>NC_064428.1:31706654-32306654 GCF_023375975.1 Astyanax mexicanus
CTTATAATACGGTGCGCCTTTTGTATGGATTTTACTCGTCAGGTTGTAAGGAGCAGTAAACACACACTCCGTGCAGCGTTATAGAGAGTTTCAGTGCTATACAGAGTCCAGAGCCGTGCAGCTCCGAGGCTGAGCAGCAATAGCATTAGCTAGATGCTAACCGCTAAGCTAGCTAGCTTATTCACTGAGATCAGTATTATCTAAATTTTACTCGTCAGGTTGTAAGGAGCAGTAAACACACACTCCGTGCAGCGTTATACAGAGTTTCAGTGCTATACAGAGTCCAGAGCCGTGCAGCTCCGAGGCTGGAGCAGCAAATAGCATTAGCTAGCTTATTCACTGTTCAGAGATCAGTATTATCTAAATTTTACCCGTCAGGTGTAAGGAGCAGTAAACACACACTCCGTGCAGAGCCGTGCCGCTCCGAGGCTGGAGCAGCAATAGCATTAGCTAGATGCTAACCGCTTAGCTAGCTAGCTTTTTCACTGTTCAGAGATCAGTATTTTCTAAATTTAGCACTTTTAATACTGCTGGAGCAGTATTACTAGAGTTAGATGCTAATCGCTAAGCGTTCACCGTTCAGAGGTGAGTTATCGGCCTGTAAGTCTGTGCTGCTTTGCCTGGCTAGCATTAGCTAGATGCTAAGCGCTAACTTTCTCAGAGGTGAGTTTTATCAGCCTGTAATCTGCTTGTTTACCGTGTTAAAACAAGCTACGGGGGACGAATCGCTAGCTAATATCTCACTGTCTTACCAGAACACGCAGGACTACTCAGTGTAACGCTGTCGTTTAAGTTTGGGTTAACTTTACTAGTTTAGGTGACTAGCTAGCGTGCTAGCGGATAGCTATGCTAACGCTGGTGCAGCAAGCCTTAATGGAAATCTGGAAATCTAAGCTTACTGTAAATAAACTGAAGCACGTTACTCACCCAAATAAACAGTTTTCAGGAGAGGAATCTGTGTAGATTAATATCCAGCACTCGTTTGACTTTGAAAGAGCTAACGTTAGATTTGTATACTGAGACGCTCCACCGGCAAGCGACCACCCCCGGTGGGGGAAGGGAAACATGGCGCCACCCCTGTTCACTTTGATATAGGCACCCTTTCTAGTGTCACTTAACGCGCCTTATAATGCGATGCGCCCTATGTATGGAAAAATAGCAGAAAATAGGCGTTCTTTGATAGTGCGTCTTATAATACGGTGCGCCTTATAGTCCGAAAAATACGGTATATTTTATAATATGCATGCATTTCCACAGAATTAATTTTGCTGTTCTTCTATTCTACCTATTAATTTGTGCTTATCAGTCGACTTATCATGACTTAATTTAAGGCAAATTTTAAGCTTGTTAATGGTGTAAAAATAGTTTTATATTTTCCTTGCCTGGAAAATTCTATGCCCCTATCACTAGCATTGTAAGCCGGTTGGAATCACCAATTAAAAGCAATGTATTTGGGAATGCTGGTGGTGAACAAAGTTGGGCTATTTGACAAATGTTTGTACTCGTTTTCATGTTTCGCTACACCCCAAGTCCATTTCACACCAAATTTCTCCTTTAAGACCACTCTCTTGAGTTTGCTCTTGTCCTCGAATGCAACCAAATCCTCACAGCAATGCTCTAAAACACTAGTAGACACAGTTACTCCATCATAAACTGAACTCTAAAATAAAATGAACTCTTTTTTAATACCATTGATTTTAGTAGAAATAGTGAATAAGGTGGTGTCCCAAAACCTTTGTCTATATATATATATATAGTAGTTTTTGTGTGTAAATATGTACAGTATATGTATAGTTTGTGTTTGTGTCAGTGTACACACCCTGTGTAAGTTATTGTGCTCGTACAGGCTTCTGCAAACATACAGTACGAGTGTGTGTGTGTGTGTGTGTGTGTGTGTGTGTGTGTGTGTGTCTGTGCAGCAGCAGCAGCAGCTGTTTCCCACAGGTGGATCAAACAGTGAAAGCAGAACAAAGCGAGAGCAGTTTTAACAGCCTCAGGCTCAAACTAAAGCCTTCCTGTTTGTTCAGATTTAACACTGATCTCAGGTCAGTTTTACGCCTCCCCCTCCAGACTGACCCTTGCACTTCCTCTGGCCTTGGAAACTGATCCCGGACCAGCCCAGAACTGCCCGGTCTATCTGGCGGACTGTAAAACTGATCTAGTGTCCGTGGCTGGCTCTTGTTTACAGAGCCGAGTCGATACGGGCCAATGTAAGATTAAGTGACAAAGAGACAATGGTAATAACAGCAGAGCTATTTTAGAAACCACACACACACACGCATATATATATATATATATATATATATATATATATATATATACACACACACACACAGTGCTGACATTTCCAGTTTTCTCATGGAGAGCAAAAAATTCTGCACCACATGCTGAGAGCTCAGACAGAGGCTATTGAGTCGTGCTTGACTGCGAGAGACACACACACACACACACACACACATTCAAGACATTAATAATGCCTGTTCCATGTCAGGTGATATTTTCCACCCTTCTCATCAGCTCTACTCTCCACCACATAATCTCTCTCACACACACACACACATATGCTTGTTTTAATACAATAAATAGGACATGACGCCATAAATAATATATACAGCTCTGGAAAAAATAAAAGAACACTTAAAAATCAAGTTTTTTCTTAATTTTACCAAATTGAAAACCTCTGCAATATAATCAAGAGGAAGATGGATGATCACAAGCCATCAAACCACCAAACTGAACTGCTTGATTTTTTGCACCAGGAGTGAGTAGCATAAAGTTATCCAAAAACAGTGTGTAAGGCTGGTGGAGGAGAACATGATGCCAAGATGCTTAAAAACTGTGATTAAAAAACAGGGTTATTCCACCAAATATTGATTTCTAAACTCTTAAAACACTTGTTTATCCCATATTAGGTATACGTCAAATATTTGACTAAAGAAATTATTCTACACCATTGGTTTTAGAGCAAATAAGTGAAATAAGTGAATAATTTAGTAATAATAAGTGAACAATTACTTTTTTAACCATTTAATCATTTTAAACCTAAAGAAATGGTAAAATTAATGAAAACCCACGGAAAAACATATTGGGAATTCGATATTTAGAAAAATATACAGTATTTTTTTTTGTTTGTTTTCTCCAGTATCTTAAACATAGTTTTCCATTCTCCTCATTTTATAGTCCTTCTAAAGTAATAACACACACACACACACACACCGTGTGACTGAGACATCAGGCTGAGCCGTTGTTCTAGAACACGCTCCAGCTTTCTTGTGTAACGTAGCGTGCAGCTACAGGGCTATCGGGTGTCCCGCAGCTGCTCTGAAGCTTTCTGCTGGAGTCGCCCGGCTTAGACAGATCAAAACACACACACACACACACACACATACACACACAAAACACTCCGGGTGTCTCCTTCCACCAGGTCCATTCAGCCTCCTCAGCTACACACCAGTGTAACGCCTGATAGCTGTGTAGAGTCTGATGGAAACTGTGAACGCTGTACTGACAATACAGACCTGCAGACTGACGGAGTGACTCACATCTGTGTGGAAGCAAATGTAGGTGTTTCTAATAAAGTGGCCAGTGGTGGATGTATGAAATCAGATGTTTCTAATAAAGTGGCCAGTGGTGGATATGTGAGAGTAGGTGTTTCTAATAAAGTGGCCACTGTGTAGAAGCAAATGTAGGTGTTTCTAATAAAGTGGCCAGTGGAAGGCTGTGTTAAGTAGGTGTTTCTAATAAAGTGTCCAGTAGGAGGCTGTATCAGGTAAGTCCTTCTAATAAAGTGGCCACTGTGTGGGGACAAATGTAGATGTTTCTAATAAAGTGGCCAATGAGTAAAAACACATGGTAGGTTTTGCTGTGGCCAAGTTGAGTGTTTCCAATAAAGTGGCCAGTGGTGTATACATAAAAGTAGGTGTTTTTTAATAAAATGGCCAGTGGAAGGCTGTATCAGGTGAGCGTTTCTAATAAAGTGGCCAATGGGTAAAAACACATGGCAGGTGTTGCTGTGGTCAAGCTGAGTGTTTCCAATAAAGTGTCCATTAGAAGGCTTTATGAATTAAGTGTTTCTAATAAAGTGGCCAGTGGTGGATGTATAAGAGTAGGTGTTTCTAATAAAGTGGCAAGTGGAAGGCTATGTTAAGAAGCTGTTTCTAATAAAGCGTCCACTGAAAGGCTGGGTTAAGAAGGTGTTTCTAATAAAGTGGCAAGTAGTGGATACACAAAAGTAGATGTTTTTTATAAAGTGGCCATTGGTGAATACCTAAGAGCAGGAGTTTCTAATAAAGTGGCCAGTGGTGAATACCTAAGAGCAGGAGTTTCTAATAAAGTGTCCAGCAGTGGATACACAAGAGTGTTTCTAATAAAGTGGCCAGTGGTGGATGTTTAGGAGTAGGTGTTTCTAATAAAGTGTCCAGTGGAAGGCTATATTAAGTAGGTGTTTCTAATAAAGTGGCCACTGTGTGGGAGCAACTGTAGATGTTTCTGATAAAGTGGCCACTGTGGGGGGACAAATGTAGCTGTTTCTAATAAAGTGACCAGTGGTGAATACCTAAGAGCAGGTGTTTCTAATAAAGTGGCCAGCGGTGAATACCTAAGAGCAGGAGTTTCTAAGTGTCCAGTGAAAGGCTGTGTTAAGTCGGTGTTTCTAATAAAGTGGCCACTGTGTGGGAGCAAATGTACATGTTTCTAATAAAGTGGCCAAAGATGGATGTATGAGAGTAGGTGTTTCTAATAAAGTGGCCAGTGGTGGATGTACGAGAGTAGGTGTTTCTAATAAAGTGGCCAGTGGTGGATGTACAAGAGTAGGTGTTTCTAATAAAGTGGCCAGTGGTGGATGTACGAGAGTGGGTGTTTCTAATAAAGTGGCCAGTGGTGGATGTACGAGAGTAGGTGTTTCTAATAAAGTGGCCAGTGGTGGATGTACGAGAGTGGGTGTTTCTAATAAAGTGGCCAGTGGTGGATGTACGAGAGTGGGTGTTTCTAATAAAGTGGCAAATGGAAAGCCGTGTTATGTAGTTGTTTCTAAGAAAGTAGCCAGTGGTGTATACATAAAAGTAGGGGTTTCTAATAAAGTGGCCACTGTGTGGGAACAATTAAAAACAGGTGTTTTTAATATAGCGGTTAAAGCACAATAATGTAGGTGTTTCTAATAAAGTGGCCAAAGGTGGATGTATGAGAGTGGGTGTTTCTAACAAAGTGGCCAATGATTAATACATAAGAGTATGTGTTTCTAATAAAGTGGCCAGTGGTGGATGTATAGGGGTAGGTGTTTATGATAAAGTGGCCAGTGGTGGATGTATTAGAGTAGGTGTTTTAGTTGTCAGTGATGGTGGAAGCAGCAGACTCTGAAAGGCCACGTGTTGATGGTTTTCTCCCCTGTGGCAAAACTCTGCTGTCCAGAACACGGAAACGTCCCATTTTCAGTATCCCTGAATATTTTCACTCTTTCTCTCTCTCTCACACGCGCACACACACACACACACACACACACAGACAGCTGCACACAGGGAGAACTTTGATAGAAAGGTCACTTCACGAAGCTAATGAGGTGTGATGCATCACTCCCCCCGTTTAAGAGTTTCTGGAAGTCACTGGCTTTCTGAGAAAAGGCGGGAAATATATAAATAAATATATAAATAAAGAAATGAGGAGCGTGTGCTGAGCCGGAGCAGTAAGCGAACATCACAGCCGCTTGCGTTCTCTTTTACGGCCTAGGAGTTATAAAATCTGCTGAAAGCAAAATGTCTTTTATGGACATCCAAAACCTTTTTTGCGGCCAATGAATCTTTAATGGCGCCGGTGGGTCAGCGGAATAGAATATCATATCCCGAACAACACACGGCCGCCGGATAATGTTACAGTAGCGAGCAGTGCAATATGCTGGGGGTGATGAATGACTGGGGATTCGGGAGATGTAGGAGTGTATTAGCCATTTCGCGCTGATCTGAGGTCAGCTGTGCTGCTGTGCTGTAATGGTTAAAGTGATAGTTTGGCCGAGAATGCACACAGTTTAACCCCTGCTTGGCCAGCAGACCCAACAATGAATGTTTAACAACACTGATACAAGTTCCTGAATAAACATAGTTTTGCACAAAATATTGCCACAGAAATAATTGCTATAAACAATATCATTACCATTTTAGGATCGTGTTATGCTACTGCTATAATGGTGATATAATATCATAATAATCAGGGGTACACAATAAATGTATATAAGCTTCTCAAAAAGTTTCGCCACTTGGCTTAGCTGCACTCATTTCTCTCAGACTAATAAATAGTTTGGTGAGTGCATTTACTGTGGACCTCTACCTCACCTCACTCTGCGCCACTCTACCTCATCACTACATCTCATTCTACCTAACTCTACCACACCTAGCTCTACCTAACCCCGCTCTGCTTCACTCTACCTCACACTACCGTACTCTACCTCCTTCTACCTCGCTCTACCTCACGCTGTCTCACTATACCTCACTCTGCCTTGCTCTACCTCCCTTTGCTTTAATCAGCATCACTCTACCTTGCTCTGTCTTACTCTAACTCACTCCAGCTCACTATACCTCACTCTTCCCTACTCTACCTTACTTTAGCTCACTCTACCTCAATCTATCTTGCTCTACCTTACCTCCTTCTACTCTGCCTCACTTTACCTCTGCTCTACTTCCCTCTACCTTGCTCTTTCTCTAGCTTACCTCACTCTGCTTCACTCTATGCCATGCTACCATATTCTACCTCACACTACCGTACTCTACCTCCTTCTACCTCGCTCTACCTCACGCTGTCTCACTATACCTCACTCTGCCTTGCTCTACCTCACTTTGCTTTAATCAGCATCACTCTACCTTGCTCTATCTTACTCTAACTCACTCCAGCTCACTATACCTCTCTCTTCCCCACTCTACCTTACTTTAGCTCACTCTACCTCAATCTATCTTGCTCTGCCTTACCTCCTTCTACTCTGCCTCACTTTACCTCAGCTCTACCTCATCTTACCCCACTCTACTTCCCTCTACCTTGCTCTTTCTCTTACCTCACTCTGCTTCACTTTATGCCATGCTACCATATTCTACCTCCTTCTACCTCACTCCATCTTATGCTGTCTCATTTTACTTTACTATACTTTCTGTAACTTTTCCTTGATCAACATCACTCTACCTCCCTCTAGCTCATTGTACCTCACTCTGCCTCACTTTACTTTAGCTCCACGTCACCTTACTTCACTCTACCTTGCTCTTCCCCTACCTCACTTTTTCTCTACCTCACTTTGATAATGTATACAGTGTAGGGGTGGGCAATATTATATCGTATACAATATATCGTGACACAGAAATATCGTGATATTAAAAATCCATATCGTGATAATAGAGATGTTCTGTCTTAAAAGTAGTCTATTATTTACTGTGAAGCTTTAGGTGTATTTATTGTATAATTGTTTTAGTTTGCAGTTTATATGCATGCACTAAATATTCTGCAATATTTTTTGCTGCATTATATTATTTTATGCTATATTATTTATTTTGCCACATTATGATTATACTGTTATACTATTATACTATGTTCCTGAAATGAATGAATTATTTTAGTTTTCCTATATCGCCAAGTATATCGTTATCGCAAAAATACCCTGAAATATCATGATATTATTTTAGAGCCATATCGCCCACCCCTAATATAGTGAAAACTAACAATAGAAATATGTACTCTACCTACTTCTACCTCACTCTACTCCACTGTCTCACTTTGCCTTGATTAGCATCACTCTACCTTGCTGTTTTACTGTACCTCACTCTAGCTTACTATACCTTGCTCTTCCTCACTCTAACTCCCTCTACCTCATTTTTTCTCTACCTCCCTCGTCCTGTACCTCACTTTCATAATGTTCACAGTAAAAACTAACGATAAAAATATGCACTCTACCTCACCTTACCTTACTCTGACTTTCTCTACCTCACTCTAGCTCCCTCTATCTCACTCTACCTTGCTCTTTCTCTACCACACTCTTTCCCTACCTCACTCTACCTCACTTCCATTATGTTTACAGTGTAAACTAACAATAAGAAATATGATTAATCGTGCAGCCCTAGAGGGTTGCCAGAGCTGTTAAAGTTAAAGTGAGGGGAATATAGATACGGTCAGCTAAACAGAGACATCAGAGGAGATTAGGACACAGCAGCAGATGTACTGGTCTGTTTACAGAGTGAAGTGTTAGTGTGTGTGTGAGAGAGAGAGAGTGTGTGTGTGGTAGACTGAGTGTGTGTGTGTGTGTGTGTGTGTGAGTGTGTTTTATTAGCTAAACTCTGCAGTGTTTACTGTAAGTGCTGCTGCTCCTTTTATGGTGTACTGTCAGTAAGTCTCTCAGAGTGACTATCTGCGATGACACAAGTCACCCAGTCAGCTCAACTTTGACTCAGTCTGACTCATTTCTGACTCGCCTCATCCACACCAGCCTCACGCTCTGCTCCACACACACACACACTACACACACACTAGAGGGTGCACCACTCTGATATCGGGATAGTAGAAAATGCTGAGTTAAGCATCTTATATTGTTTTTATAATTATACTTTTATAAGAGATTTAGAGATTTATTTCTGTTCACAGATTAAAGCTTGGAAATATACTGTAGGATCAGAGCACAGCACCAACCATACTATAGCCTCGCTAGAACAGAAAGGGTTAAAGGTCAAAGGTTCAGCAATAGCAGTTAAGTGGACTTGGGTATCGAACCCAAAACTACAAGCATTGGGCCTAATCTTCACCAACACCAACGTTTGGTATCAGTGTGGGCGGTGTGCCAAGTCCTGCTGGAAAATGAAATCCTCATCTCCATAAAAGTTGTCAGCAGAGGGAAGAATGAAGCGCTGTAAGATTTCCAGGAAAACACTGCATCTCATGCATTTATGGAGATGCGGATTTCTTTTTCCAGCAGGACTTGGCACACTGCCCACACTGATACCAAAAGTACCAATTGGTCTACATTTCTGAGATACTGTTTTTTGGGGTTTTCATTGGCTGTATAGCCATAATCATTAACAATAAAATAAATAAACACTTAAAATAGATCACTCTGTCTGTAATACATCTATATATATATATATATATATATATATATATATATATATATATATATATATATATATATATATATAAATGTCATGGTCAGAACAGAATAGCAGACAAGCGCAGATACTGATAAAAACAAAATGTGTTTATTATGATAATAAACAGATGAAATCAGGGTCGATACAAAAACAAGGGTGATCACCAGTAGACAGAGCAATGAAGACAAAACCATACCATAAACGAGAGACAGTCCAGAGTTCATACACAAGCAATCCAGTATCATAGATAATCCAAGAGGCGGTGGTGAAAGCACAGTCCAGGTCATACACAAACAATCCAATATCAAAGGCAGAGGCAAAAATCGGCGTCGAGAAACAAAAAAGCAAGGTCATACACAAAGAAAACTGAGACAAGAGAAAAGTAACGCTTTGTACGAGGATAACCTACAATACGCGGCGATGAAGTCTGTTTGGCGTGCACCTTTATAGTGCCAGTAATCAGTATTCGGGGCTTCCTGGTGGAAGCAGGTGAGGTGTCACGTGATCAGGTGAGTGCGTGATGTCAGCGGGTGGTGCATTCTGGGTAGTGTAGTTGTTAACCTGAGAACCTCCGTTAGAGCTGGGTGTGGAAGGGACAGAGGAGCTAACAGCACCAGACGTGACAGTACCTCCCCCCAAGGGAGTCGGAACGGAGCCGGAACGGGGACGACCACGACGACGTCCACCCGACGGGCAGGGAGTACCGGCGGGAGGACCAGGCGTAGCCTCAGAGGTGCCGGGCAGGCGGGGGTTGCGAGACTGGGAACCCCTACGTACCGGAGCCGAAGAAGAGAGTGAGCGCTTGGGACGCCCACGGGGTCTAGGAGCAGGCTTACTAGGGTGACGGGCATGAAATTCGGCCAGTAGAGCAGGATCCAGCACGTCACCAGCGGCAACCCAGCAACGCTCCTCAGGGCCGTAACCCTCCCAGTCTATGAGGTACTGGAGCACACCGCCACGCCTGCGTGAATCCAACACCTCTCGAACCGCATAGGTAGACGAATCCTCCCCCTCCACAGCCGCAGGCGGCACGTCATCTGGAACACCCTCAGCAAGCGGACCTGGGACAAGAGGCTTGAGCAGAGAAACGTGGAACGAGTTATGCACTCTGTACTGAGCTGGCAACTCAATCTTATAAGTCACCTCGTTAACCTGAGACAACACCTTAAATGGGCCAATATACTTAGGCAGCAGTTTCCTACAGGCCCCCTCAAACCTCAAGTCCCGGGTCGACAACCACACCCTGTCTCCGGGTTGGTATTGGGGGGTGGTACCACGGTGTCTGTCGGACTGCTCCTTATATTTCCGTAAGACTTCCGAGATCTGCTGATGCGTCTCCTCCCACACCTGCTCACTCCGCTTCATCCAGTCGTCAACAGCGGGAATCTCAGTGGACGACGCTGTCCACGGAGCTAACGGAGGCTGATAACCCAGAATGCACTGAAAGGGAGTGAGACCAGATGTGGAGTTAGTTAAGGAGTTTTGGGCTATTTCAGCCCAAATCAAATATTGTGACCACTCAGAAGCATGCTTGAAATAGTATAACCTTAGAAACTTTCCCAACTCTTGGTTTACTCTCTCACACTGACCATTACTAGTGGGGTGAAACCCAGAAGTGAGACTCACGTGTACACCCAAATGTTCAAAAAATGATTTCCATACCCGAGAAGTAAATTGAGGACCTCTATCTGACAAAATGTCCTCCGGGACCCCATAATGTCTGAAAATGTGTGTGTATATAGCTTGGGCGGTCTGAAGAGCAGTAGGAAGTGCAGGAAAAGGGATAAACTTAACTCCCCTAGAAAATCTGTCTACCACTGTAAGGATAGTTGTGTAACCTTCAGATTCAGGTAAATCAGTAACAAAGTCTACAGCAATATGTGACCATGGTCGTTCAGGAACAGGCAGGGGACATAGCTTACCGGCTGGAAGGGTTTTGGGTGTTTTGCATTGTGCGCAGACTGAACAAGAAACTACGAAGGTTTGAACGTCAGCTCGCATGGTTTCCCACCAGTACCGAGCTGAGATTAATTGTAGTGTGCGTGTAACACCTGGATGACCGGAAGTAAGGGCAGCATGTGCCCAGCCAATGAGCTGATCGCGAAACTGTTCAGGTACATAAATCTTGTGAGGAGGGCAACCCTCCGGAATTCGTGTGTTAACTTGACTTTTCTGAATGAGATCATCTAGTTCCCATCTAATAGCTGCTACTTTAACAGTGGGTGGCAGAATGGGTTCGGGTTCGGAAGCGTGGCATGTGTCGTCTGGGGAACTAAAAACACGGGATAAGGCATCAGCCTTAGTATTACGGTTACCAGGACGAAATGAAATAGAAAAATTAAAACGGGAGAAAAACAATGACCAACGAGCTTGACGGGGGTTTAGGCGTTTAGCTGTACGGAGATACTCTAGATTCTTGTGATCTGTGAGAACGGTGAATGGGTGTGCAGCACCTTCCAGCCAGTGACGCCACTCTTCTAGAGCTAGTTTTACAGCCAGCAACTCTCTATCCCCTATCCCATAATTACGCTCCGCAGGTGACATTTTCTTTGAGAAGAAAGCTACGGGATGTAATTTGGGCGGTGAACCGCTGCGTTGGGAGAGTACTGCACCAATGCCAGTATTAGAAGCATCAACTTCAACAACAAAAGGTAGATCCGGATTAGGATGTTTGAGGATGGGGGCAGAAACAAAGGCGGCTTTTAACTCTTGGAAAGCCTTGTCAGCTTCAGGAGACCACTTAAGAACTTTGGTGGCATTCTTAGTTAGCGCTGTAAGGGGGGCTGCTATGGCACTAAAGTTGCGTATGAAACGCCTGTAAAAATTCGCGAATCCTAAAAAGCGTTGGAGGTCTTTGATAGATTGGGGAACAGGCCAACTAGTAACGGCATCTACCTTCGAATCATCCATAAGAACTCCCTGGGAGCTGATGACATAGCCGAGAAATGCGACTCTCTGAAGGTGGAACTCGCATTTCTCGGCTTTAGCATAAAGGTTGTTATCTAACAGCTTTTGGAGAACAGAACGAACGTGCTTGACATGTGATTCAAGATCGGGGGAATAGATCAAAATGTCGTCTATAAAAAGTGTTACGTATTTCCCAATCATGTCCCTGAATACGTCATTCATAAATGACTGAAAAACGGCGGGGGCGTTAGCGAGACCATAGCTCATAACTTGATACTCATAGTGGCCATTAGTAGTGGTAAACGCTGTTTTCCACTCGTCCCCCTCCCTAATGCGGATAAGATTATATGCACTGCGGAGATCGAGTTTGGTGAAGTAAGAGGCCGTGCGTAGTTGCTCGAGTGCACTAGGAATGAGAGGCAATGGGTAGGCAAATTTTTTAGTTATAGCATTCAACCCTCTATAATCTATACAAGGTCTCAGTCCCCCGTCCTTTTTCTTCACAAAGAAGAACCCAGAACCGACAGGGGACTTCGACGGCCGAATGAAACCTTGAGCTAACGCTTCGGTAACGTAATCATTCATAGCTTTCTCCTCATCTAAAGTAAGGGGGTAGACCCTAGCTTTGGGTAGGGTGGCACCCTCCACTAGGTCAATGGCACAGTCATAAGAACGATGCGGAGGCAATTTAGTAGCATTCTCTTTGCTAAACACTTCTAAAAAATCTGAATATTCAGGGGGTACAACAATAGGATCAGAAACTTCAGGACTCTCTACAGAAGTAGACTGAATAACTAAACTATCCAGAGCTAAACAATGTTCATGACAGTGAGTAGACCAAACCGTGATATCCCCATCGCGCCAGGAGACAGTGGGATCGTGGGTCTTCAGCCATGGCATGCCCAGGATAACTGGATGCTCGGTGCAGGGAAGCACGAAAAGTGGTAGTTCCTCAAAGTGAAGAGCGCTGGCTTGTAGAGTGATGGGCAGAGTCTGCAGGGTAACCGGCTTGGAGCGGACAGTCTTTCCATCAACAGCATGGATGGCTAATGGACGTAGAAGTTCTCTGGTGGGCACTCCATGCTCCTTAACTAGGTCCTGGCTGATGAAGTTCCCCTCCGACCCGGAATCTACAAGCGCTGGGACAGAGAGCATACCAGTAGGTAACACAATATTAACAGGCAAAGAAAAACATTTAGAGCGAAGGATTGTGTTGTGCTTACGTACCACGTTAGCGCGTGGAGAGCACGGGCTGGAGCTTTCACAGGTCGGGTCAGGAGACCACACTCAGCCTTGAAATGCCCGGCCTCTCCACAATAAAGGCATAGGCGAAGCTGGATTCGTCGCTGCCGCTCCTCAGGAGTTAGCCGGGTTTTCTGGATATCCATGGGCTCTGGGGCAGGCAGCGCAGCTTTCTCTGGGGTGGGAGCGCGGGGCAGAG
Source organism: Astyanax mexicanus (assembly GCF_023375975.1). Taxonomy (NCBI): domain Eukaryota; kingdom Metazoa; phylum Chordata; class Actinopteri; order Characiformes; family Acestrorhamphidae; genus Astyanax; species Astyanax mexicanus. The sequence continues at coordinate 31,720,107 of NC_064428.1, forward strand.
ACACAGAAGTGTGTTGAGTGCGAGGACTGATCTTGGGTCGGCGCGAGAGAAGTTGATCCAACCGGATCGACAGTGAAATGAGCTGATCCAGGGTCAGGGAATCATCTCTGCAGGCTAATTCCCTCTGTATATCTGGATTAAGTCCGCATCTAAACACGTTGATCAACGCAGCGTTATTCCACCCACTACCAGCCGCGAGAGTGCGAAACTCCAGAGCGTAGGAAGCCACCGGCTTCTGACCTTGCTTAAGAGCCAGCAAAAGTTCTCCATTAGACTGTCCATAACGCGAATGATCAAAAACTGAGCGGAAAGTAGCCAAAAAGTCAGTGTAACTAGCCCCAGAAAGGTCTTCCCAAATAGCTGTAGCCCACTCGAGTGCCTTACCAGAAAGCCGTGAGATAATGAAACCGATCTTAGCTTTATCGGTTGTAGGCGGTGAATTACTGAAAAACACGGAGCATTGTAAAAGAAAACCGCTGCATTTTTCCGGATCCCCATCAAACAACTCCGGTTTAGAGACAGAAAATCCAGGCACAGAAGAGTTAGCGTTGGGCATACTGGGGGCAGCTAACGGGCTAGGGCTAGGCTCAGTTACGCCTCTGAGGTGAGCTAGCAGCTCAGCTAGTTGTTGCTGCTGCGTGGTTTGCTGGCGGGCTAGCTCAGAAACAGCTTGGGTCACACCAGCGAGCGTTTGCTGGTGCTGACCGAGTAGCCTCCCCTGGTTGGCTAAACCAGATCTAATAGCCTCAGTATCTGCTATCTGATTTAGTTTAGTCATGGTCAGAACAGAATAGCAGACAAGCGCAGATACTGATAAAAACAAAATGTGTTTATTATGATAATAAACAGATGAAATCAGGGTCGATACAAAAACAAGGGTGATCACCAGTAGACAGAGCAATGAAGACAAAACCATACCATAAACGAGAGACAGTCCAGAGTTCATACACAAGCAATCCAGTATCATAGATAATCCAAGAGGCGGTGGTGAAAGCACAGTCCAGGTCATACACAAACAATCCAATATCAAAGGCAGAGGCAAAAATCGGCGTCGAGAAACAAAAAAGCAAGGTCATACACAAAGAAAACTGAGACAAGAGATAAGTAACGCTTTGTACGAGGATAACCTACAATACGCGGCGATGAAGTCTGTTTGGCGTGCACCTTTATAGTGCCAGTAATCAGTATTCGGGGCTTCCTGGTGGAAGCAGGTGAGGTGTCACGTGATCAGGTGAGTGCGTGATGTCAGCGGGTGGTGCATTCTGGGTAGTGTAGTTGTTAACCTGAGAACCTCCGTTAGAGCTGGGTGTGGAAGGGACAGAGGAGCTAACAGCACCAGACGTGACAATAAATTTCACATTTTTAACTGAATTAATGAAATTAAGTAACTTTTTTGAATGATATTAAATTTTTTTGAGATGCACTAGTATATATAGATTTTTTTGCTGTCTATATAGTTCCCCAAGTAGTCTAGTAAGGGATATGAATGATCTATTCTATTTACTAATATATATATATATAGGTGCGTTCTAAGTGTTTATATGTAATGTTGAAAATTATAAACTTTTTCTTTGTGTCCTGTAAATACTGTACATGATCCTATTGGTACAGTGCCTCATGTCAGGCCCAGGCAGGGGGTGTAAGCCCCCCAGCATTGATACCACTAATGGAACTCTATTCTACATCCTGGCATGAATGCAAACAAATCCTCACAGCAATGCTCCAGCAACTACACTAATCTAGTAGAAAGATTAGTGTAGTCAAGATCCCTCTGATTTCATAAGAAACAATGAAACAATAAAACAATGAAACAACACACAGGTGTCCCAATACTTTTGCCCACATAATCTTGCACTTGCATGGTTACGACTGTTAAGTGACAGCACCAGTGAATGAGGATGAACCAGTCACGATTGCTGCTGGTTTGGTCTCTATCAATCCTCATTAGGCATCCGGGGGCCCGTGAACACGAGCTGGTTTGCATAATTTAATCATGAGGCAGTGATACACATTTCCAAACGCATTCGTAAAATTATCTTTTCATCCTCGGGGCGAGAGGGATTAATACGATTAGGGCCATAATTCAACAGAGAAAGGGATAAGAGGGGAAAAAGAGAGGAGGAAATCAGGCAGAGAGAAAGAGAGAAAGGGAGAGAGAGAGAGAGAGCCCTTTTTAAACGGCAGCTCAGGGCGTTATGAAAAATTAATTAATTTCTGCGGAGAATCAATTTGCGCTGGTGACTGTATTAGACAGAGTGTTTTATCCTGCGCTGTTCACACACTGAGCCCAGTAGCGGAAGTTACCGGACTTTAAGAAACACACAGCTTGAGGACGACACGTATTAAACACACACACACACACATATACACACAGCTTTTATAATCTCTTTAGAAAAAAAGCACTGTTTAAAAGATCAGAAACACTCCAGAGCACCTTCACATGGACACATACACACCCAAACACAGTTATGTACCCAATGCCCAAAAGAGTCAGCTAGAGGGGTATAAAGCTGTAGAAGAGTAGAAGAACTGTGTTCTCTGGAGTGATGGAGCTCCATCCAATCCCATACCGGTAAGGATCGTGATCTACCAAACGCTCTCTTGGTTGTATGCAATCAAATCCTCACAGCAATGCAGCAGCGCTCTAATATAAAGTGATCATTATAAAGAGCTAAATCCTCACAGCAATGTTCCAACATTCAGAAATCAATATTTGGTGGAATAACCCTGGTTTTTAATCACAGTTTTCATGCATCTTGGCATCATGTTCTCCTCCACCAGTCTTACACACTGCTTTTGGATAATTTTATGCTGCTCCAGAGCTCCAGAGCACCTTCACATGGACACATACACACACAGTAATGTGCCCAATGCCCAAAAGAGTCAGCTAAAGGGGTATAAAGCTGTAGAAGAGTAGAAGAACTGTGTTCTCTGGAGTGATGGAGCTCCATCCAATACCATACTGGTAAGGAACGTCATCTACCAAACGTTCTCTTGGTTGAATGCAATCAAATCCTCACAGCAATGCAGCAGTGCTCTAATATAAAGTGATAATTTTAGCCAGTGATCCCATGTACAGTATAAAGAGCTAAATCCTCACAGGTTTTTAATTACAGTTTTCATGCATCTTGCCATCATGTTCTCCTCCACCAGTCTTACACACTGCTTTTGGATAACTTCATGCTACTCACTCCTGGTGTAAAAATTCAGGCAGTTCAGTTTGGTTTGATGGCTTGTGATCATCCATCTTCCTCTTGATTATATTCCAGAGGTTTTCGATTTAGTAAAATCAAAGAAATTCATAATTTTTAGATGATAAGAGCTGTACATAAAGGTATGGGCGGTCATCGTCCAACATCCTGACCTCTCTAACACTTGATTTTGAGGCTAAATGCAGTCAAATCCTCACAGCAATTTTCTGGACAGTACAGACAATCACTATCCAACATAAACAAGAAGAACTTTTTGTAATAGCCTCGATTTCTGAAGAATCGAGATGAATGAACAAGAAGGTGTCCCAATACTTTTGTCAATAAAGTGTGTGTTATATCTATTATATCTGCAGATATTACCCAGGTCTAGCACTCTGGTTTATTTGAAAGCCTTTCCTTCAACAGTGCTGTGTGATAGATGTGCGTGAACCAGTATAGTCCCACACTGTGAGGGGAGGGGAGCAAAAAGAAGAAAAGTGTTTGGACGCAGCAGCTGATCAACAGCGCTGATCTCACGGACGCTGAGTAACCGTGTCATCATCATCATAAAGTACACAGTCTCGTCTGATCAGACGTGCAGACAGGAGAACAACAGCCCAGCAGCTCCATGCTGGGAAATCTGACCATGAGCTCATTATTACGTGTCGTTAACCCATTAAAATCCATGCAAACGTGACTTTTTAGCAAGTTTAGAGAGCCTATGTTTCAATATCAATATAGACATTTGATGCCGCTAGGGGTGGACGATATGGTCCTAAAATAATATCACAATATTTCATGGTATTTTCGCGATACGATACTCTTGGCGATATGACAAAACGCTGAATCAAAAAAAATAATTTCAACAATACACTACTGCAACAAGATGAATATTCAATTGTATTACTGCATATAATATAATATGGCACACCCCTAACTGAGATAAAAAAAAAACACAAGAATTTTATCTTGATCTAGAATGCCATGATCTCTAGTAGATATATAATGGGAAATTAGAAAAGTGTGATTTTTTCTTTTGCTACAACTAGTAAAAAAAATAATTCGGGGGGGGGGGGGGGGGTGATATGGCACAATGTACTATAACTTCTGTAGAAGTTATAGTATCAACTCAAGCTTTGTACTTCTCAAGTAAAAGTGTAAAAGTACTGGTTTTAAAACTATAAAAAGTATAAAAGTAAACTACGATGCAGCTTGTCATCAGCCGCCGGAGCCCTGACAATTGGCTTTGCCCTCTCTGGGTGGGTAGATGGCGCTCTTTCCCCTCATCACTTCAAAGGGTGATGTGGATCAGCACAAGGCAACTGTGACCTGATGTATGATGAGCTTTCCTCCGAGCGCGCTGTGATGCTACTCGTCATAACTGCATTAGCAACAGCAGTTCAAAAAGAGGCGAAGTATGACTTCACATGTATCAGAGGAGGTGTGTGCTAGTCTTCACCGTCCTGGTGTTGGGGCACCACTAGTGAAGTCCTAGTGAGTGGGTTGGGAAATTGGCTGTTTAAATTGGGGAGAAAATGGGAGAAAAAAAATATATATTTCTTTTTAAGTATAAAAGTAAAACTAATATAAAATAGGGGGGGGGGGGGTTATTAAGGTTTCAGCTGCATATATTCCCATTGAAAATGATTTTACTTTGTAAAATGTAAATATATTAAAGAAGATTAGTTGGACTGGAGTTTGTCTGGAGTTCTCTTGAGTCTCTGCACGGATCATCTTCATACTAGACTACATACGTCTGCTATGTTCTTGCTGGAGTGGGGGGGGGGGGGGGGCGTATAAACCAATAGGGAGTCGGAATGGTATATGTTTCTACTTCTCTACATCCAATCACAATCAGATTCACTCTCTCTGGATGGAGAGATTTATCTGGATAGGATAGTTTTATTGATATGATAAGAAGTTGGAATGAAAACGAGCTGAAATGAAACAGGAGAAACGAGGCTGTTTTTAAAATGTAAGGAGAAGAAAGTTCAGATAATTGTGTGAAAAAAGTAAGAAGAAGAAGTAAAAAATTGTCTTAAAAAATAATAACTACAGTAAAGTATAGATAACCAATGTTTCTATTTCAAATTCTACTTCTATCCTCTCTTTCTCTTACAGAGTGCACAAGTTTAATCATCTTAACATAAAAGCTTCAATTAAAAACAACTCATTCTCCACTCTTTCTTTCTGTTTATGAGTTTCTTTCTAGATCTCTTTCTCTTTGAGTGTCCCTCTAATTATTTCTCTGTCTTTATGAGGGTTTTTCTCTCTTTCTCTCTTCCTCTCTTCGCAAGGGTCATTCTTCCTCTCTTTTTGGTTGTCTGTTTATTCTTCTTTCTTATGAGTATCCCACAACATCTCTCTGAACATCCCTCTATCTCTCTTTTTCTTGATAAGTGTCTCTTCCTCTATTTATCTCTCTCTTTTTATAAATGTCTCTCTGAGTATCTCTTACTCTCTCTTAATGGGTGTCTCTCTATTTAACTCTCTCTCTCTCTCTATTATTGTCCCACTCAATGAGTATCACTCTATCTTTCATTCTCTCATTGAGTGGCCACTATATTTTTTGAACACCCCTCTGTCTCTCTTTCTTTATTAGTATCTCTCTATTTATCTCTTGCTTTTTATACATCTCTCACTCTCTCTCTTTACAAGTGTCTCTCTAATCTTTCTCTCTGTCTATGTGTGTCCCTCTATCTCTCTTCATAAGTGTCCTTGTATGATTCTATGATCTCTCTTTATGATTATCCCTCTATGTCTGTCTCTGTGTCCTTCTATCTCTCTTTATAAGTGTCCTTCTATACTTCTCTCTTTGAGTATCCCTCTATCCCTCCTTTGTCTATCATTGACTCCCTATATCTCTATCTCTCTTCATGAGTGTCCTGTTAGCTTTCTTTCTATTTTTGGGTGTCCCTCTGTCTCTATCTCTCTTTATTTTTATGTGTTTGTCTCTCTGTGTCCAAATACTTGCCTTTTTATCTCTCTCCTAAGTGTCCCTCTATCACTTTTTATGTTTCTTTATCTCTCACTCCCCCCCTCTCTTTCCCTCTCTCTCTCTTTCTTTCTCTGCTCTCTCGCCCACGTAAAGTGCACAATCTGGACCCAACATGAAGCATAAACACAAACAAAAATAACTCTCTCTCTCTCGCTTTATAAATGTCCTTCTATCAATCTATCTATCTTCATTGTCCCTCTATCTCTCTATTTGTGATTGTCTGTATATCTCTATCTCCTATATGTGTCCCTCTATACCCTTTTTTCATTCTATCTCTCCATTTGTGAGTGTCCCTGTGTCCATATACTCCCCTTTTTATCTCACTCTTTCTCTACAAATCTCTGTCTTTCTCTTTGCTCTCCCTCTATCTCTCTATTTGTGAGTGTTTGTCTATCTTTCTCTCATATAAGTGTCCCTCTAGAAAGAGTACCTCTCTTTCTTCTTCTTTATGATTGTCCCTGTGGCTTTCTTTCTGTTCATGAGAGTCACTCTATCTATATCTCTTTATTTTTATGTGTTTGTCTGTGTCAATAGTCTTCCCTTTTATCTCTCTCTTTAATTGTCCCTCTATCATTTCATTTATCTCTCACTTTATATCTATCTCTCTCTTTATGGCTGTCCCTCTTTATCTCCCTTTTTAAATATCCCTCTAACAATCTAACAATCTCTCTCTTTATTAGTATCCCTCTATCTTTTTTATTTGTGAGTGTCTGTCTATCTCTCTCTCCTACAAGTGTCCCTTTATCCCTCTTGTTCTTCTATCTCTCTTTATGTGTGTTCTTGCTAGCTTACATTCTATTTGTGGGTGTCCCTCTTTATCTATCTCTCTTTATTTTTACGTGTTTGTCTCGCTGTGCTTATGTACTTTCCTTTTTATCTTCTTCTTGGGTGTCCCTCTATCACTTTTTTATGTTTATCTCTCTCTCTCTCTCTCTCTGCTTTCTTGCCCACACTAAGTGCACAATCTGGATTCAACATGAACCATAACCACAAACAAAAATACACAAATTTCTGTCTCTCTCTTTCTTTGTGACTGTCCCTTTTTATCTCCCTTTTTTATATGTCCCCCTATAAAGCTATCTCTCTCTCTTCTTTTTGTGAGTGACTAATTCTCTCTCGTATGTGTCCCTTTATATCTGTCTTTCTTCTATCTTATACCTGTCTTTTTTCTATATTATACCTGTATTTCTTCTATCTTATACCTGTCTTTCTTTTATCTTTCTTTGTGTGTCCCTCGAAAATACACAAATCTCTCTCTCTCTCTTTCTCTCACTCTTTATCTTTTTATAAGTCTCTCTCTCTCTTTCTCTTTATCTCTATCTCTCTCTCACTTCTTATAAATTCCCTCTACTTTTTGTGTTTGTCTCTGTCTCTGTCACTTCCCTTGTTAGCTCTCTCTTTGAGTGTCCCTGTAATATTTCATTTATCTCTCACTTTCTCTACAAATCTCTCCCTCTCTTTCTCTCCCTCTCTCTCTCACTTCTTACATATTTCTTATATCCTCAATTCAGTTCGATTCAGTCTGCTTTACTGATATGTCAAATGAACTTTTGCACTTTCTAAATGTCTTACATGCACTCTCAAACTTTATATTTATTAAAAAAACATCTGACAGGCTACGCTAATTATTATTATACATGCATAATCTCTCTCTCTCTCTTAAAAAAAAGTTAGAACAACAGAAATTGCACCAGTTTACCCAGTAAACACAGTAAACCCAGTATAACAGCTCCAGAGCGCAGCAGCAGCAGCAGCTGGTGTTGTGGTGGTGGTGTAACGTTACCTGGCGTTGGTGCAGTCGTTGTAGAGGGTCTCGAAGTCCTTCTTGGAGATGAGTTTGCAGCGGTTCACCCCGGGCTGGATGGCGCCGAGCCCGCGCAGCACGCGCACCTGCTCCACGTTGCAGACCACCGGCGTGATCTCGAGCCTCTTCAGCTTGGTGTAGACGGTGTGCAGTCCGCCCACCAGGTGCTTAAGGAAGAGCTCGAAGGCCTGGGGCAGGCAGATGAGCTCGCGGCCGCTGACGGTGAACGAGGCGAGCTTGGCGCCGCGCACCTCCACCATGCGGCACTCGTTGTTCTGCGGCGTGTTCTCCACCGGCGAGGGCGTGCAGTACGCGGGCTTGGCGCTCACCGCCACCGTGGTGACGGACTGGAGCAGCGCCTCGGGGCGGAACAGGCTCGGGACGGAGGACGGAGAGAGCGTGGCCGGCGTGGGAACCGAGCTCGGGACCGAGACCGGAGGCGCCGAGGGCAGCAGTGGAACCGAAGTGGCCATTGCGTTATTTTATTATTATTATTAATTACAATAATAATATAGGCGGTTTTAGGTGGTGATGGTGGTGACAGTAGAGATGATTACGAGAGATGAGATGAGATGAGTCGCGCGCGTGCGGACGAAAAGAAGAGTATAAAAAGAAGGAACGAAAGAATTGCGCCTTTTGATTAAAAAATAAGTAAATATGAAAGAAGTGATTACAGAGCTTATTATTTCGCTTGAAATTAGTGAAAAGAAAGGATGATACGTGTAAAGAAAAATAAAAAAAATGAAGGATATAAGACAAAAAAGCGCGAAAGTAAAAAAAGTAGTTAAATATGAAAAGAGTTGTGCACGAGTGAAAAAAGTAGATACGTACAGAGAAGCGAAAGAACAGAGCGCGCGAGTAAAAGTAGTTTTGAAATAAAAAAAAGTAAGCAAAGATGCAGCAAAGATTGATTTAATCTAAAAGTAGTAAATAAGTGTTGGTAGATATGATTGCATGAAATATGAGAAGCATGCAAGCATGTCGGTAGCCTTAAAACGCGTAAAGATAAAGGAAATAAATAATAAGCGAAAAAAAGAGCAAAGAAAAGAGTTAAAAAAAATTAAAAGTAAAAATGGTCGAACCCTGAAGTGGTGATAAAGGTGAACGCGAGAGTTAACCGTCGCGAGCGAGCGAAAAAGAGAGTGATTTGAGTAGAAACGAAAGAAAGACAGAAGAAACGAAGGAATAAAAGTGTTTTCTTGGATTCAAAAGAGGAAAAAAAGAAAAAAGTGAAGCGCGAGAGTCACACCATCAATGATCAAATAAGCCGTGATACAGTGACAACGCGCGAGGGAGCGAAGAACTGAAGGAGGATGGAGCTGGTGCTCTCACGCGTTGAAGCTGAGGGGGAGGAGCCAAAGAAGAAGGACAGACAAGTAACCACACCCATGTCGAACAGACCACGCCCCCAACGTGCTAGATTAGTCCATGCTCACCAAATCAGATTGCAGGAGGCGGTGCACGACCAGCCAATCCAGGTGCAAGACGTGATATAGGCTAGTAATAACCAGTCCCACTGCAGGAGGCGGGGTGCTGTCAGCCAATCGCAGCGTTGGAGGCGTGGTTTACCGCAATACAGGTGGAAAAAGAAAAACAATAAAGCGCTACAGCTCGAGCACGTGCGTTCACTCCCACAGCCAATCAGCGTCTAAATGCTGGAAAACACAACAGAAGCATTGGGATAAAAAAGCTAAATACATTTAAAACAAGAAGTACAATAATTTCTATATGATTTATTTCAGAGTTTATACTGTATATACTCCAGACCTAAATAATAAATCATTTAAAATTAATTTCTTATTCTAAAGCAACTAGTTAAGGTCTTGTGAGCCTGTCTAATAAAGTTCAGTATATCTTACAGAGAGACTATACACCCCAATATAACTTTAAAACTAAAACAAAAAAAAATAGCTTTTAAATATATGGATTTAAAATTAGTAAAAACATTAGTACCAGTATGTCAGTATATATATTACTGTATTATTATATATATATATATATATATATATATATATATATATATATATATATATATATATATACATTTTTTTATTTTTTCAGTTTTATAGTGAATAGATCCTTTGTAGTATTGTCATTAAAATTAAAGTGTATTCATATTCTTGGAAACTTTTTTAACGCTCCTTGTTTATTATTTATAAGGTGTTGCCTGATGATTGCCAAAGTGGTTGCTATGGTGTTTTGCTGAGTGGTTGTCAGGTGGATGCTAGGGTGCTGTTATGGTGTTCCAGGTGGTTGCTATTGTGTTGCTACTGTAAGTGGTAAGGTGTTGTTCGGGTGTTGCTAGGGTGGATAGGTGATAATTTGAGAGCATGTAATCACACTCACTGACTACAATTAAAATACAATTACTGAACTAAAATTGAACTCTTTTTTTGTTTGTTTCTAATTATTTCACCCATTTAGCTGCTACTTAGCTGTATTTCCCCCCATCACAGGTGATGCCACAATACATGGAGGGTGAAGTCATCCACCACCTCTGATGATAGTAGAATCACAGCGGTAACAGAGGAAAATGATTAGTTTCTGATACATCAGCTCACAGATGCAGCCTTGTGCCGATCGATATCACCCTTTTGGAGCGATAGGGGAAAAGGAAAGAGCGCTATCTACCTACCCAGAGAGAGAGAGGCCAGTTGTGCTTCATGGCAAGCTGCATGACCTGGATTTGAACCAGAACCATTTTTCTGATCATAGTGGCAGCGTTTTAGACTACAAAATCGTAAAAGCTCTTCATTTATTAGACTCTAAATCTGATGATCATCTGATCCAATGAGTATGCTGTTTACAAGCTAATTGAATAATCAGATAATTAATAATCATATAATTGATAATCAGATAATAATAGTATAATGCAGATGTTTTGAATGCATGTAAACGCACTCCTAAATCTGATAGATCTGGTCACATGACCAATTATACCACCTACCGCACATAAAGTACATTTTATCTGAAATCAGGGCACTGATTTTGAGTTTATTACTGTGTTTTTTTATTTCCTCACAAATAAACCGTTCCGGACCGAACCGGACCGAACGTCGGTCCAATTGAAGCGTATTAAAGTTGCGGTCGTGGGAAATGAAACGCGGCTCTGCTTCAATTCTTCATGTCATGGCCGGGCAGACTAGACTGCAGCGGAGTGATTAATTCCCTGCGTGAGAACTTCTGATGAAACAATACTGAAAGCAATTTAAATAAAGCTCATTTAAATGTCAATTCTCATGGTTGGGGCTTTACTATAATTGGCTATTTAATTAAAACAATTTTCACAGTCATTAATACATCTCCAGCCTTGTAGTGCACTGACATATTTTAATTACATGGTATTAACAAAATTGATATGCTTTAGAAAGCATGGTGAAAATTTGAATAAGAAATGATTAAGGCAATTATACATCATCCCCTTATGGACATCAGAAGTATCGGGACGTAATTGATGAACTTTGAGAACGGCGCGGCTGCAGACGGCTCGGGTTACGCCTGCGCTTTTTTAAATTAAGAGCTACAGAAAACTACAGAAAACAAAACATATTACATTACTCTTATGAAGGGAAATAGGCAAAAATAGGCTTTTTCTCAACTATCATACACACACACACATATACAAATGGAAGAGTAGATTACAGTGCCACCTATTGGGACAGATGTTAAGTATTGAGAGCCTATTAAGTACTAAGTGAAATGTCAGAAGCTGGTTCGCACTGGAACGAGCACCTATTCGTCCTCATCATAGACCACTTAACCCTTTACAGCGTCTTCTTCCTCTTCCACTGACCCCCCCCCCTCTCATATAAAGACCCCCAACATCAGTCTGGGTCAATCACATGCTCTGAGATAAAGAGGTTCTAGAAGGGTTTTTTTAATAAAGGCCATAATAATGCCTGTCAGAGGAGAATCTGAGTGCTTAAAAGGTTCTTCACCTGATTAAATGGTCTAATATGAGGCCTAATTGTGTTTGGTTTTACAGGGGTTGGACAATGAAACTGAAACACCTGTCATCATTTTAGTGTGGGAAGTTTCATCCTGGCTAAATTGGAGCAGCCTGGTGGCCAATCTTCATTAATTGCACATTATTGCACCAGTAAGAGCAGAGTGTGAAGGTTCAATTAGCAGGATAAGAGCACAGTTTTACTCAAAATATTGCAATGCACACAACATTATGGGTGACATACCAGAGTTCAAAAGAGGACAAATTGTTGGTGCACGTCTTGCTGGAGCATCTGTGACCAAGACAGCAAGTCTTTGTGATGCATCAAGAGCCACGGTATCCAGGGTAATGTCAGCATACCACCAAGAAGGACCAACCACATCCAACAGGATTAACTGTGGATGCTGTAAGAGGAAGCCGTCTGAAAGGGATGTTCGGGTGCTAACCCGGATTGTATCCAAAAAACATAAAACCACGGCTGAACCCAAATCACGGCAGAATTCAATGTGCACCTCAACTCTCCTGTTTCCACCAGAACTGTCCGTCCCCACAATAAATTATCGTGGTCTAAAAACAGGTGTTTCAGTTTCATTGTCCAAACCCCTGTATTTTGTTTTTTTGAAACTAATAACAACCAAAATCTGGGAGACTACTAATGTGTTTAATGTGTTTAGTTTAATGTCCACAAGTCAGTTTGTTGTTTCTGTATGTGAATATATCTCTAGGAACCATTTAGGTGCTGAACCAGTTCAATATTATGGTGAAATAAGTCACTTTCTTTCAATTTAATTCCATAATTAAATAAAAAAATAGACATTTCCAGAAGGAAATGCTATGGAGATGCTAAATAGTTGCTAGAAGGTTGCTAAGTGGTGGTTGCTAAACAGTTGGTAGGTGGTTGCCAGGGTGTTCCTAAGTCATTGCTAAGTGACTGCTAAGGTTTAGCAAATACAAAATGCCTGCTATAATTTTCAGATGGCTAGATGGTTGCTAAGGTGTTACAGGGTAATTGATTTAGCATACAAGGTGTCTACTATGGTAATGCTAAATGGTTTCTAGATAGTTGCTAAGGTGTAGCTAGGTGATTGCTAAGGTATAAACTGGTGGTAAAGTGACATATCCAAGTTTAAATGTCACCATATTTTCTATTTATCTTGTGACTTAATATAAAAAATATATATTTTTTTATTTTCAATTAAAAAACTGACACTGCAAATATAATAAAAACGTATAACAGACTCTGATACAGAATCTAGAAAACATCATAGAAGGCATTACCCTTAAGAGTGGACAGCGCAGTGCAGTTCAGTGGGTGTTAATGAATGTGACCGGCAGCTTCTGGCTGGAATTGTCCATGGTAGCAGACAAGCAACATGGTACGAGTCCCACAGGGCTCTATTTTAGGACCTATAAAATTCATGTTAAATATAGATGTAAAGCTTTAAGCTTTAAGAGTGTTGAACTGAATCTCATACTTAGATACAGTGTCTTAAAAAGGGTTAAAACATAAAAAAAGGATTTTCACTTGCGAGAAATATACAGTCATTTATTTACTTATTCAGGCCATATATAAATAAAATACACTGTTTTAATGTATACTGAATATGCTGTACTGTATACTGTATGACTCTTCTGGAGTTTCAGAAAAAAAAATCATTATCAAACATCAGGTTAAAATATCAGTCTAATCTAATCACCTGTCTGATGCAGATGTTTTTGTAAGGAATTATCTGTCTCTACAGATATGAATCTGATATCACGGAGCATCTCCAGTGTTTTCCCTGGTTTTTGACGTGACGAAAAATGGAAAAAAACTAAAAAACTCAACATCATTTCCTTCCCAGGCCATTATAAACAGTGTCTCTGGAGGAAGAAGGCATTCATCTAAATTAATACTGTCAAAACCCCACCACACACAGAGGCCCCCGATATCCAATACAATTAGCAGGAAGTCTCTTGTGTGCCCAATTTGAGCGCCACTTAAGGCCTGTCGCCTGGATTTAGCATCGGCGTGACATTTTACAACACTTTCCCTGCTGTCAGCATCAGCGGACGCTTTTTCGTACACACTGCTTGCGACGGCAGCTAACGTCCAGCTGCTGAAACGGGCGGGATGTGGATTTAGAGAGCTGGGAAGTGGTGCAATTTTGCCTTCATTTGTTATTATAACACAGTTAGTTCCGACCCTGCAATGTGATTGGCTGAGAGGGTGACACTATCAGCCGATAATGTACTGTAACCGAAGCTCTCCATGTATTACTCCACCACATCCAGGTAACCTAGAAATGATGCAGCGCTTACAAGCCAAATACAAACCAAATGCGATGTCATTAGACACAGTGCAGAAACGCCCTGTCTCCAATAGGTGGGTCAGACAAAGATACTTAAACATAATTAAACATGCACCAGGTCAAATTGACCTGGGAACATCATTACTGTTGCTAAAAAATGAACATAATAGGAGGGTTAAATCCAATCCACACATGGCCACAGCAATCCACAGTAAAAATGAGAGGTGGAAAAAGTACTGAAAAATTGTAATTAAGTAAAAGTACCTTTACTTTACTAAAATTCTACTCAAGTAAAAGTAAAAGGACCCGTTTAAAAATCTACTCGAGTAAAAGTAAAAAAGTACTCAATTTAAAATGTACTTTGAGTAAAAGTTACATAGTTACTTTCTAATTATTTTATGTAAAAAAAAGTACAAATCATAACTTCAATTGTTTTAAATGAACTATTATTCCACATAATAATTTGCACCTTTCAGGCAGTATTTGTTCAGACCAGCCCATAAAACATTTTCAAGAAGTGAAAGAAGTGGCATAGGTTTCTATGATCCATTTTTTTTCTTTACTGTTAAAATGTTTGGTCATATATGTGACTATAAACTGTATTTTTATAGTTTTACAGTTACATTATTATTTTTAACTTTAACCATTGCTATGCTTTAACTGCTATTAACATGTTTTTTAAACATTCAAGCAGATTGTTTAATGTTTCCAATAAAAACTAAAGGAAATATCATTAAAACATAAAATTGCTGTAAAGAAGCACATATTGATGGGTAGCATAAATCGACAGAACCCCAGTTCCCCCGAGCCGCACCCACAGACCCCAGGCTACACAGCTGATTCACACAGCGTCTCTCCCGCTAACCATAATAAACACTGCTGGGAAAAGTTCAGCTGCGCTGCCATGGAGAACAAAGATTTTTTTTTTAATTCAGACAATTTTTTTTTTCCCTCAGCATTTTATTTTTACTCAGTAAGGGGGAATTTTCCAATGTAGCGAAGCAAATTACTTGTGTCAAAATGAACTTGAGTAAAAATAAAATTACTTATTTTAAAAACTACTTTAAAAATTACAAATTACTCATAAAATCTACTCAATTACAGTAATGTCTCTCATACATATCCGCATGGATGAAGAGGCATCACCTATAACTAAATCTCTCAAAGACTAAACTTCTGGTTATACCAGCAAAACCATCTTTTCAACACAACTTTACTATAACCATCGAATCTCTCTCTCTCTCACCTCCTGAAGACTGAGCTCTTCAAAGAGCACTTACTCTCCTAACACCTCTAACTAACTACCTTCTACTACCAGATCAGGAGAATCTCTCGCTATCTTTAATAAACTCCTGAAGACTGAGCTCTTCAAAGAGCTCTTACTCTCCTAACACCTCTAACTAACTACCTTCCACTACCAGATCAGGAGAATCTCTCGCTATCTTTAATAAACTCCTGAAGACTGAGCTCTTCAAAGAGCACTTACTCTCCTAACACCTCTAACTAACTAACTACTACTAACCTCATTTCCTTCTTCCCCTTCTCTTCTCCTCTATCCCTTTATTTCCCTTTGAGCTCCTTTAGGCCCTATCTAAAGATGTTTTTAATTTCTATTCCTTTTGTGCTTCACTATTGTAAGTCGCTTTGGACAAAAGCGTCTACCAAATGTAATGTAATGTAATGTAATGTAATGTGAGTAAATGTAATTGGTTAGTTTTCACCTCTGCCTACCACACAGATTGAACAGTTGTAGTGATATGTACAGTATGATGATAGTGATCTGCTCTGACTCAGCCTCTTTCAGTATGGTGACGGCAGCAGCAGCTCTTCATTGACTTCCCTGCTGCAAGTGTTCCAGCTGGAGTCCGATCCCTGACCTTCCTCACATCGACCGGACACAGCTCCATTCTAATGCACAGAGAACATCTGTTATAATGTACCATCCAATACCTGAGTGTGTAACCCTCAATCAATCAATTGAGCCAACTGTAAGTATATATATATATAGGATATGGAATGGCATAAGATTGTCCTGAGTGCTTGATCAATGATAAACCTGTAAACCTCTCCCTGTGTGTGTGTGTGTGTGTGTGTGTCATCTACAGAACATTATACAGACATAAAAATCATGTTTTATTCATACTTTTGCTGCATCAATCGATTAGCTTACGCTGACATTTCACTGAGAACATTTACTGAGAACTTACTCCACTCCTCCCAGTTTTCATGCTTATCTTGTTTCCAATTCTGTACACTCTAAAATAAAACGCTTCCTAAATGGTTTCAACCCAGCTGGCACATAACCGAAGTTAAAATAGAACTATGAGCTTTGCAAAACATGTTCATGAAGTTCTTTCCACAGAATCGTTTTCACAGAAAGAGATCTCCCCCGGTGGATTCTTATCAGTTTCAGGCCCTTTTAGAATAAGCCATTTAAGGGCTCTGTAACTTATGCAAACCTGCTACGGAGAGTAGTTATAGATCCCACCCTCAGAAGATGTCTGCTGGCTAATACTGCTGTATACTGTCCAAGGTTCTCAAGCAGCAGGCAGAAATAGCGTTTCTTTAACTGATCTAGTGCATGAGGCTCTTGTGGGCTTGATGGGTGAGGGGTGGTATCAGGATAATTCTATGCATGTTTCCTTATTGTGACTTTAGAAATAAGGGAGCATCCAAACGGCTTTTAGAATCATCAATGATTCCTGACATCTTCCAAGTCTTTCAACTGATTGAGTGTTTATGAGGCCAGTCAAGTCCCAAGTGTAAATACAAAAGGCAATGCCAAAAGTGAGTTTTGCATAGTATAAAACTCAGAAATTGTTGTTAAAATATAAAGAAAACATTTGAAATTTTAACTTGGAATCTATGTAATATTGTTGTCTCATAAATACGACCATCATTAGGATTCTATTAGCATTTTGTTATATTTGTTATATATCAATATAGCATTTTGTTATATTGCAGGGTTCAATATAGAACCAGTCAAAAAAGACACACATGCATTTCTTTAATGCGGCATTCTTTGATTTTTTTTTTTTATTTTAGCTCCTGGCCTCGCCCTACAGTCAAGAAGTATCTGATGAATTTCAGATTTGAGCCATCACTGAAAGACACACTTTACACATGCATTTCTGGACAAGCTGAGAGATACAGAACCATCACTGAAATATTAGGATTCTATTAGCATTTTGTTATATTTTGATAATGGTTAATAGCAATAGCAATATAGCAACAGTCAAAAAATAGAAAAAAGGTATTAACCCATCTTTAATGCAGCATTCTTTGACATTTTTTATTTCATCCTGGATTCTGAGCTCCCCCTACAGTCTGGAAGTGTCTGGATAAGTTTCAGATTTGAGCCACCACTGAAATACACACTTTACACACGCATTTCTGGACAAGCAGAGAGATACAGAACCATCATCTCTGAAATATTTCTTATATTGTTACTTAATGGAAAAAATGATGGTAATTATAACAATTTTTAGAAAATCTAAATCAGGGGACGGCAATAGGCAGCCTGAAGCATGAAACATCTGGATCGTGAGGTTGTTTGAACTATAATGAACGATAATAAAAAAAAATCATAAAAAGCTTCTAAAATGCTTTCTAATAAAAACCTTCCTCCTCTATCTCTTTTTTACTCCCCTGTTTGGGCTCTTTATCTCCTTATAAGGGCATTTTTTCCCAGCTGTGTCCCAAATCACTTGCCGGGGCAGCAGTAGTGTATTGGATCGCGACCCTAACAACATGGGTTCGATCCCATGTGAGGAGTGGTGTGTTTATTTATTTATTTTTTCCTTTTTTCTCTGGTTTACCTGTTTTGAGCTCAACTGTTCTGCAATTGTGTTCAACAACCCTCTGGGCTGGAGAGCTACTAGTCTGTAGCACTCCATCCCATTACACTTCATTTTCTAAAACAGAATTTTTAAACCAGGTTTTTACTAAAACTGTGACGCATGCATGACAGGATTTCTGCATGGTTTGAAATCTTGCCAAAAGCTACTTTATTCTGATAACGACCCAATAACCACACTAATAAAAAAGTTAAGAAAACTCTGTTCTCCTTCAGAGCCACAGTCAGCAAGAGCTCTTAGTCAGCAAGGATACTCTGTTACAGTACCTCCTTACCAGTATCCTTCACTGATCTAGGACCAGCTCCTTGCCTTTCACGTCTGACTGGATCTGATTAGATGGACATGTATGGGTCTGATCCTACATCAGCACTGTTACAGTGAGGAGCTTGATAAATACGAGGACACGGTAATTTAATCCTCCACACCTCCGCTGATGGATTAATCGTGCCATTTCCACAAAGGTCCTTCAGGAGAGGATGGAGTCTGCCGCGGTCACTGACGCTTACTGCCATAACTCAAACTCTGCCAAAATGTCAGCACTGCGACGCCGCCGCAGGATGGATGTGTGTTTTGGGCGGGCTGCTTTGAATGTGTCCTTCGCTCGATTAAAATATATGGATTTTTTTTTAAAGGACGGGGGGATTGTGCAACTTTACAATAGAAAGAAGAAGAACTGTTCAGAGCATTGATCTTTATAGACGTGATGAAGATGAAGATTGGGATGTAGGATCTGTCAAGTTCAAAATTCCAAATTTGTACTTTTGCTGTTAAGTTTCTCTAAAGCAGCATTCTGTGAGAATTGTAGCTTTTTTTTCTCTTCCTTCTGCCAGATATACAGCTCTGTAAAAAAATAAGAGACCACTTAAAAATGATAAGTTTCTTTGATTTTACCAAATTAAAAAGCTCTGGAATATAATCAAGAGGAAGATGGATGATCACAAGCCATCAAACCAAACTGAACTGCTTGAATTTGTGCACCAGGAGTGAGTAGCATAAAGTTATCCAAAAGCAGTGTGTACGACTGGTGGAGGAGATTATGATGCCAAGATGCATGAAAACTGTGATTGAAAAGCACCAGGATTATTCCACCAAATATTGATTTCTGAACTCTTAAAACTTTATGAATATAAACTTGTTTTCTTTGCATTATTTAAGGTCTGATAGCTCTGCATAGAATAAAAAATATATATATAAACCTAATAGCAAATTAAGAGAAACTGATTCGGAAACAGAAGGGGTCTCTTCATTTTTTTTCCAGAGCTGTAGTGTAATTCACACGTTAAGCTAATACTAAAAGACAAGCTTTACACATGCATTTCTGGACAAGCTGGGAGATACAGAAACATCACTGAATGTGGAAGAAGCATGAGGTCTGCGATAGTAAAGTAAT
This sequence comes from Astyanax mexicanus, assembly GCF_023375975.1. NCBI lineage: Eukaryota > Metazoa > Chordata > Actinopteri > Characiformes > Acestrorhamphidae > Astyanax > Astyanax mexicanus. The sequence goes on from NC_064428.1 coordinate 31,739,584, forward strand.
ATTATAGGATTTTACACTAATATGACTTGTAAAAATGTATATATTCCAGTCTGGAACAGCATTACAGGTCAGTGGAGTATCAACAATGATTTTGAAGATTTTTTTTTTTTTCGATTTTAAGCTAAAAATGCTACATACTTCTGCTTTAACCCTCTAAATGCATGATGAAAGTCAAGTATCTGAGATGATCTTGAGCACCTCGGTTATGAAGATCAAGCAGAGCTTGGGGAAACTCCCGTTTAAGCTCTTTAACAGCATTTTCCCAACAAGCCCTGTGTGTTTTTTTTAAATAACTGAGTGAAATTAATCTTAGCAAGGTAAGACGGCTGATTTGCATTCATTAACAGTCAACTCCAGAAGTCAAGTTCATTTCCAATCAAATTTGGTTAATTACGCATGGAAAGATGTAATTCCCGAAAGAGAGGGCCCAGCGAACTCCCACTCGCACACACACACACACACACACACACACACACACACACACACTGCAGCCAGGCTTTGCCACTGCAAACAGAAATCTCCAGCCTGTTTGACGGGCTGAAGTTGAGCGAGATCCGCTGATAAACGCTCAGTTCTGAGGGCCGGACTCCGCGGGTGTAATAACGAGGCCTGCGTGCCCTTATTGTGCCGGACCTGCGTCATTAATTTCAATTTGTGAGTAGAAATGAGTTCAGTGCTGAGTGTTGGGGTGATGTAAATAATTAGGCTGCTGAGAGGAGGAACAGCAACCGAGCAAAACATGCAAAATAACAAAATTACAAATATTATTGCTGTAGTTACAAAATTCCACACTTACAAAACTTTCAGGGAAGATAAAAAAGCGTGCAATTTTAATGAGAGTTGAAACGTAAAATTAAAAACATTTTATAACATTTCTATTGGTCCATTTATTATAAAATATTTACAGAATATACAGGCTGTAAAAGCTGAGGATTACTGGATTTACTACAAGGTTATTTAAATCTGTAGGAATGTAAATCTACATTCACTGTTAATTCAGTTCGGATGAAACCAGTTCTAACAGTTACAACCATCTAACTATTAAAATTGCATATAATTCATACTGAATAACATGTATGTTATTATTGTTATAACTATGCTATTACTGTTTAACTGTAAAACTTAAAAGAAAATATAGATTCACACTAGTTTAATTTCACTCCACTTTCAGATTTGCTAGACTGTAAAACACTACAGATTCATGCTGGATTATAATTACTGTACAGTTATTACCATGTTACTATTTAAACTGTTTATGCTTTATGATTCATACTGGATTAAAATTAGTCCATTGTTGTTCCTTTTAGAATATAGAACCTAAACACAGTGCAGATTCATACTGGACTGAAATCACTGTCCTATACATGCATTAGATTCATACTGGGTTACATTTATTACATTGTTATTACTGTCCAACTGTAAAACTACACAATATAGATTCATACTGGATTAAATTCTAACAATGAAAAATTGCACATGCTTCACGATTCTTATTGGATAACACATTGCATTGTTATTAAACCTATACAAAACTATACAAACAGCAAATTCATGCTGATTAAAATGAATTTAAAAACAATTAAAACCCAAACACAGTGCAGATTCATACTGGACTAAAATCAATGTCTACTTTTACTGTCAGGTTGTAGAACAGATTGTACTGGGTACACTTATTCCATTATTATTAGTGTCCAACTGTAAAACTATAAAACATTACTCAAACAGCAAATTCATACTGAATTAAAAAATCCTTTAAGTTACTTCATTTAGACTGGAAACATTAGGCACACTGCAGATTCATACTGGATAAAATTCACTCCACTCTTATTACTGTCCAACTGTAAATCTGAACAATATAGATTTATACTGATTTAAATTCAAGCAAGTGAAAGTATAGTTCATGCTACAATGCAAACACTTGATTCATACTGGATTAAAACATTGATTCACTTCTTATTCTTAGATTGTAAAACATTGCACACACTGCAGATTCATACTGATTAAAATTCCTCTCCACTCATAACTGTGCATGACCATAATTCATACTGAATTAGGATGTAACATAGATCTTAAAAATGTTCAGGAATTACACATAGTATTTTTTTCCCCAGATTTTCTTTTACATGTCTAATTTTTTTTACAGATTACATGATTAAAACAAATTTTACAAGAAACAAATTTTGCAATCATGCAAAAAACAATGCATCTTTATTCATTCCATTTTAAATCAGATATCCCTGTGTTATAAAGCGCTATATGTAAGGAGCTTTGGAATACAGGGTTAGCGGTTAAGAATAGGACTAAACCCCCTCCATCTGCAGCTTCTGATTTGTCAGTCAGCGTTTAGGTCTGGCCCCGACCATCAATCCAGGGCCTGTGCATTAGGCTCCTGCTCCGGCCCCCATTTTCAGGATGAGTTAGCTGCATGTCTTCCTTTAAACAGCCGCTTTCCTAAAACTCAATTTCCTCTGATAGGAGCTCCACCTTATAAAACGGCTCTGTCCAAGGCCTCGCGTCAACGGCCGACATTTAAACTGACAGGCTTCGCGCCCACCGCTGTGATTCATACGGCCGTGCCGCGATTCAAGTGCTTCACAGTTGCGATTCGAACACCACGACTGTCCCGGCTGGATGAATTAAGGCCTTCATAATTTGAATTTGTGGCAAAATAAGTAGAGAGGCACAGATTCTCCTGCCTGTTAAGTGTTTATCATCTTCTTCATTTTCATATTCACTTCCTTTTAGCATGAAAATCCCACAAAAAGCTGATCCAGCAGGTCTGGGAAAAGGAAACCAGGCTCTTTGACCATGAACGAGTTCAGCGTTTTTGTTGGCAGCATCCGGCTAATGCTGCTTCATGTTTGTGATGAGGAATGGGGCTAAAACTGGGCATCGATTAGTCATAGCGGTCATTAAAAACAAGAAAAAACAGGCCTAAAAAAGCCTGGTTTTCCTGGACTGTCATTGGCTGCATAGGATTGTCAATGGAATTTCAGCAATAGGGGAACAATTGCCATGGCATAAAATATAATTAAGCAATAATACACATTGAGGTTCGTGCTATAACATGTAATATTAGCACTGCTGCCCAGGATCATGATACTGTGACTCTGTGAAAATTACTAAAGAGAATAAAATACTCATAAACAATCAAATTCCAGGATTTATGGATTTATTGGTGTAATGTTTACACAATTAATTTGATTAGTGCCATCATGTGGAGAAATGTCACAATATCGATATTTCTAATGCCATGTATCGATAATGTGTTACAAACAGAAAAATTATGATACGAAATATTGGGATTTATCAATGTTTTCTTTTTAATCGCTAGTCAGCACTATAGAGAATACTTAAAAGTCTCATTCCATCATTTAATCATTAATTTTAAAACTTCTAGTTGTGGTCTCTAGTATGAATGAATGCCATGTGAGCTGTTTTTTGTGGAAAAAAGGCTCCGGTGATCCGGTATAACACTGTTTTAATCCCAAGGAGGAGTCGGGGGAAGAAACTATAGGATTTCAGCTCTTGCTCATGAAAATTCATACATGCAAACATATCGCCTCTGATTGGTGAATAGCACTGCGACACCAGGAGGCAGCGAGACAGACAACAGTTAGAAACATTTTAAAATAAAGACATTTTACACTAATAACAGTCTTTGCAATGTCATATGTTACTTTACAACATGTGTAATGCCCAGCCAAGCGCAGTTCAGCTCCTGACCTAGTCTTAGAGTCTCTGTAAAATGCGAAATCCACCGGAGATCCTATTTAAACCTATAGTTACTTACACACAGAGGTGGGTAGTCCAGGTCCAGAAACTAAAAATCCACCCCATGTTTTATTAACTAGTGTAAACAGAACTGTTCTAAAATTAGACCTACCTATCTCAATTGTACTTCGCTGTTGTCTTCGCATTTTTTGTTCCCTAGCTCTGAATTACTGAGCAAAGCATATAACACTGATGTGTTATTTGCACAAATAACACAGGAATGAACTGCATGCTGTTCCTAGCACTGTTAGCTCCTATCTGGCGAGACGACGTCACTGCCTGGCTTCAGCTCTGTCTGTGGGCAGTCCCAAACCAAGGTGGGTGGGGCCATAAATACTAATTCACAGTCTAACTTAGACACAGTGCTTTTGTTAGCTACTGCAGACAATGGAGGTTGAGGAAGAATTTTATGTGCAGCATCATATACAACTTAATTTACATATACTTAATTTATTTTTGCTGAATCAATTTTTTTCTTTTAGTAACCTTTACTTAATTTCTGCATACAATATTACCTAATTACAGTTACTTAATATATACAATATTACTCAAATCATTTATGATACATAATATATATTATAATTCCTGAAATGTAAATATTTTTAGTTAAAACACACAAATTACACTGTCTCAATACATGGATGGCATGTAATACATGTTTAGTTTAGTATACTAAAAATAATGTGTTACATGCCATCCATGTGTTGAGAGAGTGAGACTTGGTCTGTTTACAAAATAAATCTTTGAGATTATATAAATATTTGAATATAAAAATATTATATTATTTTATGTATCATAAATTATTTGAATAATATTGTATAAATGAAGTAATTGTAATTAGGTAATATTGTATGTAGAAATGAAGTAAAGTTTACTAAAAGAAAGGATTGATTCAGTAAAAATAAATGAAGTAAAGTTTACTGAAAGAAAGGATTGATTCAGTAAAAAATAAATGAAGTAAAGTTTAATAAAAGAAAGGATTGACTGAAGTTCAGTTCACTTATTTACTCTGTGTAACATTTAAGTCTTGAAACTTTTTATTTAGTTTTACTTAAGTTTTATTTAGGTTTTTTAAATGAAATATTTAAGTACACATTTTCTTTCACATTTTTTTAAGTTGACAATACAAGTAAAATGATTATTTTACATGTTTTTATATGGGTACACATTTTATTTTTTATGGTTTTAAACATTTGAGTATTGAAACCGAGTTCAAGTTACTTAAATGTATCTGAAAAAAACAAAACAAATGCAGAAAGTTTATTTATTTATTTATTTATTTATTTATTTGCACCAATAAAAACAATAAACACAAACTGGAAATAGCAATAAACAAAATAGTGCAGGTAGAGGCAAAAACCTAACATGGGCTTAAAAAATGCCTCTACCTAAATGATATCAAAATCTATTATAACAAATATAACATCAAAACAAACAAAAAAAAACAAAAAAAAAATCACAATTTAAACATGTAACAAAAAAAATATATTCACAATACATTCATCAGATGATCTTTTAAACATCTTTTATAATGTTTTACAGATGTACATTTTTTTGCCAAATGATTAAAATTATTCCACAGTTTTGTCCCCCTATACCTTATTGAATACTGACCTCTACAAGAAAGAAATTTAGGAAGATGGAGATCTAAAGACTGACGGGTTGAATACTTATGTATTTCTGCATTTGTAATAAAATAATTTAGAAATTGTTCTGGAAAATTTTCCTGATTCAAATAAATTTTAAAAATAAAGATACATATTTGGAATATATTAATATTATAAATAGAGAGAATTTGAAGTTTCTGAAATAAAGGAGCAGATGAAGTATTTAGATGTGATCGTGTTGCAATACGGACAAATCGTTTCTGAAGAACCAGAATTTTACTAAGACTAGTAGAATATGTACTCCCCCAAACTATATTACAATATGAAAGATATGGATAAATAAGACTATAATAAAGAGTAAGAAGACATTTTGTGTTAACCAAATAACTAACCCTCCTTATTATACCAATAGATTTATTTATTTTTCTACTAACCCAGTCTATTTGCTCTTTCCAACTTAAGTTTTCATCAATAATGATTCCCAAAAACTTAGAACTTGACACTTTAGGCAACACCATAGATTCAATTGTAATTTTTGATAAGCTTTTAGAATACATTTTTCTTCCACTAAAAATTATATAATTTGACTTTTTTATATTTAAAACAAGTTTATTTAATTTAAACCAGGTTACATAAGCAGCTAAACCAGTATTTGCATCCTTGATCAATGTATCAAAATTTGAATGGCTATTTATTAGAGTTACATCATCTGCAAACATTATTGGGGAAAAATATGAAACATTAGACAAGTCATTAATATAAATAAGAAATAACAATGGTCCTAGAATAGAACCCTGTGGGACACCACAAAGCAATTCAGCTCTACTAGAATAACAACCATTTACACAAACAAACTGCCTTCTATCTGAGATATAGCTTTTTAAAAGATTATATGTAGTATCCTGAAAACCATATTTATGTAACTTTTCTAATAATATATGATGGTTAACTGTATCAAATGCCTTTGAAAGGTCTAAAAAAATACTACAAACAAATTTACTTTTTTCTAGTGCAGAGGTAATTTTGTCAGTCAGATGAAGCAGAGCCATATAAGTAGAATGATGTTTCCGAAAACCATACTGATGTTTGTAAAAAACTGAATTAGAATCTAAATGAAAAATAATCCTTTTATATATTATTTTTTCTAATATTTTTGAAAAACATGGCAAAATTGATATAGGTCTATAATTGTTAAAACAACATGGGTTATCTGCTTTAAACATTGGAATAACTTTGGCAACTTTTAAATCTGATGGCACAATACCAGTTTTTAAAGATAATGAAAAAATATAAGCTAGTGGTTGCAATATTTCATGCTTCACCTGTTTAACCAGAAATGCAGAAATATTGTCATGACCAGCTGAAGATATCTTTAATTCATCAATTATATCACTTATTTCTTGGATATCAACAGATTTAAAAGAAGATATAATAGGAAAAGTTCTGGTTATAAAGTCCAGTGGGTTACCATAACAATAGGGAATGTTATTTACTAATTCACAACCAATATTTGCAAAAAAACTGTTAAAATGATTAGCAATATCAGATGGATTATTGAAATGATTTTCACCATCTGACATAACTGATGGTACCTCTATAGCAGCTTTCTTCCTTTGTAACATCTGATTTATCACTTTCCATGTTGCTTTAGTATCTTGTGAATTAGTCATAATTTTTTTACTGAAATATTTCTTTTTCGCATATCTAATAAAATGAGTATACTTGTTTCTATAGTTTTTATAAGTACTATGTGTTAAAGGAGTAGGATTTACAACATATTTTCTATACAAACCATTTTTTTTCCTCAACATCCTTAGTAAATCTTTAGTAAACCAAGGCTTATTAAAATCATTACTGTTTTTCTTAGTAGAAGTACAAATTGGAAAACATTCATTAAAACTAAAACTAATCACATTCATAAACTTTTGATATGCAAATTCAACATTGTTTTCATAATATAAATCACACCATGATGTACTAGTGAGCATGTTCCTAAATTTACAAATGTTTGACTTACTCATAATTCGTTTATTAATATTGTTCTTAGTATCTTTAACTTTAATAGAATTAACTAAAGAACACTGAAATATCGGAAAATGGTCTGATAGATCTGCCAACAAAACCCCAGATTTAATTCCTTCATTAAGAGAATTTGTTAAAATATTATCTATCAAGGTTGCTGAATTTTCGTTAACTCGTGTGGATTTATAAATAAGAGGAAAAAAATAATTTGAATAGAGAACACTAAGAAAATCCTCTACTTGAGTATCTAATTTATTTTTAAAAAGATTTATGTTGAAATCCCCTAATATATAACAAATTTTGCCTTCTACATTAATCAAGTCAAGTGACCTCGACAAACTTTCATTGAAATCTTTGATAGCTATATCAGGTGGTCTATAAATAGCACCAATAATTACATTTTTCCCATTAAAAGCATCTAAAAGTTCCAAAAAAACAGATTCCGCCTCAAACCCATCTGACTTTAAATTAAGATCATTCCTAATTTTAAATTCATAATTTTCATGAATGAACAGAGATACTCCACCTCCAGACCTATTATCTCTAATATAATGCATATAATTATAACTAGGAAATTTAAAAATATCTTTAAGATCCTGAGTAAGCCATGTTTCTGATAAAGCAATAACCGAAAATTTGTGTTTAAGCGAAGATAAATAGTGAATAAAATTATCATAGTTACTAGAAAGACTCCTTATATTCAGATGAAAAGTAGAAAATACCCTAGAGGACATAGAAAAACATAAATCATTAAATTGTATTTCATTATAAAAACTGCAGAGATTAGAAACATCAACTGATGAAAAAAAATTTAAATCTGGATCAAGATTCAAAGTATAAGAATCAGTTGTAGCATGATCAAAAGGTTCAAAGATCTGATTTTCAAAGTCACATTTACAGTTCATAATTAAAAATTATGATATAAATATGTAAATTAAAAAAGTTTCTGTCAATATTTAGTGAAGAATCAGTAAGCTAATTTCTTCTTTTTTGCTGTGATGGATTTTGAGGTGGATGGACAATGAGTCTGTCATATCTCAAGTATGCAATGTCACCTCTTTCTCGAGCTGCCTTCATTTCTGGAACCAGTTCTTTTCTTCTTTGTCGAACAGCTTCAGAAAAATCCTCATTGATAAAGATGTTGGAACCTTTCAAGTTCTTTGCTTTATCCAGAACAGCAAGTTTATCCTTCAGCCGCAGGAATCTGACCATAATAGGTCGAGGTTTTTCTGACGAGGACAGTAGTTTCCCTGTTCTGTGTGCACAATCCAGTTCTATCTTCAGCTGATCCAACTGTAATTTTTCTCTGAAGAGCTTTCTCACTTTTTCTTCAGATTCAGATGCCTTCTCTTTAATCGACTCTTTGATGCCATGGACAACAATATTGTGTTGCTTTGATTGGCCCTCTAAAGAATCTGTCTTATCTGAGAGCGAGATCATGCTTTTGCATACTGTATCCAAATCTGCTCTGGTTTCATCACTGTTTTTAGACCAAGTCTTACACAAAACTTTAAAATCATCAAACTCCTTTTGAGTCATTTCTAGACTCACCTTGAAATCATAAACTTGCTTTGATAGATCATCAATCCTCCTGTTTGAAGAATCAACTATGATCTGTACACAAGCTTTGAAGGTTCTTTCCTGTTGTTCAAGCAAGGTTCTGTAGAAATCCTTCTGCTGATCCAGTAATTCACGCACTTGAGCCATTGTGACGTATTCCTCAGTGTTGTTAGTGGCTTTAGGTGGCATGGTTTGGCACTCAGCCTTCAAGGCCTAGTAGGCCCAAAGTTCCAGCCAAACAAAGGTCTAAATTTACACAAAAAAACGCTTGCAATGTCCAAAATTTCAGGTGACAAAGTTTCTTCAGCTCTTCTTATTTCAATAAAGAACAAAAAGACTTGCAATTATATACAGGATTTCTTAGATAATCATTAGATTGTAGAAAGAGACACTGTCGTTGCCACATCAGCAGCTGTGCTTAGTTGCTAAGTATATTTTTACGCACATTTTTTTTTCAGTGCAGGCTTATCAGAAATCAATATTATCTCTTAAATGGTTAATGCTAGAACCTGACTTTAGAAACCTGGTTCTAGATAAGTGTAGAAAGGCCTGGACAGACTTAGCATAGCTCTGTGCGATGCTACAGTCTTTATCGGAGGCTAGTTGGCCGCTGAGTGAAGGTTATTTGCAGCTGAAGGAGTCTTCTAGTTTGGGGTTGATGGATGTTACCGGGAGTGAACGCACTAGGGGGCCAGGGCCTGTGTGTGTGTGTGTGTGTGTGTGTGCGCGGGCGAGCGAGCGAGAAAAAGAGAGAGAGAGAGAGCAATAGTGAGAAGATGCTCTATGATCTGTGAAGAACCTGAGAAAGGGAAAGAGAGAGAGAGAGAGAGAGAGAGCACCTGAGAGCAGGCCACGCTACTTATGGAGCTGATCCATCAAACTCAGCGTGCCGCTAAGCACGAGTGAATAACCCCCGGCCTGTCTCCGCCCTCGCACGAGCGCAGGAGAGAGAATCACAGCACTGCTGAGGTCACCAGAGCCGAGAGAGCGTTATATATCTACAGACGAACTGCTCAGATCAAGTGCCTTCATACTGGACAACAACACACCAGTGCAGCACTCTGTTACCAGCAGCCAATTTACCCAATTTACTCCCCCAGTTTATCTGAACCAATTAACCCACCCACTCACTAGAGCCCCCCCTATCACTCTCAGGGCGTTTTCTTTTTCACACCAGCACTATTTGTTCTGGTTAAAACGGACTCTGGTTGGTTTGTACTGTTAGGCAGTGTTGGGCACGTTACTTTGAAAAAGTAATTAGTTATAGTTACTAATTACTTCTCATAAAAGTTACTAAGTGAGTTACTCCACTATAAAAGTAACTAGTTACCAGTAAAAATAACTATTGCTTTACTTTTGTTTTAATCACCCCGTAACTTTCAAGTTCTCAAGTTGAAAATATAGGTATAATTTTTATTTTCAATTTTTTACATCGAAAATATGGGTACACATTTTATTTTCTATGTTTTTAAATTGGAATTTTAGGTGCAATTTTTGGTTAAGACACTCTTACACCAGAAAATACAAGTGCAAGTTTTCCAATCGAAAATCGACAAGTGAACATTTTAAAATAAAAAAACAAAAGTAAAAATGTTATTTTCCCTTTTTTTTTTAATTATAGGTAGAATTTGTATATTTTAAGTATTTAAAGAGAAAATACAAGTACAAATTAGATTTTAAATGTGTTTGATTCTAAAATACAAGTACACATTTTATTTTTATAATGCTTTTGATTCTAAAATACAAGTACACTTTTTTAAATTCTACAATACAATTACAAAGTTTATAATAAAATGCAAGTTAAAACTGAAAGTTGGAATTTTGGTTTTAAATTCAGTACTTTGAGTGCAGAGCCAATTGTCCTCTCTCGGGCTCCGACTGCTGGGGCAGTACGACACAGGATTTGAACTAGACTTCCTCATCCTGTCAGGTGAATTAGAGCTCTCAGAGCTTTGCAATGAGTTCTATTCATTCAGTTTAAGTTTGAGCGATTATGCATTTTATGTCCAAATATTTGTGAACAGTTGGAGAGTTGGGGTTGGTCTCTGATCCAACCTTTTAGGTGAGGAAGCGTCTGTAGCTTATTGGCTACGACTGCGATACATCAGTTGTAAGTTATATGGATTGTTTATTATTAAGATACTTCATTTAATATTTTAATCACCCTCAGTCTGACATTTATATCTTTTATATGATGATACATGTTGGGCTACATTTCTGGTAATTATTTTAACGAATGGAGCTCCGACAGTCATAAGCCGAAGCGATACTGATGGGAAGCGACAGCTCGCTTCAGCTGCTGTCGACAGCAATATCTGACCCATCCGAGCCCGCGGTGCTGGAGACGATGATGAAGATGATGATGATGAAGATGATGATGATGACTGTTGTTGGATGGGAGATTGGTGGGGGTGGGTAGTTGGTGCTCAGATTTATGAAGCATAAATACCACTCCATCCACTCTAATTAGACACGTAACGATGTATTAAATGCTAGACGTGAGCCAGGACGTCCCCGGAGGGAGCAGGGGCGGTGGGTCGCGGCCTCTGGACCAATCAAATTGAAGCCTCATCGATGGCGCTAATGTGGAAGCTGGTGTCTTCCTTCAGCGGCCGTGGTGATCTGAATGAACACGGGGGTGAACATAGCGATGCCCCCTCCCTGCTCCCCCGGCTAATGGGAATAGATTATGCACGCCAGGGTGAAAGACTGGCTTTAGCGACCTTCAGGACGCTAATTGAAACAAGTATCGAGACTCGGCAGCGCCGTAATCAACTAAAGCCACTGGCTCATTAATCATTATAAACAGCGCTGTCACCCGCCATCGCCGGCCGCTTTGTTGTTTTTGTCTCGCGCCACTCGGACGGCCGAGCGCAGGTTAATGAGAGGCTAGGCGGCATTTAGAAAACGCCACAGCCGGGGACTCCTGATTCCCCAGTAATGGGAATGGATGCACTCTGGATGCGGAAGTTCGGAAATGCTAACACTAACCTACAGTATACAGCAGTTCAGGTTCAGCTCAAAGACGACAACACGCAAGAGTTTGACATGAAGCTGCGATTCAGACACTAATGATTGCTAATTAAGTGTTTAGAAGTGAAAACAAACTGATTCAGTTCACTAAAAATGACTCTTTAAACTTCAGATCAGTTTAGATCCCTAAAGTTATTCACATTTTCTACCAAATTCTACCAAAGTAGGTCTAGTTAATGAATGCATGATTCATGCATTGATGCATGAATGCATTGTTTCATGCATTCATTAACTAAGACAAAATGTACAGTATTTTACAAGTTTTTAAATCAAAAGCATAAGCGAAAAATCTATTTTACATTAAGTTTTTTAAAGTGAAAATCATTGCTGTCCAAAAAAAAACAAGCATCTCCATTGTTTGTCAATTTTTTTGTTCACTACATAATTTGGACAGGCAAACTGTCCCTGACTCTGTGGCAACATTTCTTGAAGAATTTTAAAAATGACTTGAAATAAACTCTTTTTACATTGAATTCCATTGAAAGTTTAGAAGGTTTTTTTTAATCTCTCATGTGAAGTTGCTGTTTTAGATTAGTGAAATTATAAAAAAAATCTATTTAAAACAGACTAATTAGTTATAATTAGTAAATCAATGGTTAGTTAAGTTGAATAAAATTATAATTTTTTCCCAAACAAAGTTTCACATTAGTGAATCATTTACTTTATTGAAGTTATTCTTCTTTTTACAAATTTACAAATAATTATGTATATTGATGGACGTTAACTGGATGATGCAGCAGCCAGGAGGTAACATAGACAATTTGTCAAATTCTATTTAGAGAACTTTACTTTACTTTACAAAAATGGTTATTTTTACCTAACCAATTTCAATAGTAGGTTACATGCGGAAAATGTATATTAATTAATGTATTATACCAGAATTACAACTTGCATAAACATCATAGAACATACTGAGGATGTAAAACACAATCATAATCATAACAACATTAATTTAATTTTTTTTCACTAAATAAACCCACAAAAACATGAATCTTCATTAATTGCACATTGCACCAGTAAGAGCAGAGTGTGAAGGTTCAATTAGCAGGGTAAGAGCGCAGTTCTGCTCTAAATATTGCAATGCACACAACATTATGGGTGACACACCAGAGTTCAAATTGTTGGTGCACGTCTTGCTGGAGCATCTGTGACCAAGACAGCAAGTATTTGTGATGCATCAAGAGCCACGGTATCCAGGGTAATGTCAGCATACCACCAAGAAACACCAACCACATCCAACAGGATTAACTGTGGACGCTGTAAGAGGAAGCTGTCTGAAAGGGATGTTCGGGTGCTAACCCAGATTGTATCCAAAAAACATAAAACCACGGCTGATCAAATCACGGCAGAATTCAATGTGCACCTCAACTCTCCTGTTTCCACCAGAACTGTCCGTCACCACAATAAATTATTGTGCTCTAAAACCAGGTGTTTCAGTTTCAATGTCTAACTCCTGTAGAATTGAGCTTTAGAGAAACAAAAACAAGACAAATGCAGAACAGAGACTCTTTAACCATGGAATGTTACTATTTTACTGTTTTCAGTAAAATAATTCAGACAGAATTTACTGTAGACACAAAGACACGAAGCTGAGCTTGTTGAAACTATGAAGCATCCAAAACACTTTGTCCAAATTCACAATTAAGTATGCCTACCTTGATGTGTAATTATCATATAGCCAGACTGTAATGCATGCATTAATTGCTTTAATTAGCAAAGCAATTAAATGAAAAACAGTGTCGCGGCCTATAATAATGCATCAACCTTCCGAGCAGGTTTATGTAAATTCCCCTGTGTTCTGTTTCCGTTAATGAAATGTTTGTAATTAAATTGGAATTTTGTGTGTTCAACTATGTAATGATCAATAGTTTCTCCATAAAAATTAATAATTTTATCTAGTTTTAACCTTCCAGGCCATGCATGCAGAGCAACAGGGTGTTTTTATTGTTAGCAGGTATGTGGCAAAACATCTGGTATTAATCTAAAGTTGATGAATATGAGAAAACCCTTGCGCAAGGTTAATTGGAAGTTTAAAATGTATTAAAGTATAATGCTAATTACTGTAGTGAGGCGTGAGGATTCATTTAGGAGTTTGTAATTTATTTGCTTCTTTTTTTTTCAGAACAGATTTGAGGGTAGAGCCCAAAAAATCATCAGTTTGACCTTAAACACCAAGAGGACATCATCAAATATGTCATTATGAAAATAATGTTCTTCTTAGCTCTTTTTTTTTTCTTTCAACTCTTATTTTGAATACTGATTACATATATTACACAATTTCTACACAGAAATCAGATTATTTTAGCTTGTTCACTTTTTAATTTGACTTTTTTATTGCATGTCATGCATGTGTTTGTCCAAACTGTAACAGAAGGCTGCAAATATGTTTAATATTTTATTATTTGTTATTAAATGTTCCGCATTGTAGATTAATACTAAAGTCAACCAAACTATGAAGAAAAACATATGGAATTTTATTATTGAGAAAGCAAAAAAGTGTTTAACAAACCAGACATGATTCCTTATGTGTTTCTTCATAGCCTGGATGACTTCAGTATTAATTTATAATGTAGGAAAAAAAAAATAGAAACTAAAACATTTAATTAAAAAAAAGAAGTAATAAGGAATGAAATAGTTAAAAAAATAAATAAATACTAATTTTAAATCAACATTCAGTATATATGACTAAAATATATAAGTAAAATAGACCATAAAGAATTTCTAAAATATAAAATAAATAAAAGGTAATAGTAAAAGTAAAGTAAAATGATAATAATGAACTAAGAACATAAGAATAAAAATATATAAAACATTAGAATAATATAATAAAAAAGATAAAATATATATTTTTTAACTTATTTAAAACAGTCACAGCCTTTTCTGGTGGTGTAAAATAAATTTAAAATAATTCAGTGAAATTTTAACGTAAAAATGTGATTTCATTAAGATTTCATTAAAAAATGTTGATCCTCATACTGACAACTTTTATAGAGATGCGGATTTCATTTTCCAGCAGGACTGGTCACACACTGCCCACTCTGATACCAAAAGTACCAATTGGTCTTATATAATATTCTAATTTTCTGAGACACTGATTTTTGGCAGCTTAAGCTTTACCTATGCTAAGTATGTAGACAATATTTGAAAAAAGATAAAGAAATATAAAATGTAAAAAAATATAAATATATTATTTATATAAATTAATATTATTCATTTCTTAAATATTAAATTCTCAAATAAAATAAAAAAAGGCTAAAAATGGGAGATGTAGTTTGGGGGTGGCACTGGGTGATGTATGGGTTTAGGGGCGGGACAGGAGGGAGAAAATTGAAAATGTAAGCAGGACTGATGTGTTTTATTACTTCAAAGGAACATATTTCAGATATTATTGGAAAAATATATTTTTAGAGTTTAGTATCTCTTTAAAAAGTGAAGGTTAACATTCTTCTGTATGTGTCATAGAGAGTAAATGTTGAGAAATGTATTGTTACACCGTATATTTATAAAATTTAAAGGCACGGTATACAGTATTAATACTGACCTCAGGCCTCAAAACGTTCACAGCTGTCTCCACGACCGGCCGCAGCAGATCGCAGGTCATTAGCTCGTGACCGGAACAAACGGGCCCAAGCCTTTCAAGGTTCAGATCCCCGGCTATCCATAACCAACACAGGCTAAAGACAGAGAGAGGGCACAGCACCTTCCTTTCCCTGCTTTTACTGCTTGTTAACCTGCCATTCCCAGCAGATAATAGCTGAGAATTTCTGCTCTGCTCTCCATACAGGCATACAATCATTCCAGGTGATGAACGATTCCTCCAGCAGGCCTGCAGCCGACCTCGCTGACCATTAAACCCACCAGCAGCCCACTCCTGTAAATAAATCCACACTGTTATGGGCTTCCGTTCCACTAAACATGGCTCGTTTTTGATTAGTAATGCAGAGAAAACCAGGATCAGTGAAGGCCTGTTGTTTTGTCTGAGGTCAAAAGGGCAGATACCAGTGTGAACGACTGGAAAATGAATAATTATTTTAAATCAGCATTTAAGAAAATAATATAAACTGATTTTTGATGCATATTGTAATTGTAATTATCGAAATTATCAAAAATATCATTATAATAATACGGCACAAATTTTGCTTATTAATCTTATTAATTATATTATTAATTACATCCTAGATTACACTGAAATCATATTTTCCAGCCTAAATCACTTTTTATTTTCACTTTTTTTTAGTTCCCTGTCATGCAAGTGTTTGTCCACCCTGTCACATTAAGCTGCATGATGGGTTAAACAATTTTAACCCTTTAAAACAAACAAAAACATTAAGGTTGACCCTCATTTAAAATGTTGCTGAGCATTTACAGCATCAAAGGGATTAAAAACATTTAATAAAATATAGAAATAATAAAGAATTAAATATTTCAAAATAATATAAATACTCATTTTAAATACACATTTAATAGATATGAATAAAATATATATGTAAAATAGAAAATTCTAAAAGACCATAAAAACAAATTGACACATAAAAAGTAAATCATTTATAAAATATAAAAAAAATAAAAAAGTAATAGTAAAAGAAAAGTAAAATGATTAGAATGATAAGAAAATACAAAAATAAATAAAAAAGAACTTAAAACATAAGAATCGAAATATAAAACATTAGAATAAAAAATAAAAGTAATAATAAATAAATACAAATAAATAAAATAAATTAAAACTTATTTAAAACAGTCACAAGTTTAAAATGATTAGTGAAATTTTAACGTGAAAATGTGATTTCATTAAGAACAATTAAAAAAAAAATCTTGAGATGCTCCATCCTCATACTGAAAACTTCTATGGAGATGCGGATTTCATTTTCCAGCAGGATTTGGCACACTGCCCACACTGCCAAAAGTACCAATTGGTCTTATATAATATTCTTACTTTATGAGACAATGATTTTTGAGTTTACATTGTCTGTAAGCCATAATCATTACTTTCAACAATAAAATAAATAAATGCTTAAAATAAAGTAACTTTTTAATTATATTCTAGTTTTTAAAACTCCACCCAGATAGGGACTTGAACCTAAGACCTCAGTGCTGGGAAGGAAACATGCTAACTACTAAGCCACCATTCTTCTTCAGTATTAACTGCAGTCGTTTCTTCCCACATCTGAGAATCATACATCCAATCCAACCCAAGGCCTTCAGAAACTCTAGTATTTTATAGAGCTAAATTCCAGCAACAGATCATTTACTACTAGTACTACAAGGCCAGCATATGGAAAGCAGTTGTGCTCAGGCAGTGCTCATTTATTCATTGAGTTTGTCCTCAGCTGTACGACGTATACAGTCACACCCAGCAGCGTACCCATTCACTTCATGCACTTCAAACCCCATTTTTCCGCATTCGCTGCGCACACCAGTGCATTACTGTGTCCCAGTGACTCCAGCCCAGCGCCCAGGCTGGGATGATGAACAGCCCTGAGCGCGGCTACTTAGCGCTACTTGTGAGCGATGCCACTGTCACAGTGGCAACCTTTCTGGCATTAATTCGTGGAGAGAAATAAACTAGCTGCCCCTGCTGTTGCACATCATTAGCCGGGCTCATGAAGAGACACGCCTGATCCGCTTTTGTTGATAACACCTGTCACTCCGCCGAGCGGCCGCCATCACTCTCCGCGTTCCGCCGCTGTTTGTGACTTTGTTAAAGGTGATTCAGTGATGTGCTCAGATGCCTCTTGACCCGCTGTAAGAACCTGCTGTAAGCTTTAAAGGGCCTGTATGGTGGTAAAAATCATTTTTCCCTTAAATAAAATAAAATAAAAAATAAATAAAAAGCCAGTAGTATAATTTAGAACCATGACAAGAACTTGAACATTAACAGACAAAACATTTTCTCAGCACTGTAGCTAATTTTGAAATTCTCTGTCATGCTGTCAGGTTGCAGAAATAACAGAAATAAACCAAAATAAAACATATAACAAATAAGGCAAATAAAAATAAACCGACTGGGAAACTATGATAACTACAGGATGCACAAAAACTGAAAACAAAGAAACAAACCTACAACCTACTGCGTAAAACGTACAAGAACCAACCAAGAAAAAGCACAGATACACACGGAGGGAACAGGAAACAAGAACTACCTTGGGACAGGTAATGAGGGGGCGGAGATACAAATAAACACAGAGACAAGGAGAACACAGAGAGGGCCATGTGCTTAGGAAAGGTAAATAAAAAAACAGGAGAAAAAAAGGCAGGAAAAAAACACAGAGACAGGCAGGAAAGACACAGAACAGGACGAGAATGTGACACATGCAAGCATTTGTCCACCTTGTCACATTAAGCTGCATGATAGGGTGGACAATTTATTTTATTTTATTTTTGTTAATGTTGTACATTTAAAAAAAGGTTATTATTCAGAACCATGACAAGAACTTGAACATTAACAGACAAAATATTTTCTCAGCACTGTTAGCTAACCATGGGATTAGAGTTGCCACTGCTGTTGCTTGTCAATGAGTCCAATGCGACCCAGCTGGGACAGACCGGGGCTCCTGTCTCTCTCTGTAATGTGAACAAAATCTGCAATTAATTCTCTAATCTGTTGACACAAGTAGTTCATAACTGTATTAGATTGCCTCTACAGATGTTAATCATTTTACACATTTTTCTAGAGATTGATTTTAACATTCTGGAATTCCAAATTCTGGAAGTTGGCTTGGCAGTGCGCTCCCAGAACTGTCTGGTGTGTTTGTACTCCCCAATGTTTGGTACATGCCATCAGACTTATTTAAACAGAATTCTTTATAGGGGCTTCGAGTGGTCCAGTGAGCTAAGCATGGCCACTATGTGCAGGAGATCGTCTGTTCGCATCCTGTTCATGTAGCTTGCCATCGGCAACCAGAGCCCTGAGAGAGCACAAATTGGTCTTGCTCTCTCTGGGTGGGTACAGTAGATGGAGCTCTTTCCCTTCATCACTCCTAAGAGTGATGTCGATCAGCACAAGGCTGCGTCTGTGAGCTGCTGTATCAGAACCGAGTCACTGCCCTTTCCTCCAAGTTCGAAAAGTTTGAAAAGAGGTGGAGTCAGACTTTACATGTATCGAAGGAAGCATGTGTTAGTCTTTACCACCTGGTGTGTTGGGGCATCTCTAGTGATAGGGGGAGTCCTAATGAGTGGGTTGGGTAATTGGCCGTGTAAATTTTAGAGAAAATATTATAAATAAACTAGATTGCAGTTCCTACAGAAACTGCAAGTGTGATTGCAGTGCTGACTGGTATCTGCTATGGTGTTGCTAAGGTGTTGCTATGGTATCCAGGGTGGTTGCTAAGGTGTTGCTAGGTGGTTGCTAAGGTGTTGCTAGGTGGCTGCTAAGGTGTTGCTATGGTATCCAGGGCGGTTGCTAAGGTGTTGCTAGGTGGTTGCTAGCGTGTTTCTAGGGTATCCGTGGTGGTTGCTAAGGTGTTTCTAGTTGGTTGCTAAGGTGTTGCTATGGTATCTGGGGTGGTAGCTATGGTGTTGCTAGGTGGTTGCTAAGGTGTTGCTATGGTATCTGGGGTGGTTGCTAAGGTGTTGCTCCGTGGTTGCTAAGGTGTTGCTAGGCGGTTGCTAAGGTGTTGCTATGGTATCTGGGGTGGTTGCTAAGGTGTTGCTATGGTATCCAGGGTGGTTGCTAAAGTATTGCTAGGTGGTTGCTAAGGTGTTGCTAGGTGGTTGCTAAGGTGTTGTTATGGTATCCAGGGTGGTTGCTAAGGTGTTGCTAGGTGGTTGCTAGGGTGTTGCTAGGGTATCCGTGGTGGTTGCTAAGGTGTTGCTAGTTGGTTGCTAAGGTGTTGCTATGGTATCTGGGGTGGTAGCTATGGTGTTGCTAGGTGGTTGCTAGGGTGTTGCTAGGGCATCCGTGGTGGTTGCTAAGGTGTTGCTATGGTATCTGGGGTGGTTGCTAAGGTGTTGCTAGGTGGTTGCTGAGGTGTTGCTAGGCGGTTGCTAAGGTGTTGCTATGGTATCTGGGGTGGTTGCTAAGGTGTTGCTATGGTATCCGGGGCGGTTGCTAAGGTGTTGCTATGGTTTCTAGGGTGGTTGCTATGGTGTTGCTATGGTATCTGGGGTGGTTGCTAAGGTGTTGCTAGGTGGTTGCTAAGGTGTTGCTAGGTGGTTGCTAAGGTGTTGCTAGGCGGTTGCTAAGGTGTTGCTATGGTATCTGGGGTGGTTGCTAAGGTGTTGCTATGGTATCTGGGGTGGTTGCTAGTTAGAAGTAAAGTACATTGATGACAAAATAAATGCTTCATTATCAGGTTATCAAACCTCAGAGACAAACTGTCCACAATTATGCAGTGTACATGAAATATACACTGCTCAAAAAAATAAAGGGAACACTCAAATAACACAATATAACTCCAAGTTAATCAAACTTCTGTGAAATTAAACTGTCCACTTAGGAAGCAACACTGATTGACAATCAATTTCACCTGCTGTTGTGCAAATGGAATAGACAACAGGTGGAAATTATTGGCAATTAGCAAGACACACTCAATAAAGGAGTGGTTCTGCAGGTGGGGACCACAGACCACTTCTCAGAACCTATGCTGTCTGGCTGATGTTTTGGTCAGTTTTGAATGTTGGTGGTGCTTTCACACTCGTGGTAGCATGAGACGGACTCTACAACCCACACAAGTGGCTCAGGTAGTGCAGCTCATCCAGGATGGCACATCAATGCGAGCTGTGGCAAGAAGGTTTGCTGTGTCTGTCAGCGTAGTGTCCAGAGCCTGGAGGCGCTACCAGGGGACAGGCCAGTACACCAGGAGACGTGGAGGAGGCCGTAGGAGGGCAACAACCCAGCAGCAGGACCGCTACCTCCGCCTTTGAGCAAGAAGGAACAGGAGGAGCACTGCCAGAGCCCTGCAAAATGACCTCCAGCAGGCCACAAATGTGCATGTGTCTGCACAAACGGTTAGAAACCGACTCCATGAGGATGGTATGAGGGCCCGACGTCCACAGATGGGGGTTGTGCTCACAGCCCAACACCGTGCAGGACGCTTGGCATTTGCCAGAGAACACCAGGATTGGCAAATTCGCCACTGGCGCCTTGTGCTCTTCACAGATGAAAGCAGGTTCACACTGAGCACATGACAGACGTGACAGAGTCTGGAGACGCCATGGAGAGCGGTCTGCTGCCTGCAACATCCTTCAGCATGACCGGTTTGGCAGTGGGTCAGTAATGGTGTGGGGTGGCATTTCTTTGGAGGGCCACACAGCCCTCCATGTGCTCACCAGAGGTAGCCTGCCATTAGGTACCGAGATGAGATCCTCAGACCCCTTGTGAGACCATATGCTGGTGCGGTTGGCCCTGGGTTCCTCCTAATGCAGGACAATGCTAGACCTCATGTGGCTGGAGTGTGTCAGCAGTTCCTGCAAGATGAAGGCATTGAAGCTATGGACTGGCCCGCCCGTTCCCCAGACCTGAATCTGATTGAGCACATCTGGGACATCATGTCTCGCTCCATCCACCAACCTCACGTTGCACCACAGACTGTCCAGGAGTTGGCGGATGCTTTAGTCCAGGTCTGGGAGGAGATCCCTCAGGAGACCATCCGCCACCTCATCAGGAGCATGCCCAGGTGTTGTAGGGAGGTCATACAGGCAGGTGTAGGCCACACACAATACTGAGCCTCATTTTGACTTGTTTTAAGGACATTACATTAAAGTTGGATCAGCCTGTAGTGTGTTTTTTCACTTTAATTTTGTGTGTGGCTCCAAATCCAGGCCTCCATTGGTTAATAAATTTGATTTCCATTGATGATTTTTGTGTGATTTTGTTGTCAGCACATTCAACTTTGTACAGAACAAAGTATTCAATGAGAATATTTCATTCATTCAGATCTAGGATGTGTTACTTGAGTGTTCCCTTTATTTTTTTGAGCAGTGTATATATTAAAATATGTTAGAAATGAAGGAATAAGCTCTCCATTATACATATATGTTAAAATAATGAAGTAAATATATTTTATAGTTTTTTTTAAGGTGCTTTAAGGTGGTTGAGTTCTGGAATGGATGCAATTGATTTTTTAAAAGACATATCCACAGAAATTTTCCACTCCAAATGGAAAGTTCCCCAAATGTTATAGATATCGGCATCCCTCGTCTAATTAGTGAATTCAGCTACTTTCAAGTGCACCCCCTTTGCTGACACAGCCATTCACGCACTGTGTGATCTACATGGAAAAACACATAGAAAGCAAATTCCATCAGTTAGAAGGGCTTTAATGCCCCTCAGCTTTGGCCTGATTAGCAGCAGAACCGTGTTCTCTGGAGAGACAGAGCTAGAGCTCATCAACCAGCTAATCAACCAGCATCAGCACCTGACCTCATTTCTAAATGCAATAAAATCCTCACCGCAATGTTCCAACATCTAGTGTGAAGCGTTTCAGAAGAGTAGAGGCTGTTACTGCAGTAAATGGGGGATACAATTGCGATTAGAGCCCCTGATTTCAGTATAACCCCTTGACGATTGATCAGGTGTCTACACACTGCTGGTCCTGACAGTTGATCAGTCGGAGATAAAAGAGGCAGATGGGTTCGGTTTAAAGATGTTTGGCTCCGTGAATCTTCAGGACATTATGTGGGATCAGCTTTATCTGCTGGAGTTCTGTTCTGCACATCTGGACCCATCTGCTTGGAGCTTCTTTGAGAGTATCGTAGAAAGTGCTGAGCTAGTCTAAACGTCTGTCTTGTCTGTTTGGTTAAGATCAGCACCTTTTGTTCAATGTTTGAAGGATTTTCAGACTCTTTTGTTTAATCAGTATAGCAAATAAATGTTAATCAGCATGAAATTTCACAAGAGAACTGGTTTAGGTTAAATTTATTTGCAAGCAGAAGGAAGTGTGGGATTGCAATGCTATTCTTTTAAAGCTATTATTTTATTATTTTAAAGATTAAGGCTGATATGAGCAACTCTTGGTCATATTTATTTGGGCTACAAATATAGAGAAAGTAGAAGTAGTGTGTAATGCATGCATGTGTAACAAACGCAACACGCCAGATGTTTCTGCATTGTATAGGTTGTAGAGGTTCTTAATGGATAGATAATCCTGTGGGTTTTCTTCTGTAGACTGTGTGGTAATGGAGGCTGGGAGAGAGTGATAGCATAGCTCTTGAGATGGTAGCAGCATGTAGACGAGCATTGTCCTGTTGGAATAGAGCACCCAAGTGTACGCTAAGAAAAGTTATAGGGCCACGGATTGCAGGGCATCGTCATCATATAACTTTGGGCTGTAAAAATAGCCCTGTCCAGAAGGGATCAGTTTCTCAGGGGGTTCTGGGGTCATTTTCTCTTTTATGCAGGGGACCTCTGTGATTTTATTCCTGTCCAGAACAACCAAGTCAAACTTTCACTGGGTTTCAGAACAGCACGGTCACTCACAGTGAACTTTAAACACCGACTAAAGACTCATCTTTTCAAAGAGTTCTTGAACTAATCTTAAAAAAAGAAGTTCTCCAAGGGTTCTAAACATTATCAAGCTTGGTGTATCTCTTGATCCTGGTCTCTAGCTATGGATATTTTGTAAAGTAAACAACAAATCACTGCTGTGAGTCGCTCTGGATAAGAGCGTCTGCTAAATACCTTAACCCTTGTGTGGTGTTCATATTTTTGTTACTCGTTTACTTTGTTACTTGTATTTAATTCAGCAAAATTAAGCAATTTTACATTAAAATGCTTTACACATGCTTGCTTCACCTAAATTGCAAGCAATAAAAACAGCTTACATGGTTAATATTTGCCCTTTACCTTTCTTATGTTACATTTCTTTTAAAAAGTGCTACTCTTTTTTTATTAGTTTTTTAATAAAATGTAAAAGAAAATGAATTAAACTCAAGATATGAGTAGAAAATTTGTTTAGTTTCAAATTTACAAATGAAGCAATGTTTATTAGCCCTTGGCCAAACATACTGTATGTAATATAAATGGTTAGTTGGGGGGGGATGGGTGTACAGTGTGTGTTTATCGAAAATGTGTTTTGATATATGTTTTTCACAAAAAATGAGCCAATGCCAATGAGTTTGAGTTAGAAAAAATATATTTTTTGTATCATTTGATGAAAAATGAAAACGGGTCCCACAGACCCGAACACCACACAAGGGTTAAAGGAGAACTCTGGTGAAAAATTGACTTTTGGTGTAGTAAAACATGATAAAAAGTACTAGGAGTACTTTGAGGTGTGGAGCTACTTTGAGCCTGAATAACGGTAGAACAAAAACTATTTATCAGGGCAAATTATGCCCTGTGTCACCCAGTCTGAAGGGGTGTTTGGACAAACTGTTAAAATGTACACCAGAGTTCTCCTTTAAATGTAAATGTAAATGTAAGACCTGCCTTACAGGTCTTGAAGAATCTTTGACCTAAGAATCCAAGCCAACACAACAAAAATCAGTATTGTCCAAGGCTACGTTCACACTACGATTCATCTTTAATCAATTCAGATTTTTTTCCCCTCAGTTTTACCACAACCTGTTTGTTTTCACAAAGACGTTCCATAAATTACCATACGTTACCGAGTAAAGACTATAAAAACAAAGTGGTGACGAACTCTGGGTTTGGTTTTCCGTAATTAAAACATCGCATTTAATCAGAGAGCATGCTCCACGCGGCCTTTTCCCCCAGAGAAGAGCTCTCTCTCCCCGAGTGTTTGCTGAAGAGGGAGCGAATGTGTCTCCATACGGCCGAGGCGATTAAAGACGCATCAGCTAAATGAGTTCTCTCTCACAGTGGGGGTCACGCGCCAGGCAGGAGCCAAGGACACAGCCACCTCTCGCTGTCGGCCCTGCTGGACGCTAATGAAGCTCTCTGTGGCTGCAAGTTCTCTTTTATGCTGATCTACACTCTTAAAAAGAAAGGCTCTTTGGCCAAAAAAGCAGTCTTTTGGAGTCGTGCCACAGAAGAAGCACTTCCCTGTTACCTGAAAAACCTTTCAAAGGGTGGACTTTTCACTTTAATTGGAGGTTTTTAGTGGAAACGTGTGCCCAGGAACCATTTAGCAGCCTTTATTTCTTTAAGAGTGCAGGACCAGCTTTATTATACTCAAGACTTTATACTGTCTGTATTTAAAGAAAAAGAGAAGCTACGAAACGTGTCTGAGATCATCAGAGTAAGAAGGTCATTTCTGGAAGGTGCAAATCTTTCTTTTTGACCATAACTGTTTGATTGCAATTGAGCTCAATCATTCAAAAAAGACCAAATACTGTAAAAAACTTGGAACTCCTCCCAAGAAAAGTGTGTCTCAGACCGCCTTCATTGAGTTTACAGTGCAAAAGGCTCTTTGGCCAAAAACGAGTCTTTTGGAGTCGTGCCACAGAATTTATACTGTCTGTATTTGAAGAAGAGAAGCTACAAAACGTGTCTTCTGGGATCATCAAAGTAAGAAGGTCATTTCTGGAAGATGCAAATCTCTCTTTGACCATGACTGTTTGATTGCAATTGAGTTTAACCATTCAAAAGAGATAAAAATACTGTAAAAATAAATAATAATAATAAAAAACTTGAAACTTCTGCCAAGAAAAGTGTGTCTCAGACCGCCTTCATTGAGTTTACAGTGCAAAAGACTCTTTGGCCAAAAATCCGTGTTTTTTGGAGTCGTGCCACAGAAGAAGAAGCACTTCCCTGTTACCTGAAAAACCTTTCAAAGGGTGGACTTTTCACTTTAATTGGAGGTTTTTAGTGGAAACGTGTGCCCAGGAACCATTTAGCAGCCTTTATTTCTTTAAGAGTGCAGGACCAGCTTTATTATACTCAGACTTTATACTGTCTGTATTTAAAGAAGAGAAGCTACAAAACGTGTCTGACATCATCAGAGTGAGAAGGTCATTTCTGGAGATGCAAATCTCTCTTTTTTTTACTAATGACTGATTGCAGTTGAGCTCAACCTTACAAAAGAGACCAAATACTGAAAAAAAAAAAAAAACTTGGAACTTCTGCCAAGAGAAGTGTGTCTCAGACCGCCTTCATTGAGTTTACAGTGCAAAAGGCTCTTTGGCCAGAAATCAGTCTTTTTTGGAGTCGTGCCACAGAAGAAGAAGCACTTCCCTGTTACCTAAAAAACCTTTCAAAGGGTGGACTTTTCACTTTAATTGGAGGTTTTTAGTGGAAACGTGTGCCCAGGAACCATTTAGCAGCCTTTATTTCTTTAAGAGTGCAGGACCAGCTTTATTATACTCAGACTTTATACTGTCTTTATTTAAGAAAAAAAGAAGCTACAAAACGTGACTTGGATCATCAGAATAAAAAGGTCATTTCTGGAAGGTGCAAATCTCTCTTTGACTGTGACTGTTTGATCGCAATTCAGCTCAATTATTCAAAAGAGCAAAATAAGACCAAATACTGTAAAAACATGGAACTTCTCCCAAGAAAAGTGTGTCTCAGACCGCCTTCATTGAGTTTACAGTGCATCCTAAGGGACCAAAAAAAAAGTATATTTTTCCACTGGTCCGTCCAGTAAGTGGTTTAGTAAATGTTTCTACTGTAAAAGTGTAGAAATAAAGTGTTGAAATAAATCGCTAGTATCTTGTGAGTGAGGTTGAACACTGTTATGTCCAGCATGTTCATGGTAAGGTGACAGGAATTATGGGAGTTGGAGTGAGGCCTGATAGTGAATTCTAGATTAATGGCTCGATACACAGGGTCCGAGAAATGTGCCGAGAAAAATGACAAAGATTGCTAAACCCTTGTAATATATATAAATACATTTTATTATGCTGAAATTGGTAGAAATTGATTTAGTTATGTTATTTTGTAACCACTAGTTTGTACTGACTTACTTACTACTTGTGTGTAATTAAAATGATATGAATTTGCACTCATTTTATACTGAATATATTAGTCATATGTTATTGTCGCCACTATTTAATACAATTTAAGTAGATTCGTATGAGCTGTTTAACTGAACATTAAAATGTATAAAAGTGTGATTAAAATACAGATTTAACCTCACATTCATTTTGAGGTGTGCATAAAAACAAGTCAAAATTCTAAAAAAATTTTTTTACCAATTTTAAACTAACTAAAGTCATTTTTTAAGTAAAATGTTAACACATAAAATGTCATAATCACAGTTAATCATTAATGTTTTGATAACAAATTTCACTGAAGTACATTTTTATTGCACAAATATAGGCTCTTAGGACACATTTTGTAAAAGTATAGTTTTATCATAAAAAGCAAACTATATTTTATAAAAGAATACTAAATACATACAATATTTATATTGTATATTTATATATATTTATTTAACTACATCCCTTGTACAAAATCAGTCCAGCCAACTAAAGTATACTTTTTCAAAGTATACTGAAATGCAGATTAAGCAAATAAATATAAGTAGAAGAACTACACTTTAATTATTCCTCATATAGTTTAAGTACAATATTACTATAATTAAATACACAACTTTTTCACAAGTGATCTTACCTCACCTTCACTCACTGTGAACAGCGCAGTGTGTGGTGATGACTGTGATAGTAGGCCTGGTTGGAGAACTGATAGAAGAGATAGAGGAAGAGCTGCTGAACTTTAACAGTTAGCGTTAGCAATTTTTATCTGCTGAACCACAATATTCCCAAAATGTCCTTTTTTTCTATAGAAAAAGCCATTTTCCTTCAGTGCAGCAACATAAAAAAGAGCTGACCCAATTACACAAAATATTTTTACACTCCAATCCTAATAATCATCAAATCACACTTTATAAATAAGCTGCTGATTTGTGCTTTTCCAAATGATCAGTTTTCTATAAGAGGAGCGTGTTTCTGTGTTAGCGCAATTAACCCTTATAAAGGGAAACACTAATGAGGGAGGAAGCTAGGCTCTTACTGAGAGAGTGAGAGAGAGAGAGAGAGAGAGAGAGAGAGAGAGAGAGAGAGAGAGAGAGAGAGAGCACCAGACACTGGAAATAGCTGCTGGCCTGCGAGAATCTACAGGGTTTAAAGTGCTTCTTCTGTAAATTATAAGAAAAGATAAGATCATCCTTTATTAGTCCCACAGTGGGGGATTTCATAGTGTTACAGCAGCAAAGGCAAGAGGATAGCAAGACACTCAGTACAAAAAAAATAGATTAAGTAAAGAGTACAGTATACACAATATAAATAATAAAATATGAAGAATTAAGATTAAGATTACATTTACAAATGATTGCACGTTGTCTCCTAATTGCACAGGGGTAATGAAAAAAAATATTTAATTACTGAAAATATATTGGAAAAAAGAACTAAATGCACACAAAAACACATACAAAGCCAATATACAACACTGACATCTGCTGGACGTGACTAGTAGAATATGAAACTGCCCTAAATTTTTTGGAGGATGATCCTAAAAACAGGTCATCAAAACAATGCAAAGATTGTGGATAGGTCACCTTACATTTTTAATTATTAAAATAAAAAAGTTAATATATAACCTCCTGAGACCCTGACTCGGATCTAACAAGCAAAAAAAAAAAAAACAATGTCTTCAATTAGAAATTGGTGTTTATTTTAACATTTAAAAACTACCTTTTACCAAATAAGTCCAAAAACAACCTTTTATCTTTCGACAGTAAGCAGAAAAAAAGCAAAAACAACATAAGGAGAATAGTTTCAAACATAAAACTGGATGAGAGTTTTGTATCTCGCCCATGTTTCTGTCTGAACTGGCTGTAGAAACCTTTGACTGGGATTCCCACCCTCTTAAAGTGTTAAATGTTATCATGTGGCCACTAGATGATACAGCAACGTGTCCATATGAGGCCAAAAGGGTTAAAGTTCTGCAAATTATTAAGTATAATGTTGCAGAGAAGCAGAAATGTGATGTCCTCATATGAGGACGCAGGGTCTAAAGAGGATATATATAAAAAATAAATACGTTATAAATATATAATTAAATAAAGAATAAGCAAATCTTTATTTAATCTTCTTTGCTTTTACTTCACCTTAGAAAATGTTCACATTGCTCGCTATTTGGAAATGTTCACTGTACTGCTATACATGCTGTACACTGACTACTGTAAGCTATATTCAAGTGTCTTTTCTGTAGTGTTATCCCATGAAAAGATATGAAAAAATATTCACAGAAATGTGTGAGGAGTGCAGTTTACTTTTGTGAGATACTGTCTATGTCAAAAGCTGGATGGAAACAGGTGATTTTTTTGTACAGCAAAAATCAGAATCAAAATTGTACAGCCCCAGGCCCACATCAATAATCAGTAGTATATTATAATCATGTAAGTGTCTACTATATATGAAATAAAAAAAATCTAAAACACTGTTATTTTTGTCTTTTTTTTCCAAATTATGTTAGTTCATCACAGATCAGCTGCTCACTATCCACTACTGATTATATCCTAACCAAAGGAGGATGGGTCCCCCATTATATACAGCTCTGGAAAAAAATAAGAGAGCACTTAAAAATGATGGGTTGGATGTGATGGATGATCACAAGCCATCAAACCAAACTGAACTGCTTGAATTTTTGCACCAGGAGTGATTAGCATAAAGTTATCCAAAAGCAGTGTGTAAGACTGGTGGAGGAGAACATGATGCCAAGATGCCTGAAAACTGTGATTAAAAACCAGGATTATTCCACCAAATATTGATTTCTGAACTCTTAAAACTTTATGAATATGAACTTGTTTTCTTTGCATTATTTGAGGTCTGAAAGCTCTGCATCTTTTTTTTTTTTATTTCAGTCATTTCTCATTTTCTGTAAATAAATGCTCTAAATGACAATATTTGTATTTGGAATTTGGGAGAAATGTTGTCTGTGGTTTATAGAATAAAACAACAATGTTCATTTTACTCAAACATAAACCTATAAATAGCAAAATCAGAGAAACTGAAGTGGTCTCTTAATTTTTTCAGGAGTTGTATATTAGTCTTAATAGTACAAGTAATAGTGGTATAAGGTACATGTAAGCCCTGATTTCCCCAGGGTTCCTCCTCCTCTTCCTCCTCCGGCTCTACTACCTCATTTCTGTGAAGCTGCTTTGCGGCATCAGTTGTAAAAAGCACTATATAAATAAACGTTATTTTATTTGATTAGTTCAAAGCTGTTTTTTTAGAACCAATGATAAACTCTAAAATGTGTAGAGCAGCGATATTCAAGGTTTAGGACTGAAAACCACTGAACTTTACCATATTTACCACACAGTGTGGTACATTATCTTCTGCTGTATTTTGTCACCCACTAGTGGACACTTGCTGCAAACACAGATCCCTGCAAATGACATCATATCCTCGCTGTCCTATGAAAAACACTTATCTCCATTTTTGTTCATTTTTTAGTTTACTACATAATTTGAACAGACAAACTGTCCCTCACACTGTGCCACAATTTCTTGATGAACGAACCAATAGAAAATAACCTGAAATAAACTCTTTTTACATTGACTTCCATTGAAAGTTTACAAGGTTTTTTTCTCTCTCCTGTAAAGCTGCTGTTTTGGAGATAAGTGTTTTTTATTGGACAGCGATGATAAAAAAATAAGAGAGCCAAATAATTGTGGAATACAATAATTTACATGTTTTATTTGTAAGAAAAAACACAAACATTTATATTAAAGATGAGTTTTTACAAACAATAGATGAATATTAACACTTCTTCTTCACAAAGCTTCATTACTGTAAGTCCACATGGGGAAGGCCATCACACTGAGTTTCTCAGAAACTGGAGGGAGCTGAAGATTTTGAACAGTGGATAAAAAAAGCAAGGATGACTGAAACCAAGGATGAAATGGTAGTTTGGCTTGATGTGGAAAAACAAACCCACCAAAAAAGTAATTCCCATTCCAAAGCACTGCATGTAACCAGCGATGTGCACAGAGAACAGGTTAAATACCATCATTCAGGTTCATCATTTAATATAAATCAGTCTCTGGAAGAATTCATTCTAAACGATTTTTCAACTACAGGGTTTAGAAGTGGAGACACTATAGACGCAGGTCATCCTTGACTTGTGCTGTTTTCAGAGGCCTGGAACAGATCAAGTTAGACATAATAGGGAAATGTTAGTTCATTAATGACTGAGCACATCTCATCCCTTTTATTTTTATAAACCTGATCATCACATTTTTATTAAGTGGTATATTTTGAATATAAATTGAAAGTTACTTTATTTCAGTAATTCAGTTCAAAATGTGAAACTCATATATTATATAGATGTATTAAACACAGAGTGATCTATTTTAAGTGCTTACTTCCTTTATTGTTGATGATTATGGCTTACAGCCAATGAGAACCCAGAAAACAGTGTCTCAGAAAATTAGAACATTATATAAGACCAATTGGTATTTTGGCAGAGTGGGCAGTTTCTGTTATCTTATGTTACTACACCTTAAGTTACCTTAAGTGTGTCTGAGGCTCTGCGTAGCTCCTTTATGACTGATGAAAGGGCTTCAGGGTTGATTCCTTGCTCACACAGACGAACACATATGGACAAGGACTCCATATCCAGCCCTGTATTCAGAAGCCTGGAGATCTCCAGCAGAACTGAAAAACAGACAAAAAGAACAAGGTTACTGTCTACAAAAACAGTATCACATCCTAATACTGTGATGCTGTAATACTTGATATATCACAAGACAATTCTCTATGATACTAATAATTGTGACTAATCAACCAAACTGAGAATAAGCATGACTGATAAAAAAAATTATAGAAACCAATAAAAAAAAAATTGACCAAACTGAAAATATTTGTGACAAAAAAATAGGTAAATAAAAACAAAAAAATTCAAAATAGAGACCAATTAACTTTGAAATTGAAAACTAGAAAACTTATAATCGTGACTAATCAACCAAACAGAACATAATTGTCACTGATAAATAAATAATAGCAACCAAATGACTAATCCAATATATTAGACTGACTAATACATTAAAATATAATAATCATGATTAATTGACAAAACGGAAACTAATCGTGACTCATGAATAAACAATGGCAACCAATCGAAAATAATAATAATCGTGATTAACTGAAGCCTAACTGAAATAAACAAATAAAGAAACGCCCAATCGACTTATAGAAAAATAATAATTATGACTAACTGGCTAAATGGAGAATAATCTGACCAATCAAAAATAATAATAATAACTGTGACCAATCGACCAACCAGAAAATAACTGTGACTGATACAAAAAAAAAAAACATAACAGCGACCAATTGGCTAACAGAAAAATAATAATCGTGACTAACTGACCAATCAGAAAATAATCGTGACTAATAAAAAAAAAAACAATAGCCACCATATCAAATACAATAATAATCATGACTAATCGACCAAACTGAAAAATAATTGTGACTGATAAATAAACAATATGAAGAAATCCAAATTAATAATAATCGTGACTAATCGAACAAATGGGGGAAAAAATCGACAGATTAGTCGACTATGAAAATAGACGTTAGTTGCAGCCCTAGTGTAACAGTTACTTCTACAAGCTTCTATTAACCTTTAATGAATTAGTAATGAAGTGAACACTATAGCTTAGATGTTAGACTAATAACAGAAAATATTATGCTTGAGAAAAAAACAAACAACATTACAGAAAAACTTCAGTTAAATAAAAACAATAATAAATCACATTTAACACTCTCATTACAGCCAGACAGATACATAGAGCGGTGGGTAAGCTATGCAGGTTATGTTAGCTTCGCTTCGCTATTAGCTTAGCAAGCCTTCTGTATAGGATTTCACTAATATAAGGACATTATTAAACAGAAAATATTAAAAAAAATCAGTAGTTAAATAGATTAAATAACTCTGTTTCCTCACCGTCCATCGTTTCCCGCACAGCGTTCATGTTGGTACTGGCAGCGCTGGCCATCACAACGATAAGCTAACGAGCTAACGTTAGCACCAGCAACAACAAACTATTTAACTTTAGCTATTTACACGCTATTTGTCGTTATATTCCGGGTTTGTCCGACGTGTTTCAATTTTAACCCTTTAACTATATACTTAAATTCTTATTTAGTCTAAATAAACTCATAAAAATAGTCTATAAACTGCAGAAACCTGCTCGTTAGCTGTTTATTCTCATTTACTGTAGCGTTAGCTAGCTTCAACACCACAGCCGGTTTACAGCGAGACGGCCCACTTCCCATCTCACCCGTTAGATATAATAGTAAATTCAGTAAATGAGTTCTGACCGCTAGGGGAAGCCCGCGAGTGAGACCTCAAAAAATGGAAGTGAATGAAGCTAAAGGGCTAAGAACTTAAATAAAAATAGCAGTTAACTATTTTATTGTGATATTTCTGTAATTTTGGAAAGTATTAAGAGAGTTGTGGTACAACACTAAAGAAAACATTTCTATATGGTTACATTTGTCTTCAGGAACAGATTTTATGCTGGAAAGACGCTAGCATTACTGCTAGTGTTAGTTTTGGGGAGCTGATAGATGGATAGACAGACAGACAGACAGACTGATAGATAGATAGATAGATAGATAGATAGATAGATAGATAGATAGATAGATAGATAGATAGATAGATAGATAGATAGACAGACAGACAGACAGATAGATAGATCTCAGTGCCTCGTTTGTCGTATGTCTCGTATGTCAGGAACTACGAATTCTACCAATAAAGTGTGGAGCTAATTTGACATTGTTAATGGTGTAAAAACTTAGTAAGAACTAATAGGACCTCACACACCCCATACCTGCACTACTGCTTATACCTGCACTACCATACCCACTGTTTCCCCCTATGACTGTGGCATTTAAAGAAGTGTATGGACTCATTCACTTTACCAGCCTTAAGCTTCTATACCTCTATATTTGCACTAATGTTTGTACGAGTTCTGTTTAATCTGGTACTGTCATTCTCTCTTTAATCCCCCATCACTATTGTCCTACTGTCCTTATCTGTGACATTGTTGTATTGTACATTTAGTGTGTCTAATCCTTTTATATTTATAATATTATTTTGCTGTACTTGCTGTAACTTTTGGAAGAAGAGTAACGTAATTTCAATTCTCTGTATGTCCTGTACATATGCAGTATTGACAAAAAAAGCTAGACTGGACTTGACTTGAAAAATAGTGATTTCTCATAAGAAACTCTATGCCCCTATCACTAGCATTGTAAACCTGTTGTTTTTTTTTTTTTTGCTTTGGCTAATAGGTGAGGACTATTCAAGAAAAGTTTGTACTCATTATCATGTTTCACTACCCAAGTCCATTTTACACCAGATTACTCCTTTAAATGAATACACTGTAATTTTGCTCAGTTGCTCCATATATTTCCATTCATTTCTGCAGTGGGTATTCTCCTCTATACAGACTCTCTCATAGCTGCGGACTTGAGCAAGCGAGCAAGCGGAAACGACGTCACACACCGAGCAATGATTCTGATTGGTCGCTGTGAGAATCCCGCGCTTGTGATTGGCTGGCGTGCGTTGAGCAAAAATTAAATCAAACGTTTGAACACCAAAAGCAGGCTAGGAAACAGGAGCGAGGAGGAGGTCAGGGTGAGTTCTGTGTTTTCTGTGTTTTTAAGGATTTTATGAGTTTATTCGGGTTAAATCCGCTTTAATCCGGTTAACAGAGCAGCAGTTCACACCTCGCTTTACTGATCCGGTTCTGAATGAGGCAGATAAATGATGAATTAAGCGCTAGAGTTTTTTAATCAGGAGTTTAATCGCTTGTACTGGTACTACTTACTTACTCACTTACTTATTAACTAACTAACGAACTAAATAACTAACTAACTAACTAACTAACTACTCAGAGCTGAGCTCTAAGGGCTGCAGTGTTATAAAGGAAATTTCCTAAATAAGTAAGTTAAATAATCTAACTGACTAGGGGAAAAAACTAGACCAAACTAAAGAAAATAAGTTTCTTATGAATGCTAATATATATATATATATATATATATATATATATATATATATATATATATATATATATATATATATATATATATATATATATATATATTTTTTTATTTATTGATTGATTGATTGATTGATTGATTGATTGATTGTTTTTATTATTTATTTTTACCCATATCTTATTAATTTTTAAAAATGACGTGCACACCCAGAAACTTTGCTTAACTTATTTTGGGACTGTAACGTTTAAAATTAGCTTTTTTTTTTTTAAAGTAAAAATCTGAATTTGTTGTGCTTGAAAAAGGAAGCTAAACAACACATTTATTTTTTACTGTATATTTTTGCTAGAATTATATTTATATTGTTACAAATTATAAATGAATAAATAATGTACTTATGTCCTTTTTTATTTCTTTTCGTATTATTTCCTAGTTTTTAAATTTGTCCCATTTACGGCCTACTTTTTTTTCCAAACAAAATTTTACGCAAAATTTAAAATTAAATAAAATCTCTTTTTTTTTTTTCTTATTTTCTCTTATGTTACTTATTGTCAGTATAAGGGTTACAGTTAAGTTTTCTGATTTGGTGCGAAGTTTTTTTAAATATAGAAAATATTTTTTTTGAAATCCTTTTTTTGTTTTCTTATTTTTTTTAATGTCTGCAATCTGAATTTAAAGAAAAATAGGTTGAAACAATTTTTATTCATGTTTTTTTTTTTTTTTTTTTTTTTTTTTTCCATTTTTGCATTTCGTTACAGAAAATCTGATCTAATCAAACTTGCTTCTATTACAAGATGGGGGGAATATAAAAATCCAGAAAAAATATATACTTGAATTAAATTTCCTAAAATTTAGATTATGAGGAGTAGAAAAGGAAAAACTAAAAAAAAAATTGAATAAATGAATGAAAACTAATTTCTTCTTTACAACACAAAATAAATAAAAAATAATAAAGTTCATACCAGTTTTTTTTCTCCAAAATTTAGTACCAAAAGCCAATATGAAGGGCTTACAAACACTTTTTAAAATTCTGTTATTTTACTTTTTGATAACAAAAAAAGTAATATATATATATATATATATATATATATATATATATATATATATATATATATATATATATATATATATATATATATATATATATTACATTTTTATTTGTATAATTGTGCAGATATTGCATGTAAATTGTACTTATTCATTCTTCATATATCCTTTAAACTCAAAATACCTATAGAATAATGATTGTCAGCAAAAATAAATATTACTCAACAATATACCAATAAATGACAATCTTTTATAATGACATTGTTTGTGTTTTTTTTTTTTTTTTTTAATAAATCTTTGTTTCTTAATAAAACATATTGTCACTCTGCAACACATTAGTTAAAGATAATATAACATAGCTATAGGAAAATACTACATATTGCATCTTTAAGTACATTTTAATTAGAGTATTTATGTTTTTTCTAAGAGTATGGGACTATTTATCATCACTGATGAATGGTTCTGCATTGATTTAATAAGCTAATATGAACGTGTGAAGTGAGCCATTAGCATTCCCTGATCTAACTGTCTCCTCGTTTCTTGCTGTCCTGCCTCATGTTTTAAAAGCCTGAGGATTTCCTCTGCAGCATTAGGTGAAGATCGTTCAGCACAGAGGATGGGAGATGTTGTTGAGGTCCAGATCACTCCTGAAACTCCAGGAAGGCCGTCCATCCGTAATCCGTTCGAGAGTCCCACTGACTACCACCACCTGCACGAGCCCCTCGTCCCCAGCCCTTCTGTGTTCAAGTGCGCCAAGCCCTCGTCAGCTGTGAGTAACCACAACGGGTTTCCTACCAGGCCATTGTCTTCAACCCCATTGTTAATGTATCTAACCTGCTGAAAAAACAAGACGGACAAGCTGGTTAAGCTTGTTGACCAGTACAGGGTTTGTTTGCATTAGTTTAGCTGGTGTAACTGGTCTTAAACAAGCTAAACAACCAGTTGGACCAATCTTGACCATGCTGTAGGCCTGTCAAGATAAGAATTTTTGTGGACGATATATTGTCCCAGAAATTATTGCGATTCACAATATTTTTGTAATTTTAAGACTATTAAATGCAAATGACGTTATGATGAGCATAAAAAAGTAATTCTACACTTTTTAAAGATAGCAAAAACTTTAATAATAATTTATTATAATTAGTTTGGGAATCCCTACTTTAGTCCAGACTGTGTGTATGAAGTCACAGTTATTGAAGCATGACTGGCTAAAATACTGTTCACTCTTATAAACATACAAATAAGCACAATAGACGATATCACGATTATCAAAAATTATTGAGGTCATGTTCATTTATTGTACGATAAATCGATATTGCAATTATTGTGACAGGCCTACCATGCTGTTTTATTTTTTTAAATCTCTTTACATTATACTTTAATACTGAAGTCATCCAGACTATGAAGGAACACCTAAGGAATCATGTAGTAACTTAAAAGCATTAAACGAACCAAAATACTCCTACTTGCAGTTTGTGACGCTGGTAACTCTGATAAACTTGCTCTTCCTTTCCTGTGGCAGTGATAATATAGTATCGGGCATGTTGAAACTTTTTGTGTAAATTTGTGTTTCAGACCCCAGCCAAGTTTAAATGGTCCATAGACGAGTTGGCGAACCTTCTCCCGGTGCACATAGACCCTGAGGACATTCACCGACAAGCATTATATCTGAGCCAGACCAGGTGAAACGTGCTGAGAGTAAATAACAGCTGGAAGGTTTAACCTCATTTTGAGTCTGAAAAACTGGCTCCAAATTAGGGCTGGGCGACATGGTAGAAATATTGTAATATTGTAATATATATATATATATATACACATATACACATTTTTACAAACAGATAATTATTATTATATTATTATAATGCATTAGAAGCAGCAGATTCTTAAAAATGCAAATAAAATTTCCGTTATTTAAAAGACGGACTAATATATATTTTTTTCAATATTTTTCTTTCATTAAAGGATGTTATGTAATAACAAAAGTTTGGGAGAAGGACCACGCCCCAACTCTACGTTCTAACTCCACCCCGTATCAATCAACCGTCCTATAAATACCTTCCCTAACTAACTACCTCTCGTGACGAAAGTTCGCATCAGTCGAATCTGCCGCACCCGCCTGCTAGCATTAGCTTGTTCTCCGTCATGGACCTTTAACTCACCGCCTCCGACGAGGACCTCTTCCCTCCTAGCCAGCCTGTCTCCACTCCTGCTCCACCTCGCCGGGCTCATCGTCTGAAGTTCGTAATCTCCATTCCGGCTACTCCTGGTTCTACTCCGGCTACTGCTTATTCTTCCTCCCGGGTCGGTCGTCCTAACCAGTGCATCCCCGGATCTCGGCACTCCCGCCGCTCTTCTCCCCCTTCCCCTACTCCTCCTGCGCGGGCTCGCCGCTCCGGACGCCCGTCTTTCTCGGCCGGCCTCGCTGGCCCTGGGCCCCTCTCTTCTAGTAAGTCCCAGCCTCCTCGCATGTCCGATTGGACTGTTGTTAAGCTGCAGCGGGTTTTGAAGGACTGTGGCGTCCCTTTCCCCCGTTCTGCTCCAAAGGCGGAACTTTTTCGCTGTACCTCTCCGGGTACCGGCGTCGCGACCCGATGACGTCACCCGCTCAACTCGCTGCCGCGGCAGCTCTTGCGCTCCTGGCGCGGCACCAACTTCGCCTGCTTCAGCCTCAGTGCCTCGTCTCTCGTCCCTCGTCTCTCTCCTCTCCCCCTTCCCTCATTCATCCAACCCCTCCCTCTCCTCTTTGAGAGGTGAACAGCGCGCAGGAGCCGCACCGGCATCACGGCCCGATGACGTCACTCGCTCAACTCACCGCCGCGGCTTCTCTCGCGCCCCAGGCGTGGCACCCGTCCAGGCGCGGCACCCGTTTCAGCCTCAGCGCGTCCTCCTCCGGGCCCCGAACCCCTCCCCTTCTCGTCTGCCTCGTCCTCTCCTTCTTCGTTGCCAGTCCGGGCCATTTTCTCTCGTCTCTCTCACGGCCCGATGACGTCACTCGCTCTACTCACCGCCGCGGCTGCTCTCGCGCCCTCAATTGTCCAATCCCCTCCCTCTCTCGTCCAACCCCCCCCTTCCCTCAATCGTCCAATCCCCTCCCTCTCTCGTCCAACCCCCCCCTTCCCTCAATCGTCCAATCCCCTCCCTCTCTCGTCCAACCCCCCCTTCCCTCAATCGTCCAATCCCCTCCCTCTCTCGTCCAACCCCCCCTTCCCTCAGTCGTCCAAACCCCCTCCCTCAGTCGTCCTCCTTCTCCACTTCTGCGTTCCTCCTGCTGTTCTCCAACAGTGTTGCCAACTTAACAACTTATTTTTGGTTTTTAATTGAGACTTTTGACAACTCTAAACGAACACGCATGCTCTTCAGTTTCTGTCCTCAGGGAGCAGCAGCTGCTGCCGCGAGCCCCGCCCACAACACTCACGGTGCAGTCTCAGTCAGAGCACACCCACACCGCTCCTCAAACACGCTGCAATGAACTGCGCATACCTAAAGCTGCCGCTGACTGACCGAGCAAAAAAAAAAAAAAAAAAATGATTATGTAATTTACGTTAAAATGATGTTATTTCGTGAAGTGACTGCCTATTTATAAAAGCAACAGCAGTAGTTCATTTGTTAAAGTTCATTTGTAACATTTCTAACATTTTAAGGCGTTTTTTAATCACAAATTGCGGCCAATAGCTACTTTCCTTACTGTGCAGTTGGCAACACTATTCTCCAGCCCATCCCTTCCGGCCGGCCTTTCTCCTTCCTTTACTCTGTCAGTTCTCTCCCCGCCTCCTTCTCGCCATTCCTCACCGGTCTGCAGCACCCGCTCAGCTCCTTGCTGGAGCCCCCTGACCTTCATTCTCCTTATCTACAGCGCCGCCCCCTCTCAGCTCGCGCTGCGGCTCATCTCCAACACTGGAACCCTACTACATTCCGGGGCACCCCGGATCTGGAACTTCATTGCCGTGTGTTTGCGGGACGAAGCTTCCCATCCTGCGATGGGCCTGGCTGTCTAAGGCTGACGTGTTTTCGGCTTTCAAAATCCTCCCTCTCCATCCAGACTCCTGGCGTCTTTTCAGAGTCCGCTTTTCAGTTCACCTTGCTTTCGGGTGCAAAGCAACCCCAAGCTTCGACTCCTTCGCTGAGGCGCTCTGCTAGATTTTGCTCAACACAGGCTCCCTCCACCTCCTTGGTAACTTCTTAGTCATCGATCCTGTTTCTGGCTGTACCTCCTCTGCAACTGGACGGGATTTCCTTCTTCTACGCCGACGCAGCTTCCAGCTCTTTTGATGTTCGGCTTTTCACAGATGCCGCTCCTTCCTCTCTAGTCGCCTCTGCCTGGCCGGAGACCTTGGTCTGCTCCGCCGCGCACCCGTGCGATTCTTCCGTGCTCTCTGGAAATATTCCGGTCGTCGTCGCTGCCCTCTTTTGGAGACATGAATGGTCTGAAAAATCTATTCTACTCTGACAATCTCGCCATCAAAAGTTGCTCCAAATCGCTAGAAATCATGCCTTTTATCCATCATCTCACTTGGCACTCTATTAAGCATCAATTAATCATTAAAGCTGTTCACATCCCAGGACCATCCAATTTTTTTTGCTGATTCTCTTTCTCGTTTTCAATTACAGAAATTCAGATCCTTGGCACTGCATGCAAATGCAACCCAATGTCGGTACATCCATTTTCACAACTACACTACACTTAACCCCATGTGAACGAACCGATCTTCCAAGCTCAACAAACCATCCTTTCAGCCATCTCCCCACAGACTCTCTCCTCTTACTGGTCAAGCAGGAAAACGTACAAAAGAGTCACCTTCACAAATAACATCTCTTTCCCTTCTCATCATCTATCCGTAATGACCGCTTTCCTCACTTTTATTCACACTCA
The DNA here is from genome assembly GCF_023375975.1 of Astyanax mexicanus. Taxonomy (NCBI): domain Eukaryota; kingdom Metazoa; phylum Chordata; class Actinopteri; order Characiformes; family Acestrorhamphidae; genus Astyanax; species Astyanax mexicanus. The sequence continues at coordinate 31,780,348 of NC_064428.1, forward strand.
ACATTCCGCCCGTTCCTCATCACTCAGAGTCCATCTGGCCGCCATGAATTTCTTCACTAAACTAATTACTGGCATACCTCACCCTTCCTTCAATCACCCACAACTTTCCCTGCTCCTGGAAGGAATCCAAAAATTCAGAAACTCCAATCTCACATCATCGAGCTCCTATCACTCCAGAAATCCTGCTACTTTGCATTTAAACCTCCGATCAGGCTTCTACTCTCCGACTACATCCTCCACGCTCCAAGCACCATTTCTCCTGGCATACTTCGGATTCTCCAAGCTTATAACCTATACATCCGTTCCCAACCAGACGATTTGAGACGGACTCATTCCAAACTAGCTTCCACATAAGCTCCAATTTTGGGGATATAACTGCACGCTTCTTCAAGCACGCAGTTCAGAACTCCAGCCCAAATTTCCCTGAGTTCCCTCCCCTTTTTCCTTCTTCTTTCTCTACTTTAGGCGTGGTCCGCACTTAGCAAATGCCATATTAAATTGCTTACCAAAAAGTAAAGTTCAAACTGCTCCTAAAAGTTCTAATTGCTTTAATTGTTTTAATCATATTATTTCCTTTCTCCAAAGGACGGACACTGACATTGAGGAGAAGCGTCAGAATGCTATAGAGATGGTAGGATCTCCCTTTTTTCTTGTCTATGTCTGTAGAACTTTATGATTTTTCTATGAAATGATGATTAATGTGTGTGATTAATGTTGTATTTTTCTCCACAGTTCTTCACTAAAGGTGCTATAGTTCCTTCACCCTGGGCTCCACAAGCAAGTAAACAATCAGTGCAGCCAAACTTCCAGAAAAGTAAGTCCTGCTGCTGCTACTACACTTAATTACTTTAAAACATATAAAAAGAGTGTTGTTTTTTATTTATTTATTTTTTTATTTTATGCATTTTTTTTTACTCCAGGTCCTTTATCTCCGGTTATCGTAGAGGAGCCCCAGTCAGCAAAGAAAATCAATGGTTTGTGTTGCATTCCTGTGTCATAGTGTATTGTACTTTGATTTAATCTGCTATTTTCTTTTATACAAAATACGTCTGAATAACGCTGTTTTTTGTAAATTGCAGCAACTTGTCAGACAATCCTGTCTTTACCTGTGGACTTTAATCTTGAAAAAGTATTAGGTAAAAAAATACATTTTACTTCTTATTTATTATAATGTTGAATACAAAGCAAGTTTACTGCATTAAATCTACTGTATCTGAAATGATATACCCTAGTTTCTGCCCTATAAGGTGCTCCGCATTATAAGACGCACTGTTGATTTTTGAGAAAATTAAAGGATTTTAAGTGAGAATTTTTATTGAGAGTAACCCTCATTTTCAATGCAGTTGAGCATTTACAACTTACAGGGACTAAAAAATAAATTTTAGATCATTAGATTAAATAAGAGCATTCGAAAAACAGTTTAAGATTAAATTTTGAAGAAATCAAGTAATTCAGAATAAAAGCATAAGTGGACAGGCTAAAAGGTGTATGGGTGTTTTAAATGCGCCTTATAGTCCGAAAAGAACAGTAATTGTAGTCTGAGTCATTCGATCCTGGGGATCGCAGACAATGTGCTGTCATGGTTCAGATCGTACCTCACTGGGCGCTCGTTCAAGGTATCGTGGCAAGGACAGCTGTCCTCAGCCCGCTCCTTATCCACTGGGGTTCCCCAAGGTTCGGTACTGGGACCCCTTCTCTTCTCCATATACACCACCTCTCTTGGTCAGGTTATCCACTCACACGGATTTTCCTACCATTGCTTTGCTGATGACACCCAGCTATACCTGTCGTTCTCACCTGAAGATCACTCAATCTCTGCACGGATATCGCAGTGTCTCTCTGACATATCCTCATGGATGAAGGAGCATCACCTTCAATTAAATCTCTCAAAGACTGAACATCTGGTTATACCAGCAAAACCATCTTTTCAACACAACTTCTCTATAAGTATCGACTCTCTCTCTCTCTCTCACCGACAAAGGTTGCTAGGAACCTGGGTGTTATGGTTGATGACCAACTCTCCTTCACGCACCATGTGGCCTCAGTTGCTCGGTCCTGCCGCTTTGCGCTCAATAACATCCGAAAAATTAGACCGTTCTTGACGCAACAGGCCACCCAACTCCTGGTGCAAGCGGTCGTCATCTCACGCCTCGACTACTGCAATGCCCTGCTAACTGGCCTCCCGGCCTGCGTAGTAAAACCACTCCAAATGATCCAGTATGCAGCAGCACGTCTGGTCTTCAACCAGCCAAAACGGGCACATGTCACCCCGCTGCTCATTGAGCTCCATTGGCTACCAGTTGATGCTCGCATCAAATTCAAAGCTCTTACAATCGCCTTCAAGGTGATGACAGAACAGCTCCTTCCTACCTGCACTCGCTCCTGAAGGCTTACGCTACCTCCCGGCCGCTGCGCTCCTCCAATGAACGTCGCCTCGCTTTGCCAAACATTCACACAAAGCAATCCAGACTGTTCTCATACAGAGTTCCCCAATGGTGGAACAAACTACCTTCCACTACCAGATCAGGAGAATCTCTCGCTATCTTTAAGAAACTCCTGAAGACAGAGCACTTCAAAGAGCACTTACTCTCCTAACACCTCTAACACACTAACTACTTCTAACCTCATTTCCTTCTTCCCCTCCTTCACTCCTCTATCCTATTATTCCCCTTTGACCTCCTTTTATCCCTATCCAAAGATGTTTTACCTTTAAACTTATTTTACATTGTACTAAGTCGCTTTGGACAAAAGCGTCTGCCTAATGTAATGTAATGTAATGTAATGTAATCCTTACCAGTTATCTTTTCATTGATACAAAATATTGTAGTGACACAATTGTGATGTTTATCTCATGTTACGATCTTTTTTATTAAATCCTGTAGGAGATTACTACAGGACTGAGGAGATATCAGAGCAGGTGCAGGAGAGTCTGAGCTCATCTTCTCTGAGGAGAAAGCTGTTTCTGGACGGTCACGGCAGCGGATCAGAGTCCTCTACTCCCTCCAGCCCGGACAGAGAGACCCCCGCTGGCAGCGCTGAGACCATGTCCTCCGTCATTGTCTCTCCGCCTGAGTGTGGAATCGCCACAACTACACCTTCCTCTGTGAGTTCTGGACTCAAAAAACAAAAATACAAAATACATTAAGTAGATAATGTGGGGTTGATGCTGCAGTTGTTCTGCAGGTTTAGGTTCAGCAACAGTATGTGCTGAAAGAATGAGGTCAGCTGACTACCTGAATATACTGAATATAGACCAGGTTATTCCATCAATGGATTTTTTTTTCTTCCCTGATGACACGGCCATATTCCTAGATGACAGTGTCAGGATTCATGGGTTTGGAATTGTGAAAAAGTGGTTCAGGGAGCATGAAATCATCATTTTCACACATTCAAGGATTCAGGGAGACTTTTTTTGACTATTGTCATTCACATCACATGTGGTACATGAGGTGGAATGAAATTGTGATCTCACGACCCAGTTTACACCCAAGAGCTGTTGTTAAAATAGATAAATATGCACCATGTGGCCTCAGTTGCTACCTGCACTCACTCCTGAAGGCTTACGCTACCTCCCGGCCGCTGCGCTCCTCCAATGAACGTCGCCTCGCTTTACCAAACAAACATTCACACAAAGCAATCCAGACTGTTCTCATACAGAATTCTTCCCCAATAGTGGAACAAACTACCTTCCACCACCAGATCAGGAGAATCTCTCATCTTTAATAAACTCCTGAAGACTGAGCTCTTCAAAGAGCTCCTACTCTCCTAACACCTCTAACAAACTACCTTCCACTACCAGATCAGGAGAATCTCTCATCTTTAATAAACTCCTGAAGACTGAGCTCTTCAAAGAGCACATACTCTCCTAACACCTCTAACTAACTACCTTCTACTACCAGATCAGGAGAGTCTCTCACTATCTTTAATAAACTCCTGAAGACAGAGCTCTTCAAAGAGCACTTACTCTCCTAACACCTCTAACTAACTACCTTCTACTACCAGATCAGGAGAGTCTCTCACTATCTTTAATAAACTCCTGAAGACAGAGCTCTTCAAAGAGCACTTACTCTCCTAACACCTCTAACACACTAACTACTTCTAATCCCATTTCCTTCTTCCGCTCCTTCACTCCTCTATCCCTTTATTTCCCTTCGACCTCCTTTAGGCCCTATCTAAAGATGTTTTACCTTTAACTTCTATTACTTTTGTACTTCACTATTGTAAGTCGCTTTGGACAAAAGCATCTGCCTAATGTAATGTAATGTAAATATAGATAAAATAAGATAGCAAACAAAAACAGAATAGAACAAATTAGATATCAAGATAAATACACAAAAAATAAGGGAGACTAGGCAGGTGAAAGCAAAGGTGAAGGCAAAATGAAGTCCAGGGTGCAGGTTTTGCTATAGCAGCATGATAATATAAATTAAGAGCAGTAGAAGATAAAATGTCTCAGTGCGGTTTAAGGTGACAGTGTTTTTTTTTAAACAGTAATTGTGACAGAGCAGTGTGTTGTTTAGAAACCAAAATATTTCTAAATGTATTTGATAGTTTGTAAAGTCTCCCTCACTGTGTTCTAAAATGTGTTTTGTTTCTATCTGTTTCTTTTTCTTACAGGGTCAGTTCTCCTCCAGCCCTATCCAGGACCGGAGCAGAGCTTACAGTCTGGGCAGCATAGCGAGTCCCATGTTTCCAGAAAGATCTTCTCCAGTGTTTCAGTCGCCCACTCTGTCCCCCATTACCCTTCCACATTCTCTCACTCCTCTATCAGGTAAAGATACAGATGATGTTTCTTGTTTGACTATTGTTAATAATCCTGATTGTTGCTCCCAACACGGGTTTTTTTTTTACACTTGTGTTGAATAGCAACTGCAATTTTAGGCATGAATTTACCTCAGCAGTGCTTATTCTAAGCTAGACTTTATCTCAGTAGTGCTATTTTATTTATAACTTTACTTTAACAGTGCTACTCGTATCATACATTTACCTGAGCAGTCCAATTTTAGGGAAATTAATGTTACTATCCTAGTCCGGTACAGCTCGTCATGGGTACATTTGGCCAGGCTTTCACACTTTTCACTCTAAACAGGTAAAAAAAAAAAAGCTAAAAGCTAATGTGAAAACCCCTACAATTTGGGAAATGAGCAGTTTGACAGATGTGATTCTCATGTTGTTAGGCTACATATCACTTAATTATTAATTTCTTGCTTTTAAATCTCTAACATCAGTATCCATTTGAATTTCAGAACCTTACAAGCAATTTTCCAATTATTAAAGCTCATGTGACATTTACGTTTTGGGATTTAGGGCCCTCTCTGATGAGAATGTGTAATTAGAGAGAGAGAGAGCTAGCTAGCTTTGAGTTTGAGCTCTGAGTTTCCTCTTCTGAAGTCTCCATTGCTCCACCAGCCGCTCGTGTTCAGTAAAACTGATCTGGATCCTCCTTTAGAGGCTGTACGTGTAACATAAGTACGTAAAGACTCGTGACGTGGCCAGAAGAAGAACTCCCGCCAAAAGCCAGTTTATAGAATAAATATATTAGGATTAGCTGCAGGGATGGTCGTTTCAGCCCACTGGTACCATTAAACACACTATTATATCCCTTCACCTCTCAGAAATGCTTCTGCTTTCAGTTTAAAAACAAACCAACCCAGACTGTCTCTTTTAATACGGTGTAAATACATTAAACAATAAAGGTCTTAAGATGGAACCCTGGAGAACCCCAAAACTGTAGATACTCTAGCTTTGTGATGATAACTGAACTCAATGTTCTTTCTTTTCTATTCCCGACCCCCTTTTACCCCCCAAGGTGAGAGGAAACGGCTGTCCTTCCTGACCCCCGATGTTCTCCAGTCAGGTAGCAGAAGCATGGCTGTGAACCGCTGTGGAGAAAGCCCCTATGTGGAGGGCTGCTCTCCCATCCGAAGCTGCTCTCCACTCCACCCTCGCACTAGAAACAGAGGCTGCGTCTGGGGCTCACCCGCCCACATCTCCCCCATTCTCCCAGACCTCCACGACAAGGAGAACATCCACCCCAGCGAGCCTTTACCCACCATGGACCTGGACGCTTGCTCTCCTGGGCCCAAGCATGAGGGCCTCAGGCCTAGTTACACTAACAGCCCAGCAGCCTCCCTGCCCGACCTGGAGCAGATGGAGCAGGGAGAACCTCCAGAGAGCGATCTCAGCGAGGTACCCATGGGGAAAGCTCTAGAGGAGGCTGACGAGGAGGTTGAGGAGGTCTGCAACTGGACTCCAGAGGAGGACACCAGCACGGCATCACCAGTACGGTTAACCAGCTCTCGGACGGGCAACGTATCCAACGTGGAAAGCACGCGCATGTTCGTTTCTCTGCTGGCGGAAGGGAGCATTACACCATACGATGTTAGCATGCAGGTTGGTATGCTTGCTGTAATTTGATTTTTGGGGTATTTTCTCAGATATCTAAAGAATGCAAAATAATATAAAGAGATGCTTTTCCTGCATTTAATAGGAAAAATGTCTAAATAAATATATATATATATATATATATATATATATATATATATATATATATATATATATATATATATATATATATATATATATATATAATAAATCTAATCTAATATGTAACAAAGCAATTGCAACACTAGCTAACTTCATGCTAAAGCAATCATTCTAACTGGTGCCAATTAGGGTTCATTCACTGTAAACCACATTTGCACATTTAGTCATGTTTTTGCACGTCCAGTCAAGCTTTTGCACGTTAAGTCAATTTTTCATAGTTTTAGCCTCTGTGCTAACAGAGCTACCAACTTTAGCCATCACAGTTAGTCAAATTGGCATGTTTGTTCAACACAGGGTCTATTTTATGTCTTTTTTTCTTAATTTACAATTGAAAATGCTTAATTTTACACTTTTAAAATTAACCATTACTAACCTAAGTGCTTGATTTTATTGTATTAGTTTTTGCACTGTAATGTATTTTGCACTGTTATCCACTGTGCTAACTGATGCAGGTTGGTATGCGTGCTGTAATGAGATTTTGGGGTATTTTCTCAGATATCTAAAGAATGCAAAATAATATAAAGAGATGCTTTCTTGGATTTAATAGGGAAAATGTCTAAAAATATATAAAATAAATCTAATATCTAACAAACCAATTGCATCACTAGCTAAATTTATGCTAAAGCAATCATTCTAACTGGTGCAAGCTAGCGTTTTTTCACTGTAAACCACATTTCCACATTAAGTCAAGCTTTTGCACGTTTTAGTCAAGTTCTTCATAGTTTTAGCCACAGTGCTAACTGATGACTAACAACTTTAGCCATCACAGTTAGTCAAATTAGCATGTTTGTTCGACACATTTTTTTTTATGTCTTTGTCTTAATTTACAGTTGAAAATGCTTCCAAATATTCCAAATTTAGCTTTAATATTGGTTTGAGAAATGGTCAGTATTCGGCACTATCAGATTAAAGTAACCAAAAGTTTAAATAACAGTAATTCATGTCCCATTTACACATTTAAAATGAACTATTACTATCCTAAGTGCTTGATTTTATTGTAGTAGTTTTTGCACTGTTATTCAGGATCAAAATTGTAACCTAAAAATGCTAATGTTAATAATAATAATAATAATAATAATAATAATAATAATAATAATAATAATAATAATAATAATAATAGTACGTTAATTCTGGTCTTGTCTGACCATTTACTACAGTGGTATGGTTTTATTGTGCTAATTAGGTTGTGAATGGCTGTATTTATTCTAATCCTCCACTTTTCCTAACCAAACAAATGTGTTAGCTAAGTGCTAACAGATGCTTCAGTAGCTGAAGTAAGATTTGGCGACAGCTTCAGCTGACAGAAAACAAAAGTCATAAAGCTTGAGTGGGCGGGGCTTTACTTGTCTACAGTCCTTTAAAGTAAATTGTGAACACCTAGCATGCTAACTAATGTGTTTTTGGGCACCAGTTAGCGTATTGCTAATCAAGGTTAAAAAGAAAAAAAGTTGATTTTCATGGTTCGGTTTTGTTAGCCATTTTTAGATTTTAGAACTGTTTAAATTGGATAAATAAAAAAAGATATATTATATTTAAAAGTTGTACACTAGAATATAAACACAATAAAATATTAGGCTGAAAATAGTCAAAAGTTTGAACACACTAAGCATACCTCAAAACTACATATATGCAATTATAAAGTAAACAAAAAAGTGTTATACAAGCCAAAATGTGTGTTGTACTTTAGATTTTTTTATTTTTATTTATCATTATTTTTCTTATTATTATTATTCAGGTGTTCGTTCATAGTTTTTAAGTCTTAAGTATTAATCTACAATGTAGTAGACAATACTACTTTAAAAAATGAAGAAAAAAAAAAAACATTAATTGAGAATATGTCCAAACATTTGACTGGTACCATATATACAATATAAATGTATGTATAATATATATATATTTTTTTATCATTTTTCTTATTTTTTTCCCATATTTTCATTATTTTTCTACCTTTTCACAATTTATATACCATTAAATTTCTTGCATTTTCAATTCCAAAACTACAATAAAAATATATTAAACACTAAACATTTCCAACATTTTAGCAAAAGTTACAACAAACACAATATGACCTAAAATAATAATAAAAAAAAAACAGTTCTGTTTTTTTATTGTTTTTAGCCTTTTATTTATTCGATCAAACTCTGATGGACAGTTTCCTGATCAGGGATTAAGTGTATTTGCAGACTATATGTATATATTATTATTTTTTTATGATTATTATTTTTTTTTTTTCTTGATTTTATTTTAAACATAAATATTATATCCCTAGTTTTCAGCCAACCCATGTCTTTTGTATCATACTGTATATTGCATATTTAAAAGATTTAATTGGATTGGCCTGAGTCTGATCCGTCCCTCGTGTTCTGTGTCCAGGTGGACAGCGGTTATAACACGTACTCCACGTGCACTACCAGTCTAATGGACGCCATCAGTTCAGACAGCCAGAGCAAGGAGCTGCAGGACACACACACGGCCGAGGAGGGGCTCAGTTACAGTAAAAACACTAACTCTAAGGTAACCAGCACATATAAACACCTTTTTTTCACAGGTTAAGTTCATTCACAATGTTAACCACATTTAAAATTTAATTTAATTTAATTAAAACATTTTTAGTTTTTTTGTGTGTGTGTGTTCTCACCTATTTATAGATTTATGTAGCACTATAAATATATTATATTCACAGAAATAGCACATTTTAATTAGTTCATTAGGATCTTTATCCCTCAATTTATACAACCGAATGAAAAGTCAATAAGAGCCCAAATTTCACACACTAAAACTACACTTTTTCTTTTTCTTTTTTTTTTTTTTCTTTCCCCCCCAGTTGGTCATACCACTCCACTGAACACGACGGACGGATCAGGGACTTCTCTCCATTTATTCTAATCTCCCAAAGCTCAGAAGAACAGAAACGTTTACAATGTGTTTTTATATAAAGGTCTCATGCTGTTGAACAGAATTGTGAAGTTAGCATTATTAGCACAGGTGCTTTTTGATTATTATATATACATTTTTTTTATACAATCACAAAAACAAAGCTATTGTGCTATTGTAAAATCTTTGCCTTAAAGATGTGAAAATTATATTGGAAACTGAGAAAACTTGACGTAAGAATTGTGAAATATGCTAACTTCTATTTAAGCTTTTGTTTAGTTTTTTTTTTTTTTTACATATTCTAAATGATCAAAAAATATTTTATTCAGTGTTTCCTTTCTTTTGCAATTTTTGTACATGAATTTACGCTCTTAGTTATTTATGAATTCTGAATCATAACCACTAAAATGCACATGTGAGTGTGATTAACTCGCATGTTTAATATTGCTGGGTGTGGTATTAAACCTGTATGTTTCTGCTAAATTGCAATAAAGGATTTTGACATGAAATTTAACTCATGTTTCCAATTTATTTCTTCTGTGGATCTAAGTGAGCTAAAGGACATCATGAGTGTTTTTTTAAGCTAATGTGAGCCAATATTTCAGCACCTTCCTAAAATATTTGCATTAACATTTTAACAGCCACAAATTGTAAAAATATTTTTTTGTTAGCTGGATAGATCTATGGAGCTATTTTGCTGACTAAAATTCAGACAAAAAAAAAACTCTAAAAATCTATCTATCTATCGATCAACTAACGCAATATTCACAACCTATATTTAGGAGTGGGCGATATCTCTAAAATCACGATATTTCATGGTATTTTCACGATAACAATACTTTTGGCGATATGACAAAACACTAAATTATAATTTTTTTTTTTTAGAATTTTATTAGTGCATGCAATATGATATGGCTAACTGAGATATTAAAAAATTGAATTAATTTTATCAGATTTGTAACAAAAGTCAGTGATCCAGAATGTCACGATACTAATGATGCACTTCTCCAAATATCTCCATATATCCAGGATTAAAGTAAAATAAATGATACTGAACAGATATAATCTATCTCTAGTAGATATATAATGGGAAATGAGAACAGTGTGAATTTTTCTTTTGCTAAAAACAATAAAAAAAAGTAGTCCCCTGATGTGATAATTAGGGGTGGGTGATATGGCACGATAGTTCAGGGTATAATATAGATCACGATATTCATTTTTTTGCTGATATCACGTACGATACGGCACACCCCTAGCTATATTCTTTATTAATAAAGCTTTGTCTGAGTCAAGAGACACCCTGATGACAGCTCACTCCCTATTGGCTAGAACCCCCCCACACACACATGATGCTGTTTCTGCTCATTCTAAATGAAACATATAATATATAAAATATAACTAAATAATACATTTTTTTTTTATCGTCTTATCATTGTTGTTATAAAAGGGGGAAATGGAGACCTAAATTAATATATTTATATAAATATATATGTAAATAAATATATATATTTATATAAATATATATGTAAATAAATATATATATATTTATATAAATATATATGTAAATATATATATTTATATATATATATATATATATATATATATATATATATATATATACACTGCTCAAAAAAATAAAGGGAACACTCAAATAACACAATATAACTCCAAGTAAATCAAACTTCTGTGAAATTAAACTGTCCACTTAGGAAGCAACACTGATTGACAATCAATTTCACCTGCTGTTGTGCAAATAGAATAGACAACAGGTGGAAATTATTGGCAATTAGCAAGACACACTCAATAAAGGTGTGGTTCTGCAGGTGGGGACCACAGACCACTTCTCAGAACCTATGCTGTCTGGCTGATGTTTTGGTCAGTTTTGAATGTTGGTGGTGCTTTCACACTCGTGGTAGCATGAGACGGACTCTACAACCCACACAAGTGGCTCAGGTAGTGCAGCTCATCCAGGATGGCACATCAATGCGAGCTGTGGCAAGAAGGTTTGCTGTGTCTGTCAGCGTAGTGTCCAGAGGCTGGAGGCGCTACCAGGGGACAGGCCAGTACACCAGGAGACGTGGAGGAGGCCGTAGGAGGGCAACAACCCAGCAGCAGGACCGCTACCTCCGCCTTTGTGCAAGAAGGAACAGGAGGAGCACTGCCAGAGCCCTGCAAAATGACCTCCAGCAGGCCACAAATGTGCATGTGTCTGCACAAACGGTTAGAAACCGACTCCATGAGGATGGTATGAGGGCCCGACGTCCACAGATGGGGGTTGTGCTCACAGCCCAACACCGTGCAGGACGCTTGGCATTTGCCAGAGAACACCAGGATTGGCAAATTCGCCACTGGCGCCTTGTGCTCTTCACAGATGAAAGCAGGTTCACACTGAGCACATGACAGACGTGACAGAGTCTGGAGACGCCGTGGAGAGCGGTCTGCTGCCTGCAACATCCTTCAGCATGACCGGTTTGGCAGTGGGTCAGTAATGGTGTGGGGTGGCATTTCTTTGGAGGGCCGCACAGCCCTCCATGTGCTCACCAGAGGTAGCCTGACTGCCATTAGGTACCGAGATGAGATCCTCAGACCCCTTGTGAGACCATATGCTGGTGCGGTTGGCCCTGGGTTCCTCCTAATGCAGGACAATGCTAGACCTCATGTGGCTGGAGTGTGTCAGCAGTTCCTGCAAGATGAAGGCATTGAAGCTATGGACTGGCCCGCCCGTTCCCCAGACCTGAATCCGATTGAGCACATCTGGGACATCATGTCTCGCTCCATCCACCAACGTCACGTTGCACCACAGACTGTCCAGGAGTTGGCGGATGCTTTAGTCCAGGTCTGGGAGGAGATCCCTCAGGAGACCATCCGCCACCTCATCAGGAGCATGCCCAGGCGTTGTAGGGAGGTCATACAGGCACGTGTAGGCCACACACAATACTGAGCCTCATTTTGACTTGTTTTAAGGACATTACATTAAAGTTGGATCAGCCTGTAGTGTGTTTTTTCACTTTAATTTTGTGTGTGGCTCCAAATCCAGGCCTCCATTGGTTAATAAATTTGATTTCCATTGATGATTTTTGTGTGATTTTGTTGTCAGCACATTCAACTTTGTACAGAACAAAGTATTCAATGAGAATATTTCATTCATTCAGATCTAGGATGTTATTTGATTGTTCCCTTTATTTTTTTGAGCAGTGTATATACTACCATTTAAATATTAAGTAGCCCAGGTAGTTTTTTAAAAATAAAAAAAATATATATATTGAATTTTATATAATCTATAATTTCCTCTCCTATAAATAAATACAAAGTACTCAATGCTTATAATTAAGGATGTCTCCTAAGAGTAGCTTAACCGTTATCCACAGCTGTTACTGTAGTTCATATCCATGCAGTTTAATGCTATAATATAATAATATGCAGAGGAATTTCTACTTTTGTTCATTTTATAAGAGCCACACTGTAAGATCTGTTGTAGGGATCACTTTTTGTAGTTCTGTAAGTACAGTCTGTAGTCCTGAATCAGTTTCTCTGTATACTTCACTCCAGTTTAATGATCAGAACCATCCCAGGATAGAAAACCACCACAGAACAGCTCTTATAATATTTGTGTGGTGGATCATTAGTCCTCTGGTGCTTCATCAGTGTTCTTCACAGGATTCATTCATTATAGATTTCTGAACCAGTTTCTGAATATAAAACACAAAACACAATCTGAACAAAATGACGAGAACTGTGTTTTAGCTTAAAATCGTTTTATTGCAGTTTCTCCATTATTATATGATGTATGGATTAATTTTTTTGTATAGTTTTGCACAAAGTCCTGCATTTGTGTTTTTCAGGTGCAGCATTTCATAGGAAAATATGAGACTGCACTTTTAAGACAATTTTAAGATTCTGCATGTCTGGAGTTGTGTCTTAAGCTTTTAGGAAGTCACAAAAACATCCGTAATTGATATTTAACAACAGTCCCCATAGTTTAGACAAGCTATAGCCACAAATTCAAAAGAATATTTACATTCATTCTCTAAAAATGAACATTAAAATAAAAGAAACTAAGATGGCAGTGTCGGACAGCTTCTGCTGAGCTCAGCGATCCAGTTTGGGTTTCTTTGCTTCTGGTCCTGGTTCTGGTAACGCCACACTGACACCAGGGATCTGGAGGAGAAACACACCACAGGGTTAGTTTTGGTTTTACACTGCTGTTTAGTGACTGAGCGCAGTTCCTCTCATTACCTCCTACGAGGGCGTAGTCTAGCTATATTAGCTATAATTTAATATTGAAAAAGGCTGAAAAAAGGAGCACTGGGTGATGTATGGGTTTAGGGGCACGGGCAGGAGGGAGAGCTGATTGGCTGAGCTGCAGCAGCAGCAGTGTTCCTCTGATAGCGTTTTTTTTTTTTCTTGCAGGCCTTTTCACATCTATGTTATCTTACCTGATAAGTCAGAAAGTCTGGATCAGTCACTTAAAATTAGCCTGAAAAACCTCCTTATCTGGACAGTAGGTATTTGTTATTTACCAATAGTTTATTAAAAAAAAAAGTATTGGTTTTACATCACTGTGTTCATTTAAACATCTGCAAATCTCTTTTCAGCATCAACACCTTGTTTGATATGATTCAGATTTTTATTTATTTACTTATTTATTTTGCTGCATTTATGTTTGCTTGCATCTGTTCTAATGGAATCTGGAGTTTTTAGAGTAAAATCTCTCTTATTACTGACAGAAATTACTTATAATAATATACAGGTGCATTTAAAAAAAATACAATATAATTTTTTTTTAAAGTTACTTTATTATAGTAATTTAAGTTTAAAATGTTAAACTTGTATTATATAAATGTATTACACACAGAATAATCTATTTTAAGTTTTTATTTCTTTTATTGTTGATTATTATTATGGCTTACAGAGAATGGAGATGTGGATTTTATTTTCCAGCAGGACTTGGCACACGGCCCACACTGCCAAAAGTACCAATTGGTCTTAATATAATATTCTAATTTTCTAAGATACTGATTTTTTGACTGGAAAAGACAGAGAGAGGAAAAACGTACCACTGGCTCCACCAGGGCCATCCTGATCTTCTGGTGCTGGATATTGGAGGCGTCCAGACTGATGGTCACTTTCACTTTGTCAAATATGTGGAAGGTGTGCTGATCCTCCACGGTCAGTGTTGGTCCCTGGAAAGAATAATGATATAATGATAATGATATAAAATAGGACCAAAACCACCAAAAATGTTTGTGGACACACCCTATCTAATTAATATGCAATCAGCTACTTTAAGCTCCACCCATAGTTGACATAGATGTGCAAATGCACAAAAATATACTACTGGTCTAGCAGAATACCTACATTAATCTATTGGTACCATGCCTAATGCCAGGCATGGGTTATAGAGGAGTATTAAGCCTCCCAGTACTGAGAAAAACTATGAAGCAGTGGAAGAACTGTGTTCTCTGGAATTATGAAGCTCCATCCAATACCACTATAATATAGCTCTGGAAAAAAGAGAGCACTTAAAAATGATGAGTTTCTTTGATTTTACCAAATTAAAAAATCTCTGGAATATAATCAAGAGGAAGATGGATGATCACAAGCCATCAAACCAAACTGAACTGCTTGAATTTTTGCACCAGGAGTAAAGGCATACATTTATCCAAAAGCAGTGTGTAAGACTGGTGGAGGAGAACATTCCAAGATGCATAAAAACTGATTTAAAACAGGGTTATTCCACCAAATATTGATTTCTGAACTCTTAAATCTTTATGAATATGAACTTGTTTTCTTTGCATTATTTGAGGTCTGAAAGCTCTTGTTTGTTATTTCAGCCATTTCTCTCCTGAATGCAATCAAATCCTCACAACAATGCTCACTCCAAAATCTAGTTAAAAATATTTTTTTGGACAGTAGAGACAGTAACTCCAAAAAAAAGCAGAATAAACTCTGTTTAAAACCCTTGATTTCTGATTAAGAAAACATTAAATGAGCAGGTGTCCAATTACTTTTGTCCATTTTTTGCTCATACAACAAATATAAAAATCTGACCAAATATAAAGTCCATATTTTTCTCCAAAGCATGGGATCCTAAACTGACTGACTAAACTGGATTTGTGTCCTCCACAGTTATGCTAACAGGCTAAAATGCTTCAGCAGCTAAATATCATACTATCAAGATCAGAGTAGGTGATTCTGACATCACACCATTACTGCATCCATAATGTTATATTGGATATAAATGACATGTTACAGATTAATGACTAATTAAAGATATTCAGTTTAAAACAATGCCAGGACTGCTGCTCAGTAATAACCTCAGTGTCGAAGTTGAGTCGTGGTCCAGGTTTGTCTTTGTTCTCGAAGAACACCGTTCCCTCCAGGCCAAACTTGGGGATGAGGATGATGATGGCGTTCTTCCTCACGAAGAGAATGAAGCCTTCTTCATTTAGGATTCCTCTGTTCTTGAAGAAAAGCTGAAAGACAACAACATTTAAAGACAAGATAAGGATTAAATGCATCATTTTAGGTGTTAAATGTTAAAACCCTGCATCTCCAAAAACAGCCAACTTTATAGAAGGTGGTTAAAAACATTTCTTAACTTTCATTACTTGGAAATCAACACTTTTGGAGTATTTCTATTGACCAATTCATCATGGAATTTAGACACAGTGTAACAAACAACTGTGGGATTTTTTTTAGGTAAAAAAAAAGTGTTAAAATGCAAATGCAAGGTTTTTGCAGGAAAGTGACCATATGTCGTATTTTTCACACTATATGGCGCATCGGATTATTAGGTGCACTATGCAACTCTAGCAAGGAACAGGGGTATAGTCATATTTTTCTCCTAATTCAGCAGGTCTCACCACGAATAAATGAAGTAAGGCTAAGCTAGGTAAACAAAACTTTAGGTTACTTGCGTAACCCCGGTTCTCTGATAGCATGAGTGAGGTGTCTCACTATGGGATACGCCCCTTCCGCGTATGCCTCAGAAGCTCTATTCCACTACGCCAGCCAATGAGGCTGGCTGACAGCTGTGACGCTCGTGCTCCCACCCCCCGTATATAATACGGTGGCACAGCGTCACCTCCTCATTCAAAAAACAGGCACACCTCTTCCTCGCTTCACGCTGCAAGGAGGGTGGTCTGGTGAGAAACCTCACTCATGCTATCAGAGAACCGGGGTTACGCAAGTAACCTAAAGTTCTCTTTCAAGCATTCGTTTCGGTGTCTCACTATGGGATATCCTAACTCGCGTATTGTCAGACAAGCCTGCCTGAACACACTGTCAACCAGCTAAGCCTCACAGTGGAGACTGAGTGTTCCCCGAGCCGGCGCTCAGCACCGCATGTGCTATAGTAGGTGCTGTTATGTCCAGTTTATAAAATCTGGTGAACGTATGAGGCAAGGACCAGCTCGCCGCTGCACACACCTCCTGAATAGAAAGGCCACTAAAGACCGCCCATGAGGTCGCTATGCCTCTCGTGGAGTGTGCCCGGAAGAGAGAAGAGAGAGTGTGTGTGTGGAGGCTTCTGGAGTGAAGCGAGAAGAAGGTTTTTGAATGAGGAGGTGACGCTGTGCCACCGTATTATATACGGGGGGTGGGAGCACGAGCGTCACAGCTGTCAGCCAGCCTCATTGGCTGGCGTAGTGGAATAGAGCTTCTGAGGCATACGCGGAAGGGGCGTATCCCATAGTGAGACACCGAAACGAATGCTTAAAAGAGAACTGGTCATTTTTAAGTCAAAAGAGCGCTGGATGTTAATCTACACAGATTTCTCTCCTGAAAATTGTTTATTTGGGTGAGTAAAGCGCTTCCATTTATTTACAGTAAGCTTAGATTCCCAAATTTCATCAGCACTAAGGCTGGAGCATTAGCATTAGCGGCTAACCACTAGCAGTTAGCTGCCAATGTCGCCAGTGCGATATTAGCTAGCGGTTCATCCCAAATAGCTTGATTTAACTTGGTAAAAGCGAAGGCTACAGTCCGATATACTTACCTCTGAAAGGTAAAAGAGCTTGTGCTGATAGCGACTAATGCTAATGCTGCTCCAGCAGGGCTAGCCGGTGTTAATACTCACTTCTGAATGGCTAAAACGCATGGTAATGCTAATCCTGCTCCAGTCTTTGTGCTGGAGAACTAAACTGAAACTCCTGTATAAATCTGTACTTCCGGGGAGTGGCTTTACTGCTCCTTAATACCTGACTGGTAAAATTAATATACATAAGACGCACCAGATTATAAGGAGCACTGGTGATTTTTGGGAAAATTAAAAAGGATTTTAGTTGCTTCTTATAGTGCAAAAAACACAGTACTAAAAGGGAGAAAATCCCCATTATAGTGAATAAAAGCTAATTTTTTTGTATTATACTGGGAATTATCTTGCTTTATCAGTCGTGCTGTACCTGTGTGTGGAAGGCCACCGAGGCTCTCTGGGCGTACTGGGCCATCTTGTGTCTGTAGTTGAGGTTGTTGCACAGAGAGGCCTGCTTGTGTTTGTCCATCAGGTCCGGGTAGGTGCTGTCTGCGCTGATGGCCACAGCCAGCAGCCGATGAACAATGATATCAGAGTACCTGAGTAGAAATGAGAAACAAATTAGAGGATAAAAAATAAAAAAATAACTTTAAAAATAAATGGTTGCACAGCTGAAGTGAAAAGAACGAAGCATGATTTAAAAAAAAGAAAAAAATAGAAGAGTGCTGGTCAGTTTAGCTGTGGATTGGAGCTTGGGGACCTGCTCTACTGTACTGAAAGAGGTTTGGTGGCTGTGTGGACGTAGAAATGTAGAAATGGCATTAGATGTGTGAAAATTATTGCCGGAAAATGGAAGTAGGAGTGGGCGATGTGGCCCTAAAATAATATCATGATATTTCATGGTATTTTTGCAATAACGATACTCCTGCCAAGATAATAAAACATAAAAAACACACAAAAAATCAAAAATACAAAACAAACAAAATAAAACAAAATAAACATTTAATTATAAATTAATTACATACAAAATAATATATGGCACACCCCTAAAAAATATATATATTAAAAAAATACAATCATTTTATCAGATTTGTTACAGAAGTCAATGGTCCAGAATGTCATGATAGTAATAATAATGCACTCCTACAAATATCTCCATATATCCAGGATTAAAGTAAAATAAATGATACTGAACAGATATAATCTGTCTTTAGTAGATATATAATAGGAAATGAGAACAGTGTGAATTTTTCTTTTGCTAAAAACAGCAAAAAAAATAAAAAAATAGTGGTACCCTGATGTGAAAATTAGGGATGAGTTATATGGCACCATATCTCAGTGTATAATACAGTACAATCTACTCCAGAGAGTCCTATTCTATTGGCAATATTAGTTTGAACATATACTGAAGTCAAAAACATCATTCTGAGAGCATGTCAGGTCCCGCTCACCTCCTGATGGGCGAGGTGAAGTGTGTGTAGATGGGCGAGGCCAGGCCGTAGTGGTGGAAGTCGCTGTCCATCCCCGAGCAGAAGTAGACGGCCTGCATCATGCAGCGGGTGGCCAGGATGCGCAGCAGCGTGTTGAAGTAAGGAAAGTCCTCCAGAGTGGCTTCATTCAGAGAGTCCGCCAGAGCTTTCGCCGAATCTGTGTGAATATCCAAATCCTGAGGAAGAGAAGAAGAAGAGTAGATGATGTGCATGTGTAAGTTTAAGCTGTGAGGTTTTATCTTGTGAGTGAGGCTAAATCTGGCCATTTATGGGAGGCCTGATAGTGGGTGCAGCATTCGCCTCCACGTTCTTAAGATTTCCAAAGTTATGCAACGAGCATTTTCTCAATCCACAGTGAAATGTGCATCCATAGAGAGCATTACCCAGACCTTGGGCTGGGAGAAACAGTGTGAGAGACAGAGGGAGAGACAACGTGAGAGAGCGAAAGACAGTGCAAGAGAGGAAAAGACAGGATGAGAGAGAGGAAAAGACAGTGCAAGAGAGAGAGAGAGAGACAGCGCGAGTGAGAGAAAGACAGTGCGAGTGAGGAAAAGACAGGGTGAGAGAGAAAGAGACAGGGTAAGGGAGGGAGAGACAGCGTGAGAGAGAGGAAAAGACAGCGCAAAAGAGAGAGAGAGAGAGAGACAGCGCGAGAGAGAGAAAGACAGTGCAAGTGAGGAAAAGACAGGGTGAGAGAGAAAAAGACAGTGCAAGAGAGAGAGAGAGAGACAGCGTGAGAGAGAGGAAAAGACAGCGCAAAAGAGAGAGAGAGACAGCGCAAGAGAGAAAGACAGTGCAAGTGAGGAAAAGACAGGGTGAGAGAGGAAGAGACAGGGTAAGGGAGGGAGAGACAGCGTGAGGGAGAGGGAGAGACAGCACGAGAGAGAGAGACAGCGCGAGTGAGAGAAAGTGAGCAAAGGCATTGTGAGAGAGGGAGAGAAAGAGAGAGAGAAACAGCATGAGAAACAGGGCAAAAAAATTGTGCAAAGTATTGTCCAAGTCCAAGTGAACTGCGGGCCAAGTCGAGTCGAGATTTTCTACCACTTTCCTTGGGCCGCTTCAGTTGGGCTCAAGAAAAATGGTCTGTCATATAGGCGTATGTTTTTTTTTTTTAATGCTATATTTATTTTATATAAAGCTATGATAATCACAATATAGCTAAGTAACAAATCAAACTGTGCTTTAAATAAAAGTTGCACAGGTCAGAATGTTATAATCATTCAGCTCTGGGGCTCACGCACACGTGACCTCCTGCACTTGTCCGCATTTGACTTGCAGCGCTGTGTGCAGCTGTTCCTAATAAACATTTTTCTTAAATAACAGATTTTGCTTATTAAAACAGCCCAAAAAAAAGATTTTAAAAGCTCAGTTTTAACACTATATTCACTAAAAAAAAATGTTGGGTTTAAATCGGGCTTGGGGTCATAAAGACAGTGTATGGGTCGGTTTGTGTTCGGGCTCAAGCAGAATGTGCATGGGCTGGATTTTTTTGGGCTGTCGGTGTCTGGCTAAAACTGTTCATTCAAACTTGGAGGAAATCAATCACATCCACATTTAATGCAGGAGACCCTACACACACTTATAAATCCATGGTAAAAGTGATGGGATCAGATACAGAAGTTAGTCCCATGTTCCATGGATTGCATTAGGCATGTTTTCACAGTAGAATTAATATAAACATCACATGTACCCTGGATTTAGCAGCTTTGATAAGGATATCGTAGTTGGATGGTGGGGGTGAGGGGTGTTTTCTGAGCAGGGCGCATTCAGAGAACTCGTCGTAGATCTTCTGTGCCACTGAGATGTTCGCCAGCAACATGAACTCTTCCACCATTGAGTTCGTTTCTCTGAGAGAACAGAGAAAAAAGAGAATTTACAAAAAATATATCAACTTAAAAACATATCTAATACAGATTAGATAAGACCAGGCCAATAAAGATATCATTAAGAAACAAATACACAAGTATTACAAAAAAAATAATAGCATTTTTTTAGCCAAGTAACAAAATGACATCTTATTCACAACAAAGCTCTAATAAAACTCACTTCAGCTCTTTGGTCTGAAGATCTATGGGGTCGTGAGTCTCGCTGTCCATGTGGAATCGAACCTCCGGAGAGGACAGAGTCAGAGCCCTGAAACAGAAAACAATAAATCATATACAAGCTCTTATTATTATTATTACAAAATAATAAGGAACACATAAATTACATTACAAAACCGTCCTTCATGCAGATTGGAAGCATGTAACCTACCAGATGCTAAACAATAAATAAGAATCAAATAACCCCCACCATTTTTAGGGCACCCTGGTATTTTTTTTTTAAGTATGAAATATAAATCACTGTCTATTAACTTAATTTAAATGATTATTAAAATGGTATATTCAAATGGAATGGGTCTTTTTATATGCTATGTTTTTTAAGTGATTGTTCTTAAAATATATAGAGACAATTTATAAAATACAGAAAATTAATTTCATTAAATGTTTTTTTACTTAAAGAATCAACTAAATTATGTGCTCAATGTTTTGCTTTTTTGGCATTTGCCCAGCATAATATTAAGAGTATAAACACAAGTTTATATTTATTACAGCATTTCATTTGTAATTTAATGAAATCATATGATTAAATCATACTTTCATGGATATTACAAGGAAAAAAAATGCAAGCTCATATTTTAGTAATTCTATATACAGCTCTGAAAAAAATTAAGAGACCAGTTAATTAAGAGATTCAGTTTCTGAATCAGTTTCTCTGATTTCACTATTTATGTTTGAGTGAAATGAACATTGTTGTTTTATTCTATAAACTACAGACAACATTTCTCCCAAATTCCAAATAAAAATATTGTAATTTAGAGCATTTATTTGCAGAAAATGAGAAATGGCTGAAATAACAAAAAAGATGCAGAACTCTCAGACCTCAAATAATGCAAAGAAAACAAATTCATATTCATAAAGATTTAAGAGTTCAGAAATCTATATTTGGTGGAATAACCCTGTTTTTTAATCACAGTTTTCATGCATCTTGGCATCATGTTCTCCTCCACCAGTCTTACACACTGCTTTTGGATAACTTTATGCTACTCACTCCTGGTGCACAAATTCAAGCAGTTCAGTTTGGTTTGATGGCTGCTGATCATCCATCTTCCTCTTGATTATATTCCAGAGGTTTTCAATTTGGTAAAATATCTCTTTTTTTCCAGAGCTGTATATTAACATCCCCCAGATGATCTATTAAAGTGGAAGCTGTTACCCTTTTTCGATTCGCTGTGCCTTTAGGATCTTGGCTAGCTTGTTCAGCCCCCGCAGGCTCGTGGTGATGTCATCGTTCATGCCGGCATCATCGATTCTCATCTGAGCTTCGGCGTACGTCAGAGAAGCCTGAAACAACATCGCTTATGTTAATTTCCCCCAAAATAAATATACTCATCGCTCTAAACACGTGCTTATACATCAACTGTTTATCATTATATTGATGTTGCACTTGTGTAGCAGCTATAATCCAGTTTTACAATGATATCTGTGTTCAGAAAGACAATTCAGGGATTTCTTCTGCAAACAAAGACAATATATGAAACTTTTTTTTAATGGACATTTTAGCAATGCACACAATTGAATTATTATACGTTAGTGCATTTAAAAAATATATATATATTTTAGTAATTCAGTTGAAAATGTGAAACTCATATATTATATAGATGTATTAAACACAAAGTGATCTATTTTAACCGTTTATTCATTTTATTGATGATGATTTTGGCTTACAGCCAATGAAAACCCAAAAATCAGTGTCTCAGAAAATCAAAATATTATATAAAACCAATTGGTACTTTTGGCAGTGTGGCCAGTGTGGGAGTTTTCCCACAAAATCTTACAGCACTTCATGCTTCCCTCTGCTGACAACTTTTATAGAGATGCGGATTTCATTTTCCAGCAGGATTTGGAACACTGCCCACACTACCCACATAATATTCTCATTTTCTGAGACACTGATTTTTGGGGTTTCTTAAAATAGATCACTCTGTGTGTAATCCATCTGTATAATATATGAGTTCCACATTTTGAACTGAATTACTGAAATAAAGTAACTTTTATTGATATGATTTTTTTTTGATGCACTAGTATATTATCATCATTACATTTACACATATAAAGATTTATTTATTTATTTATTTATTATTTAACTTCTTGGTGCATTATTTGTTGTCAATGAGTATAAATTAATAATTGTGTTTATAGAGAATATCTATAAGTATAAGTAATAGACCTTGTAATACAGGTTTATACCTTGGAATTGATGATGCTTTTGCAGAAACGCGTATTGAGGATTTCAGCATTGTGGTTCATCTCCCAGATACAGGAGAACGCCAACCTGTGGAGAGAGAAATGTGCTGTAAGTATCCACCACTGTTCGAGAGTCAACAGAACAATCAATCAATAATGAGTGTTAATAAAAGCTACCTCTCCACATTGGAGCGCAGAGAACACAGATTGGAGCTCAGGAGCTCTGGAACCATGTCAATCCTCTGAGGAGAGAAAAGAAAAAAAATGGGATTCAGAAATAAACAGTAATAAATGTGAGCAAGTGTGTGAAACTGGATACAGGGGTCAATTTTACAAACACTGAAAAGAGTTTTATTTTTTATTTTTTGCCATAGACTCCCCAGCCTGAACTGCTTGAATCTTTGTACCAGGAGTGGCATAAAGTTATCCAAAAGCAGTGTGTAAGACTGGTGGAAGAGAACATGTCAAGATGCATGAAAACTGTGATAAAAAAAAGGGTTATTCCACCAAATATTAATTTCTGAACTCTTAAAACTTTATGAATATGAACTTGTTTTCTTTGCATTATTTGAGGTCTGAATGCTCTACATGTTTTTTGTTATTTCACCCATTTCTCATTTTCTACAAATAAATGCTCTAAATTACCATATTTAATTTGGATTTTGGGAGAAAGGTTTATGTAAAATATGTAATTTATAGATTAAAACAACAATATTCATTTTACTCAAACATATACCTATAAACAGCAACATCAGAGAAACAGATTTAGAAACTGAAGTGCTCTCTTTATTTTTTCTAGAGCTGTACATGTTTCAATGTCCAACATGTTTGTCTCTACTACGCTAGTGGTGGTGTTAATCACATAGCTATGGTTAGTAAACCTAACTGAAGCCCAGTGATTACCTACTCAGCAGAAAAATGTAAAATATATATATATATATATATATATATATATATATATATATATATATATATATATATATTACACCTCGCCTGTTTCCATGGCTGCAGCACACTGTTTTTGTGCTGCTGTCTATACATGGCAACCCTGTGTGTGGAAATGGGACTGGGGGAGTGGTGGTGGGCAAATTCGGAGCCAAGAGCCACAAAGACTGCCGGTAGTACTGCACAGTTCAAGTAAGAAAATACTGGCTGAAGCTTTGCTGATAAGAGCTGCAGTGCTTAAACTCATCCTGTTTTCTTTATATCTGATGCTACACCCTGATCATGTTATCACAGTTACTACAGTTTACAATATAATCCTTAAATATTTATTTTTAATATCAGCAACTGACCCCCCTAATGCTCAAAATGTGTTCCAATATCTAGATTTTCCATTCAACATAATCAAATCCTCTCAATTATCCTAATGGTTCTGCAATCAGGGACTTACCTTTCCACACAGGTAGACTGTGGTGCCTCTGTTGGCCGCCTCCTGGTCCAGCGCGTTTCCTGGACGAATAAAATGGCTGACGTCTGCTATGTGGACACCGACCTGTGGCAGGAGACAGGGAGGACGTGCATGATCGGTAGAAACAATTAAAAACAAGATGTTGGTGCTGGGAAGACAGCAACTGCCTGAGCTGACGAGCATTAAACTGAACTAAATTCATTTATTAAAACCTGGCACCTGCAGATTTTTATTTTGAAGAGCAAATACCCACGAGTCAAAACATTATGACCAGCTGTCTAATATGCTGTTGGTCCTCCACATTCCACCTAAACAGCATATTAATCAACATAATCAATTTAATTAATAGAAATTAGGGCCGTCAACGCTAAAGCATTAACTCTTACGATTCATTTAAAAGCAGTAACATAACATTTATGGCATTACTCACAGAAATAAAATAAAATAAAAGAGAGGAGCTTTAAGAGTCTCTTAAAGGAACAGTATAGACATCACTGAAAACTGGCTTTTACATGTTTCCCCCAGGCCATTTAAATGGTCATCCCCCCCCTATTGTCAGCATGTGTGCAATACTAAACACTTCCTGAAACTTTTATACTCAGCAAATAGTATTTACTAAAAAAAAAAGTAGATACCACTTATATAAATATATATAATTGCATTTTACATTTCTTACTTTCATTTTTTTATTTCCATTTAAATATATACTATAAAAACTTGCGTCTTAAAAAGAACAAGTGAGATTAATCGCAGTTAATCACAAAATATAATTGCAATAAATCAGATTAACTTTTTTTTTTTTTTTATCGATTGTGACACCACTATTAGAAATACAACAATATCAGTAACTCTGAACTTAAATAAGTTCAGAGTCACTTACCTCCAGATTTCCATTCTCCAGGTCACGGCAGTGCAAGGCGTCATCGATATCCGTACAGCCAGGAGGATCCACGCTGCACACGCACAAGTGTCTCAGATCCGTCCTCACCTTCAAATCCTGAGAGGAACAAAATCAGGATCAAACTAAATACTTTTATGCATATTTAATAAATAAATAAACTAGGGCTGCAGCAGCTAATAGATTAAAATCGATTAATAAAATAGTTGGCAACTAATTTAATTACCAATTAGTTGGTATACGTAATTTATACACGCATGTGCAGTTGCCTCCCCATAATGTGGAGCTAAAGCCTGCTAGACTTAAACTAGATCACATTCTTAGTAAATTTATATCTCACTCGCATTTAGTGAACAAGTTTCCCTTAAAATTACCCACAGAGTATTCTATTCCACCTTAAATCTACCTTAAATGAGCAGCCGGAAAGTTTCACGTACTACTTTCTCTCACTCAGTGTTACTTAAGCCTGCTAGACTTAGATAATACTTCTATTGCATTTTAAGTTTTTTGTTTGCACTTTATAAAAGGGAAAAAGTTTTTCTTTTCATTGAAAAGAGGGTGGTGGTTTAAAAAAAAAAAAGACAGATTAATCGATTATCAAAATAATCGTTAGTTGCATCCCTAAAATAAATGAATAACACACATGGTATTTCCTTCATATTACAATTTTTATCGTATTGTATTAAAGTCACATGAATATAAAAACCTGCATTAAAAAATAAAAAAAACTAAAAATGCAATTAAATGCAATTATCTGACATTAGAAGTTGACCTATAACACTATAACAGATTATTAAGTTCCTAATTAATCTCGTTCACAGCCATGTTCTCCAACCACACAGTCAGCGCTTACCTCCTCAGTAATGCCCCAGGGCATTTTGGGTAGGAAGCTGAGCACAGCCTGGGAGAAAGGCTGGTGTGGAACATCATGCTCTAGAAGAAGAACCTCTGTTTCTGTGTCTTTATCTCCAGCTCCACCCAGGTTCCTCACAAAGTGACCCTACAAAAAAAATAAAATAAATGAAATAAAATTAAAATGTTAGAAAACAGTTCAAATTGGGCTTGGTGTGTTTCTACAGTAAAATAGTAAGAGTATATGTAAGAACGCACATAAATATAAACATAAAATAAGCAAATAAATAAAAATAAAATAACAAAAGGACTGGATTGTTAAGGGGTTTAACACACTAGAAGTGTGCTGTATTGTGCACAACAGTACTGCCAAATATTCTGACATAATAAAAAAATATTTTTTAATATTGTAATCCTTTTGAAAAGTCTGTTCTGTATGTATTTTTAATTTTTTTATAGTGCACTAAATATGCTGTACTTTAGTAGATTACTGTCTTTACATTACTTCATTTTTGCTATTTTTTATTTTGTAACACTATTATTTTATACAAAATTAGGTTACTTTTTGTGAATAGATTTTTTTATTTTTTAAAACATATTTTGCATATACACAAAGACGCACCACAACAAAGTAAATAATAAAAAAATATTGACAATAATAACAGTGAATGCATATACAATAAGGTAGATATAGTAAAGTATGTTGGATAGTTAGTATGAAAATTGAACAATGTAGTGAAATATAATTATAGTAATAATAATAATAATAATAATAATAATAATAATAATAACAACAACAGATACAATAAACATACATCTGCACTCCACACAACTACTATGACTGATTAGACAAATCCTTGACAAAACCAATAGACACACCCTGCTTAATTCTGAAGTTTAAAATAGCTTTCTTGGCGGCTGTACTAGCAGCCATTAGCACTTTTTTCTACCGGATATTCAGGATGCAGAATCCTCTCCGAGGAAAAAATAGAGCTGGTGAAAAAAGGAAGGTCCTGGTACAGCAGGAAAGACCACGTGTGTTACTGAAAAAATTGGTTACTTTTTATACAGACATTTATAGTTTTTTTTTTTTTTACCACAGAAAGCATAAAAGTGTTTACAGTAAACTTTTTTTTTCTGAGCTATTTTCTTAAAATTAATTAATTAATTAAAAACACCCTGAAATATTGTAATATTATTTTAAGGGCCATATCACAGACCCCTATAACACATGCTCAACACTAAACACTTTAAACACTAAATCTATACAAATCAAAGGCAATAAAAGATCCCAGTCAATGAGCATTTGTACACCTACATTGGGATATCTGGAATTTCTCGGCCATCCATCGATCGCCACGATGATCCTCTGACCCACCAGCGTGGAGGCCTGTCGAGTCTCGATTCGAATCCGGGGGATGCGTCTGTCTGCTGGAGTGAAGAGGTGCCTGGTGGCCTGGGGGATGAGGATGAAGAACAGTGTTAATAACAATAACAATAATCTAAGTTACTTGATAAAATAAGAGGATAAAATACTCCTAAATAAGCAAATACCAGGAATTATGCGTATATTTCGTATTTATTTAACAAACAAAATTTTTCCATTAATGTCTACCATATTAATTTGATTATAGCACCACCTTGTGGAGTAATGAAGCAGTAAGTTTGACGTTAGTACCGTATTTTCCAGTATTTTGTGCTAGGGTGAGTGCTAGCCGTGGTTAGCAAGCACTTAGCCAGACGCGGTTAGCAGCTTTTAGCGCTAGTAAATGCTGCCCGATAGCGCTAGACTGAGGAACCCTGAGTGTTCCAGTAACAAAGAGCGCTATTAGCTAGCGGTTCGTCCCATAAAGCTTGTTGTAACACAAGGAACATGCAGACTACAGTCCAATATTCTCATCCCTGAACGGTGAAAGAGCTAGAGCTGCTATAAGCGGCTAATGCTAATGCTGCTGCACCCAGCCTTAGTGCTGGAGAAGCTTCACTGAAAACTCCCTTTACTTCAGCTGTACTTGAGCAGAGTGGCTTTACTGCTCCTTAATACCTGACTGGTGTCATTTTTTAGGGAATTTAAGGTTTTTTAAGTGTTAGTTTACAGACTAACAAATACAGTAAGTCAATTTACTAAAGAGGGTGAGTCTTATGGAGTTTTAATAAAAATGTCCATAATTGAAGCCACGTATCATCGATATGATATATCGCAATATAGATATTTTGTCCCACCCCTATTTTATATACACTACATGGACAAAAGTATTGGGACACCTGTTCATTTCAGAGTTTCAATGTTCAAATATGACTATAAGAATCTGACTGCATTTAAATACACCAGTAATAGTAGTGAGGACAGGAAGTGATGTTGGAGGAGTAGATTAGACTTGAAGGTGTAAACTGGTTACCTCTTTGATCTGTGATTGGTTGAGCATCCCGCAGAATGGTCGCCAGTTCCTCTTGATAATCCCCACCACCCTGCCCGTGGGTTTCAGAACACTGGTGTCCGACACTGTGCTCTCCAACTGATCAGAAAACAGCAGAAGGAAAGAAAATGTCAGAATTTTCACAGATTTTCACCACATTTTAGCCTAGCTTTAACAAATATATGAGACTCTGCACTGATCTACAGCCATATCAATAAGTCACCTTCTTCTCGGCATCCTCTTCTTCTGCATCTTCATCATTGGGCCGATCGTCCTGCAGCACCACTGAGGAGGGGGCGACCCAGCGCTCTTTAGGGAAAAGCTCAATGGCGACCAGGTCCTGGTGCACGGCCCGATTCAGGTTCTGGAGCCCCTGCAGTAGAACCTGCAGGCACACGTACAGGCAGAGTGAATATCAGTAATTTCCATGTTTAAACAACATTCAAATATTAAAATGCCATTTAAACCTCATCTCAGCTGTTTCTATCGTTTTTAGAGTTGGCAGAAATAATCGTTGACTAATCGACTAATCGAAAAGAAAATCGTCGGATTTGTCGACTACCAAAATAATCATTAATTGCAGCCATCTTCTTTACAGGGATTGGACAAGCTATACGTGCCTTTGCACATCTGTGTCACCAATGGGTGCGATCAAAAGTAGCTGAATGCTGCATTCATTTAAAGGGGTGTGCACATCCAGCTCTGGAAAAAATTAAGAGACCACTTCAGTTTTTGAATCGTTTTTTCTGATTTTGCTATTTACAGGTTTATTTTTGATTAAAATGAATGTTGCTGTGTTATTCTATAAACTACAAACTATAAAATTCCAAATAAAAATGTTATCATTTAGAGCATTTATTTGCAGAAAATGAGAAATGACTGAGAAACGTTTTAAGAGTTAAGAATTCAATATTTGGTGGAATAACCCTGTTTTTTAATCACAGTTTTCATGCATCTTGGCATCATGTTCTCCTCCACCAGTCTTACACACTGCTTTTGGATAACTTTATGCTACTCACTCCTGGTGCAAAAATCCAAGCAGTTCAGTTTGGTTTGATGGCTTGTGGTCATCCATCTTCCTCTTAATTCTATTCCAGAGGTTTTCTATTTGGTGAAATCAAAGAAACTAAATTTTTTCCAGAGCTGTATATTCAGAGATTTAAATCGTACCTCAGTGCTGTCCTCTCCGTCCCCGTGGATGAAGACCGTGGCCTCCAGGTAGTTGTCTCGGCTGGCGCGGAAGGTGCCCTGCAGGAAGGTGCCGCTCTTAATGCCCGCCTGGATCCTGGACAGTGGCAGGTGTTCCGGGAACAGCAGCTTACTGCCCGTTATATCATTCTGCAGGAAGATCGTTAGGAAAATGAGAGGTTAAACAGGAGGAATCTCACAGGGAGGAAAGGGTTAATCACTGCTGATCTCACCTGATCATCAGACGCCAGCGCCAGCCTGTCCACCAGTTCAGGATTACCAATCAGGCTCTTAATGTACTCCTCACCTGCACACAAACACATCCATAAAACCCTACTCATTTCATTAATTTATCTAATTGAACATCAATTTATTAATCTATTTATCCCTTCCAATTAGAATCCATCCATCTTTCTATCCACCTCAATAGATATCCATACATAGACCATCCATCCCACTACCCAATCACGCATCCATTCAACAATCCTCCCACTCTGAATTCATTCCACCCTCTAATCAGGCATCCATCCATCCATTAATCCCACTAATTATGGAACCATCCATCTATTAAATGACCCCATTAATTATCCATCCAATCAATGCCTCCAATCTTCAATCCACTACCTATTCCAATATTCTTTCATCCATAAACTCGTCCACCCAACTGACAAGCTATCCATCTTTCCCACTATCCATACCTCCATTTTACTACCCAGTCATCCATCCATCCAACTATTCATCCATCCACTCATCCTTCTTTTCTATTAAATGTCCATCCATCCATCCATTTTACTAGCCAGTCATGAATCCATTTCTCCATCTATGCATCCATATCATCCATCCATCCAATTATTTTGTTGTTCTTCCACTGAATCATCCAACTTTTCACCCATCCTTCAATTCAACTCTACATCCATTCCACTATCCATACATCCATTTTACTACCCAGTCATCTATCCATCCACTCATCCTTCTTTTCTATTAAATATTCATCCATCCATCCCACTAGTCAGTCATGAATCCATTTCTGCATCTATCCATCCATATCACCCATCCATTCGCCCATCCAATTATTTCGTTGTTCTTCCACTGATCATCCAACTTTTCACCCATCCTTCTATACATTCATTCCACTATCTATACATCCATTTTACTACCCAGTCATCCATCCATCCACTCATCCATTCTATTAAATATTCATCCATTCCACTTGCCAATCATGAATTAACCTGTCCATCTATTCATCCATCCAACTTTACATCCACATTCAAGTATATACCTCCCAGCCAAGCATCCACCTATCCATTTATTTCACTATTCACCTATCCATCCTTCCATTCATCCACCTAATTATCTCAGTGTCCAACTGAATTATCCAACTGTGCATCCAGCCTTCAATCTAACTATCCATCCATTCCATTAGCCATCTTTCCTACTATCCATACATCCATTCTACTACCCAGTCATCCATCCATCCATCCATCCATCCACCTTCTCGTCCTTATATTCTATTAAACATTCATCCATTCATACAACCCACTTGCCATTCATGAATCCATCTGTCCATCTATCCATCCATTCAACTTTACATCCACAAGTATATACCCCCTAGTCAAGCATCCACCCATCCATATATCTCAGTATTCATTGATCAATCTATTCATCTATCAATCCACATTATCATTTCATTGTTTTACTTAATTGAATTATCCAACTGTACACCCATCCTACAGTTTAACCATCCATCCAACAATCCATCCATCCATCCAATCCACTATAAAGGAATAAAACCCTTGATTTCTAGAGTAAATTCAGATGCATTATACAGTACGTACATCTGTAGGCCAGCAGGCCGCTCTGCTCAGCTTTCTCCTTGTTGGCTCGGTCGTTGGTCAGCAGCACCACCTTCAGCTCTCCTACATTCGGGGCTTTACTCAGGTGATCTGTGTACCATTTAGCCGCCACACGGATGGCCCGATCGTTGCGGTCGTTGGCGCTCTCTCCCTGCTCCCGCTCGATAAACGTCTCTCTGAATTAAACAGACGAAAATGTAGTCAGATCATACTCTACTGTTTACACTTTTTTTTAGGAAACAAGTCATTGGTTAACAACTGTAGCAATGAAGATAAACTGAGCTTTGGAAATGGATGCCAAAAAAGTAGTGCTTGGAACAGATGGTGTTACTGCTGTTACTCTTCTGCAGCAGCATTTACACACTTACACACACACACAGCACATTCACACTTTTATCATCATAATAACTAGAAAAAGACACAGATAAAACACATAGACCTCTGTAACTATTAAAACTAGAAGCCTTTTCTGTAAAGAAATTACAGATGAAGCCAGAGAGCAGTGAGTACTGTGTCCTACAACTTCAAAAAAACTGTTCGAAACTGGAAAAACTGCTCCAGGAAGGGTCACGTCTGGCTGACCCACATGGAAACAGCTTTAGCCTTTAGCTCAGCTTAACATGAATTAACTGATTCTCAGTTTCAGCAGTGAAGAGAAGAAATACGAGGCATCAGATTCTGGAGTAATCTACTCCTGCAGCAACGTTACCTGTGATGTTCGTTGGTGAAGGTGTAGAAATGCTTCTCTTTGTCATGAATGGCATCTTTGATGCGCTTGTACACCGGCGCGCTTCTGTGTCGGACTTCCTGTAGAACCGTCTGAAGGATGATCACGTTCCTGATCAAAGGATCTTCAAGTATATCGATCTGTGAGGACAGAACAGAGCATTGCGATTAAACAGATCTCCCCAAATAAGATCATTCAAACTAATATGTTTTTAATTTCATATGAACAAATGGATTGTCAGCTCAATGCCACACAACATTGTCGGGGAACTCCAGGCCTGGAGGGCTGGATTCCTGCAGAGTTTTGGGATTTTCCAGCTCAGGAACACCTGATTCAGCTCTCTGGTAATTGCTGGGTTTGGTAGGTGTGTCAGAACAGGTAAATCAGAAAACTGCGCTGGACCTGAGCCCTTTTGGAACATCTGTTTTTTAGATTTCTTATAAGAAATACTCAATAAACACTCTTAAGTATTATATTTTTAACAAGATGATTTGTTATACCAGGGATTTTTGAGACAAGGGACACAATGGGTTTTTAATTTCTAAAAATAAAATGTTGATTTTTCCAAAATATATTTATATATTATAGTTGTCCCTGGAAGTTTCCACTAAACAG
The DNA here is from genome assembly GCF_023375975.1 of Astyanax mexicanus. Taxonomy (NCBI): domain Eukaryota; kingdom Metazoa; phylum Chordata; class Actinopteri; order Characiformes; family Acestrorhamphidae; genus Astyanax; species Astyanax mexicanus. Next base: position 31,813,480 of record NC_064428.1, read on the forward strand.
AAAGTGGTTCTTACAGTGTGATTTAGCCAATAAAATGCCTGTTTTTTTGCATTTTTAGAAAAATCTTATGGTGTTGCCAGAAACTCCGGACACGATTTTAATCATGTAAAAAGTACACTTTTTACATGATTAAATATTTTTTTTTTACACAATATTTTTTCAATTGTAAATTTCTATACAGTTTGAATAATTACCGAAAATATGCGATCACAGTAGCTATTGTGTTTGTTTTACTTTACTTTAAACAATTATTTAAGTATCGTAAAGTCATGAAACTTGCTTTCGGACAAGGGTATTTTTAGGTTCAGGCAGCACACTAGTTGAGGTAAAATAAAATATGTGTGTAAAAAAACATTAATTCACATTTTGTGGTATAAATAAGTTCTTATTTTATTGTTTAATCTAATTATTTGATACACATCAAATAACACATTTTAAGCATTAGAATGAGTTTGATCTCTCGGACATCAGAATCCCTGATACAATAAGTTTGAGTATAAAGAAAAGTTTTATGTTGACTAGACACAGGATTCAAAGACTCTTGGAAGAAGTTGTAAAGTAAAACTGGAGAATTCATATATTATATAAGATTCCTGAAACATCTCTTAAGCTTCTAAAATAGATTAGAGTTTGTTTAACCACATTTTTACAAAGTATTTCCACATTTGTTCCAGTATAGCTTTAATGTCTTAAAGGGGCACTAAATCCTGTAATTTTAGCTGACTTCACCCTCAGCTCAAAACTGAAAAAGGCTAAAAAATGAGAGGCGTAGTTGGAGAGGGGCACTGGGTGATGTATGGGTTTAGGGGTGGGGCAGGGGGGAGAGCTGATAGTTGAGCTGCAGCAGATAGTTGGACATCATCCTTGCCTATAGCAGAGTTGAACCATCACTGGTTGTGGAAACTTCCCACTATGACTACTTAACATTACTTTTACATTAACTGTGTGTAATGTGAACGAATCTGTCCCTGAAACGCCGCCTCACTTGCTGCACATTAATACCTGTATAAACACCTCCTTCTTCACCACCAACAAAACAACTCATATTAGAGAGTCGAGAGACTCGTAGCTTTATAAAGGGTTATAAATGGATGAGTTAGCAGCTCATATGTGGAGCATCTTTTGCTGGAGTTGAGAAACAGGAAACAGCTGCTCTGAAGTTCATGCTCAGGTCGAGGAGGTGAAAAAAGGCCAGGCAGTTTGCTTTTGCTGTTTTTTTTTTTTGCAGCTATAGCTGCACAGCTGCACCCAGAGATGTGTTTGTGGGTATTAGAGGGAAGCACGTAGCGCTAATGCTAATGCTAATGAGTAAAAGCAAAAAAGACACATGAATTCCAATTTGATCGTTTACATTCATATAAAATCTCCGTGGATCGGATACGTATCCTATTTAGGACCACATATAAAAGTGACTTAAATCTGATAAAAAAAAATGGATTTAGCACGTTCACACAGACATGAAGAAATCATATCTGAGCCACTTTGAGCAAAAAATCAGATTTAATGTAAACGTAGCCTAGACCTCAAGCAGTTTGGATGGGTGTCTCTCAACTCTTCCTCCAGACTCTGATCCCTTGATTTCCTTTAAATGAAATATAAAATTTACTGATGATCAGTGATGGTTTGGAGAGACATGCCATCTGCTGGTGTTGATCCACTGTGTTTTATTATCAAGTCTAAAGTCAGTGCAGTTTTGTTTTCCCACAAAATCCTACAGCACTTCATGCTTTCCTCTGCTTACTTTTATACTAACTTTTATGGAGATGAGGATTTCATTTTCCAGCAAGACTTGGCACACTGCCCACACTGATACCAAAAGTACCAATTGGCCATATATATATTATTCTAATTTTCTGACACGCTGATTTTTGGGTTTTGGGACTACATTAGTGACGTTGTGTGTGGTATAGAGGGTGGTTTACCTGGTGCAGTACTACATTAGTATCTGGGAGGAGGTAGTGTGGGTAAGTACACAGGTCGCTCTCTATCCGGGGGTCCCGCAGCAGCACAGGAGCTCCGTCCCCGCACTCCACGCACACCTCACTCCCGCACCAGATATCATCCCGCAGATAATGCTCGCGCACGATCTTCAGCACCCCGCCCGAGCGCGTCTTCTTCACAAACGTCTTAGACTTCAGCATGATGGTTTAACCCCGCAAATACAGATAAACACGCACCGATACACACAAACACACTCCTATACACACGTGTATCCGGCCGGAGCAACCACAAAACACGTCCGGGTTGCTACAACACCCCGCAGCCGGCAGCCGGAACCTAAATCTGCAGGCTTAACTTACTTTAAGAAATCTGTAAAAACAGCTCTGTAAAAAAAAAAAAAAAAAACAATAAAAACACTTAAAAATTATGTTTTTTTTAACCAAATTAAAAATATACAATATAATATAATCAAGAACTGCTTGAATTTTTGCACCAGGAGTGAGTAGCATAAAGTTATCCAAAAGCAGTGTGTAAGACTGGTGGAGGAGAACATGATGCCAAGATGCATGAAAACTGTGAATAAAAAACAGGGTTTATTCCACCAAATATTGGTTTCTGAACTCTTAAAACTTTATGAATATGAATTTGTTTTCTTTGCATTATTATTTGAGGTCTGGAAGCTCTGTATCTTTTTTATTATTTCAGCCATTTCTCATTTTCTGCAAAAACATGCTAAAAATGGCAATATTTTTATTTAGAATTTTGGAGAAATGTTGTCTGTAGTTTATAGAATAAAACAACAATGTTAATTTTATTCAAACATAAACCTATAAATAGCAAAATCAGATAAACTGATTCAGAAACTGAAGTGCTCTCTTAATTTTTTTTCAGAGCTTTAAATATACAAAAAATGTTTATGATGTATATAAAAAAATATTTTAACTGAATTATTCTTTAACATCGCAAAGACCGTCATATATGATTGGTTGATGCGCTTTAGAGGTTTGGCCGGTAGAGGCAGACACTGCAGCAGATTTCTCAGTATTAAAGCGTTTTCAGGCCACAGAGCTTCTAATAGAGAGAACACCCACTTCAGTATCGTTTCCGAGTTTATTTGACCGCCAGGAGGCGCTCCCGAGTGAGACCAAAATTGAATGGGCTACTATGGAGCAATTGAGCAAAATCAGAATTTCTATATGTTTATTAATTTTTATACTGGAAATAAATTTTTAAGCTTTTAAACCTCAGTCATAAGACTTTTATGTCTTTAGCATCAGTCAAAAAAAAAATCAATGTCTTTGAAAATTAGAATATTATACTGTATAAAAGACCAATTGGTACTTTTGGAAGTGTGGGCAGTGTGCCAAGTCCTGCTGGAAAATGAGCAGTGCTAGCGAGAGGCAAATGCTGCCTGATAGCGCTACACTGAGGAACCCTGAGTGTTCTGGGAAGCTATGGTGATATTAGCTAGCGGTTCTTCCCTTGTTTTAACATGGTAAACACACAGACTACAGTCCGATATGCTCACCTCTAAACGGCGAAAGAGATAACTCTTAGCGCGGTTAGCAGCTAATGCTAATACTGCTCCTGTCTCAGTGCTGGAGAAACTTCACAGAAAACCACTGTATTCTTCCACTGTAAACCACTGTAATAACTGTAATAACACTACACAATACAATTTATTCAGCTTGTGTTGATCCTCCTACAGAAAGTAAAGGACACTGAATTTTTGAGAGTTTTCATTTCTGCCCATCACATCCTGAATTTCAGGATTTTTTTTTTATTATTATTATTTTTTAAATCTTGTAACAAAAATCTGATGGTATAATCCAACTTACGTTGGTTACAAGATACAAAAACTCAAACCCATTTCTTCTCTACTATACTAAATAAAAATAAATCAATCAATAAATATTGAAGTTTTACACACAATTTTTTTTTTCAAATTTAGCCTTAAATGATCAGAAATTGAAACTAAAAATGTTAATCAGGCATCAAACTTTAAAAACAGTCTTGTTTAGCTTAGCATTTCTTCACTTAACTGTCTATTAAAAGTCTATTATCCATTTTTATATTTTCCCATTTGTATTTATTATCTATATACTTAAATTATACTTAAAACAAAGCTGTAAAATCACAACTTCACATTTTGCTTGTCCCCCATATCAAACCCCTGTGGGAGGGGAGGTAAACGCCATTGGCAGCAGTAGAAAATGATTGACAGAGTGCTACTGCTGTCGATTGGCTTCATAAAAAGTGATTGACAGCGAAAGTCTAGTATCTTATACCTCTATATTTGCGCATATTTTTTTAACCAAGCGTTCCACTGCTTGGGAACATTTTGAGAAAATTGCGAGAAATAGAGTAAGCACTAAGTGTATTAAAAATGTTATGTTATTTAACAATAACACAACAATATGGTGTGTTATTGTAATGAAAATGTTATATTTTAAGGAGCGGTGTCAGCTCTATTCCTAGGAGTTGACATATAATAAAAACACCTCTTTAATGCTAATGCTATCTTCGTGCATGACAGCACCGCAGATCCCCTTCCCTTTATTATATGGTATTTTCAAATTTAATAGTTTTTCAAATTTCCATGAAATTTCAATGTAAACATTGCAACAGTTTAAAAAAAAAATTGTGAATCATTAAATAAATATGTCACCTTTATGATTCTTTTTCTGAAGTGAATCATATCTACATTTAAAGGTTTTTCTTTGTCTTTTATATTGAACATTATATGTCCAAATCTATGTGTAAAAAGTTCAAAGCACCACCACACACACTCCACACGTTCAAATGCCAGAGTCACTATACACTGGCAAAATATTTATTCTAATCATATTAAAAAAACATTATATTAATTGTGTTTTTTAATAATGACAACAACCAAGTATTTATTGCATCACTTTAATAATAAAACATAGTTAACAGCGGATCAGAGGGTTCATTTGCTTCGAGATAAAGTGCAGGCTGTAATCATTTATGTTAATCACCAGATGACACTCTTTCTGAGGCTTCAAAGCCTGGAATCTTTTTGGGCGTGATGCAGTAAAAAGCTCGTCTACCTGCGGCAGGTGAGTCAGGTGAGCAATCAGCAGGTAGCGCGCGCGGTGAATCTTAATCAATCAGTCCAGAGATTCCTGATTAATCCATCAAACAGCAGATAGAGCAGCAGCAAAAGCGAAATCCACAGAACTGTAGAGTTTAATAATACTACAGCATCAATCTCACCCAAAAGACCAATCAACCAATTAATCAATTAATCCGGTCAACAGCGGCAATCACTCACTCCTCCCTTCACTCAACCGGAACCGGAACCATTAATCTCATCTTAATTCAAACATACTTTTAAAGTAACCTAAACTGAGAAATATTAGATATTTAGACTACATTTATGATATGTATGGTTTCTGACTTAATTTAATCACTATTTTAGAGACTGATTGAAAGATCCAACAAACATGATTAAACATTGCTTTATTTCTATCAACAACTGGAACAAGTTAACTTTAAAAAGACAAGAAATTAGCAGAAAATAAGAAATAAGAAATAACATTCACTCTTGTTGACAATGATATTTTCATCATTTGAATTAAAAAGAATAGTCAGAAACATGCACTGTTTATGCAGAAAATAATACTAAAACTCTAAAATAAATACATTTCCTATAACATTGTTTTAGACTAAAACTAGTATTTTTCTTTCCAGTACTAGAACTACTTTCCAGTACTAAAACTTGTACTTTCCAGTACTTTCCTTTTTAGTACTAGAACGAATTCTTTCCAGTGCTATATCTAATATTTTCCAGTACTTTCCTTTCTAGTACAACAACTAGTATATTCCAGTACTTTCCTTTCTAGTACTAGAACTAGTACTTTCCAGTACTGTCCCTTCTAGTAGTAAAACTAGTACTTTCCAGTACTTTCCATAACAGTACTAGAGCTAGTACTTTCCTTTCTAGTATGAGAACTTGTAATTTTCAGTACTTTTGTTTCTAGTGCTAGAACCAGTACAACCAGTACTTTCCTTTCTAATATTAGAAATTGTACTTTCCTTTCCAGTACTACAACTGGTACTTTCCAGTACCTTCCTTTTTTGTACTAAAACTGGTTCTTCTTAGTACTTTTACTTTCTAATATTAGAACTAGTACTTTCTAGTACGTTCTAGTATTTTCCTTTCTAGCATTAAAACTAGTACTTTCCCAGTACTTTTCTTTTCTTAAAATTAATTCTTTCCAGTTCTTTATTTTCCAGTACTTTTAGTACTATAACTAGTTCTTCTCAAGACTTTCGTGTACTACAACTTTCCTGTCAAGTACTAGAACTACTGCAGAACCAGATTCAGCAGCCTCACACACACGCACACACACACACACACACACACACACACAGTGTATACAGTAGCCCACCACTAGATGGTAGAATAATGTGGTCATGTTTTGATGCCCTGCCTAAATTCCACTCTTACCAATGATCTGAAACTGAAAACAAAACCACTGTGTCACTGTGTGTGTGTGTGTGTGTGTGTGTGTGTTGTCCCAGACAGGCAGGTCACACATTACACCCTGGTGTGTCTCTGGTTTGACCTGTTTACTCACCCTGTAAAGAGTTTCTCATCTTCATCACCATCATCATCACCACCATCATCATCTTCAGCTAACTGCACCCACACTGCAGCCAAACAACTGCACACTGCCCTCGTGACTCATCCAGCAGCTCTATTTCAGGCCTGTTTACTCTGCTGCGGCTGCTTTATTCTACAGGCTGAGGGATTCCTGCTGATCAGCTGGGCTCCACCACCATCAGCTACCCCGCCATGATGCTCCTCACACATCCACAAAGCTTACACTGATGCAGATGTGACAGCTTATCTTCTAATTACAAGCAAAACTTGGAAAAAAGTTGAGAAAAAGTTGACTCCTCCGATGCATGCGAAGTCAGCCACCGCCTCTTAAAAAAAAAAAAAAAAACAGCACGTTTGGAGGAAAGCGCAGTAACTCGGTTCCTATACAACAGCTCACAGACGCAGCCTTGTGCTGATCGACATCACCCCTAGGAGTGATGAGGGGAAAGAGCACTATCTACCCACCCAGAGAGAGAGAGCAAGGCCAATTGTGCTCTCTCAGGGCTCTGGCAGCTAATAGCAAGCTGCATGACTAGGATTCGAACCAGAAATCTTCCGATCATAGTGGCTTTAGACACTTTAGACTGCTGGAACACTCAGTGCTCCCCACAAGATGCTGTCTTAAAGGCAGCATATGTTCTTTGACGTTGACTCTCTGATACAACCCCAAATATGGAATATCCTGATTTTTGGACTTATTACTGATAACAGTCTGGATGGTCCTTTTCATATTTGGGGCAGTATTTCTTCAAGCAGCAATGTTCAGAAATGTTGTGTGAAACCTTCTTAGAATAATATAACATTTTAAAGATCTGCGGCAAACTCTCTTAAGAGACTAACACTACTAATTAATGTATGGTAGTTTTACTCACTTCTTTATTTAAACCCTATCTCAGACCTTCCTATTGCGGTAGTGGTCCAATGATAAGCAGGTGCAGCATTAGTGTGCTAGCTCTATACCCCGCCCTGCCCTTTCACTCCACAATAAAGAGCAGCCTGAGGACCACTGGACATGGTAATATAGGGCTAAAGTGGTGGATTAGCAGATAATTACAAAGCATCCTTTGTAATAGCTGTATGATCTGGTTCAGCAGTTTAAATGAGTTCTTTACCCAAAACTAGTTTGGCCTGTTCAGTGTTAAAGATATGAAATGAAGCCAGATTATTTCCATTGTTATTCATTGTGGCCTTTAAAGTTAAATATCTAAATCTCTAAACCCTTAATCCTATAGGTCTGACAACTATTTAGCAGCCTAACTAAAAGAATAGAGCCAGAAGGTAACATAGACATGAGGGCAACCTGAAACACTGGCATCCATCCACTCCACTGTCCACAAACATGAGTGATAAACCTTTTTCTTTAAGGAAAAAAAAAAATTAATGAGGGGCATAGAAACTTATGGAAGCCCATTTCCGCCACCTGAAGAAAAAAAAAACGTCCTCAATGACTTTTTATCTCATAAATATGACTTACTATCTCATAATTATGATTTTTTTTCTCATAATTATGACTTACTATCTCATAATTATGACTTTTTTATCTCATAATTATGACTTACTATCTCATAATTATGACTTACTATCTCATAATTATGACTTAGTTGAGGACGTTTTTTTTTTCTTCAGGTGGCGGAAATGGGCTTCCATAGAAACTAAATGCATTTGGCTTTAAACATATGATCTATGCTATTGCATTCTCATATAAATAATAACCCTAAAAATAAAACATATACTTAATTTACTGTTGATAATGGGAAAATAACTGCTACCTTATTATGAGATTTTAATTTAGCAAAAAAAATTAAAATTGAATTAAACATTTAATATCTCAATACAAGAACTTACTATCTCAAAAAAACGAGATAGCATCTCAAAATAGAAGTTTTAGTATGTCAAAATAACGAGATAGTATCTCAGAATAACGAGATAGTATATCAAATTAATGAGATAGTATCTAAAAATAACAAGAAAACATTTCAAGGTAGAGTCTTAGTATCTCAAACTAACGAGGTAGTCTCTCAAAATAACATGATATTATATGAAAATATCAAGATAGTTTCTCAAAATAACGAGATAGTATCTCAAAATTTTAAGATAGCACCTCAAAGTAGAAACTTGATATCTCTAAATAGCCAGATAGTGTCTCAAATAACGAGATAGCATCTCAAAATAACGAGACAACATCTCAAGGTAACAGGTAGAAGGTAGAAACGTGATATCTCTAAATACGAGATAGCATCTCAAAGTAACGAGATAGTATCTCAAAATAACAAGAATTTCAAGGTAGAGTCTTAGTATCTCAAACTAACGAGGTAGTCTCTCAAAATAACATGATATTATATGAAAATATCAAGATAGTTTCTCAAAATAACGAGATAGTATCTCAAAATTTTAAGATAGCACCTCAAAGTAGAAACTTGATATCTCTAAATAGCCAGATAGTGTCTCAAATAACGAGATAGCATCTCAAAATAACGAGACAACATCTCAAGGTAACAGGTAGAAGGTAGAAACTTGATATCTCTAAATACGAGATAGCATCTCAAAGTAACGAGATAGTATCTCAAAATAACAAGAATTTCAATGTAGAGTCTTAGTATCTCAAACTAACGAGGTAGTCTCTCAAAATAACATGATATTATATGAAAATATGAAGATAGTTTATCAAAATAACAAGATAGTATATCAAAATAATGATATAGTATCTCAAAATAACAAGAAACATCTCAAGGTAGAGTCTTAGTATCTCAAATTAACGAGGTAGTCTCTCAAAATAACATGATATTATATGAAAATATGAAGATAGTTTATCAAAATAACGAGACAGTGTCTCAAAATAGTCTGAGGATGTCAAAATAATCAGTAAAATAATGAATTATCAAGATGTATCAAAATAATGATTTAGTATCTCAAAATAACAAGACAGTATATTAAAATAGGGAGACAGTATCACAATATAAACAGATAGTATCACAAAATTACAAGATATTATATCCAAATTAATATGGCTTAATATTTCTAAATAATGAGATATTAACTAAATTAATGATGTGAAAAATAACATGTATTGTTTATATGTCAGGTGGTGTAAATGGGTATAAATATAATATTTATGATTAAAATGCTGTTTTATAATACTAGTTTCAGGGCTCCTCAGTTTCTGTGCGGCTGCTGTGAGCATGCGCGGGTCACGTGGGCGGCGCTGTGGGGGAAGCATGGCGGCGCCCTGTGCTGCAGTGAGGGGCGTGTGTGTGCTCGGTAAGAGGAGTTTAACGGTTATTTAACTCTGTATTTATTCTTCCCGGGTCTGAATCAGGACTCAGACGAGTCATTTAACACAGGGCATCAGAGCTGCTTCTGCTCTGAGGTTGTGGTAATGTGTAGAATTAGGTTATAAAGTACTACAGGTTTAATATTACAGGGTTAATATTGATTATAACAGCAGTATTATTATAGCTAGCTACATTAGCTGGCGTTACGCAGTTTATGCTTTCTTAGACTCATTACTAAGAAACAAACGTGCAGTAAATAAATTTAGACCCTGCTGTTTACTGCTGTTTGCTGCTGTTTATTTACCTCAAACCGAAGTTAGGATAATATTTTGAGACCCCATTTGGAGTCTTATGAAAGTCTCAATGCAGAGAAATCTAATCTGGAATAAGTTGTCTAATGCTAACCATATAGTACACGACTTTAAAAAGACTCTGAATAAACTTTTAATACAATTAAAAATATTTGATTAACTTTTTGATTAAAATCATACTTAAAAAGTTTAGTTTGTTTATTATAAGTAAAATAACTTTAACAGCTGATGCTTGCAACAATGAGTGATAAAGTTTTTACCGGTTTATATACACTGCTTAAAACGAATGTGATGTTAAATCTATATTTGAATCACCCGTTTAATATGTTTCTAATGTTCAGTAGAACAGTTCATACACATTTTTACACACACACTTTAATTGTATTAAATAGTGGCGAAAATAACATGACTAGTATATTCAGTATACATTTAGTGCAAATGTATCGTTTTAATTAAAAACAAGTAGTAATTAAGTACAAATTAGTGGTTTCAAAATAACACAACTTAAGTACATCTTTACTTCAGCATATACTGTAAATATACTATTTTTCACAAGGGTTTCCAGTTCCGCAAACGTTGCTGCGCATGCCTTGCTGCTTCCCGTAGCTCTCGTATTGGTTGTTGACATTGTTCGTGTCAGTATTTGAGTGAGCCAAGTCTCTAGACTTACGATAATATTAAACACTGCTGATTTTATCTTTTTTTCAGTACTAGCTCTGGATTTTAAATCTCTGTCACTGATTCTTAAAGAATAGTTCAAACAAGCATTTATTACATGTGATAAATGTATTAAATCAGCTTAATTTGCTGTGCATAATCTTACCTGCGTGCACACCTGTGCATTGAACTTAATTAGCCAGACATGTGCAAAGTTCAAGAGACTCAGACTTGCATAAAGTGAAGGTGTTCTAAAGTATTTTTCTTTTTTGTACTTAAGTACTGCATGTAGTTTATTGTAAAATATAGTACTGAAGTACTGTTAGTGAAAGTACAGTACTGTGTTATTGTAGTTATTACAGAAATCAGTGGATTCACTAATGTGAAACCGCCACTGTTCTGGTTTGTGAACCTAATTATGATCCGGTTCCAGAACCAGGAATGTTCATTTGAAGTGTAAAAAAAGTTTTCGCTGTGAATAAACTTTCCTGGCTTCTGAACCTTTTTTTGATTTGGACGGGTTAAAAATTAGTTCATGTACCAGAATGGTGGCGGTTCCACATTGGTGAAAAAGTGCTAAAACTGATGGAAACGTGGGCTGGTTCACTGAAAAGTACCACGGTTCTTATTAAGCCAGAATGAAACTGGTTCAAAAACTAGCGTTCTTTTGGTGGAAAAGTGCTATAAGTGAAAGGCAGAATGGGAGCAATGAGAGCTTCATTAATCTCAGTGACAGTGCAGAGCATCTCCCGCTCTGGCTTTAGTGATAATGTGGGTTTGGCATGATTCCTCATATTTTTATAATAGTAATGTTTGTAATTCTGATGTATCATAATGTTGGTGAGTGTGGGGTCAGCGTTCTCTCCTCTTTAGAGCTGCTTTTAGCATAGCTGATGTAGGCTGCAGGAATTGTGAATTGGCACCCTGTAGAATTGAACCCTCCCTCCTTCACTCCCTCACTCCGCACCACACACACACTTCAGAGAAGGCTCGCTTTACTCCACATCCTCAGCCATATCCTCTCTTTTGATTGCACCACCCACATTGCTGTGCCTTTATCCACCCATGAGCCCCTTTCTTTCTTTTCCTTTTTTCCTCCCTCTCTGTCTCTTTCTCTCTCTCTCCCTCCCTCCCTCTCTTTCTCTCTCCCTCCCTCTCTTTCTCTCTCTCTCCCTCTTTTTCTCTCTCTCTCTCCACCCTCCACCACCACCACCACACTTCCTTTACCAGTGCTCTGTTCATCAGAGAAGGCTGCAGTGGCTCTGTGGCTTTTCTCCCCACCCAGGCTCTCTCTCTCTCTCTCTCTCTCTCTCTCTCTCTCTCTCAGTATCTTTCTCTCCTTTCTGTCTGTCTCCTTCTCTCTGTCTCTCTCTCTCTCTGTTTCTATCTCTCCTTCTCTTTGTCTCTCCTTCCTTCTGTCTTTCCCTTTCTTTGTCTCTCTCTGTTTCTATCCGTCTTCTCTCTGTCTCTCTCTGTCTGTACTTCCCTTTCTCTGTCTCTCTCAGTTCCTATCTCTCCTTCTCTCTCTCTTTCTCCGTCTGTACCCCCTCTCTCTCCCTCTGTCTCTATCGCTCCTTCTGTCTGTCTCTAAATCTCCCTCTCTCTTACTCTTACACACTCTGCTCTTTCTCTCTCTTTGTTTCTTTCTCTCCCTCTGTCTGCCCCTCTTTTTCTGTCTTTCCCTCTCTGTCCTTCCTTCTCTTTCTCTGTTCTATCTCTCCTTCTGTCTCGCTCTGTCACTCGCTTTTTCTGTTTTTATCTCTCTCTGTCTTTCATTGTCTGTTTCTATCTCTCCTTCTGTCTGTCTCTCTGTGTCTGTCCCTCCCTTCCTCTGTCTCTTAGTTTCTATCTCTCCTTCTGTCTTCCGTCTCTCACTAAATCTCTCTCTATCTTACTCTTACATACTCTCTCTTTTTCTGTTTCTTTCTATCATTCTGTTTCTCTCTTTTTCTGTCTGTCTCTCTCTCTGTCCTTTCCTCTTTCTCTCTGTTCTGTCTCTCTGTGTCGCTTGCTTTCTCTGTTTTTATCTCTCTCTGTCTTTCATTGTCTATGTCTGTCTCTCTCTGTTTCTATTTCTCCTTCTGTCTGTCTCTCTCTCTCTCTCTCTCTCTCTCTCTCTCTCTCTCTGAGAGCGAGTGATGATCTTTTCTGGGTCTGAGTTCTCGGAGTTCTGATCTGAATATGTTAAGGCTGACTCTGTGGTTCTCTCTCTCTGTTCATCACTTGTTGTTTTTACAGTAGGCTGTGGAGTCTGGCTCGGGTGGGTCGTCCCGGTATTTTGGTTCTCCCGCAGCTGAATCATGCTCTTATTAAAAAAAACGTGTCCTGCATTTTTCTTATAATTTATTGTGCTCCCCTGTGGTCTGCAGAACACATTTGAATGTGGGTTTATTGTGCAAAATATAATAATAAATCGTTTCTACGTGACCGTTTACGGCCTTTCTTTATCTCCCAGAATTAAAAATATAGTTTTATTTTATGCTTCCTTTAAGTCTGACATAAGTAAGCTCTGTTCTGATTGGCTGCCCTGTCGACATTCAGACTACAACGTTACTTATAACTTATGACACAGGATAGAACATCAGTGGTCCTAAAGAGAACCTGCACAATCCTTTAAAATCTTTTAATTCTCTTCTGTGTAACACTTGGTAACATCAGCAGGCTCCAGACTGTTACAGAGGGCAGCAGCACGGTTGTCTGGAAGTCAGCCATGTCCTGGACCTGTGGCCCAGTCCCCCCCCCCACGCCGCTGCTTCTTCTGGAGGAAAGGGACGAGTTCACACAGTGTAGTCCGGCCGGCTGTGGTGCGTCCAGCTTATGCTGTACCCAAGGTAAAACACCACACAAGAACAAAGCTGAATTGCTTGAATCTTTGCAACAGGAGTGGCATACATTCATCCAAAAGCAGTGTGTAAGACTGGTGGAGGAGAACATGATGCCAAGATGCATGAAAACTGTGATTTAAAAACCAGGGTTATTCCACCAAATATTGATTTCTGAACTCTTAAAGCTTGAAACTTGAATATTAATTTGTTTTCTCTTTTTTTGTTATTTCTGCAAATAAATGCTCTGAATGACAATATTTTATTTGGAATTTGGGAGACATTTTGTCTGGAGTTTATAGAATAAAACAACAATGTTTTGCATACTGTATATCTATTAATAGCAAAATTCAGAAACTGAAGTGGTCTCTTAAATTTCTTCTGCGTTGATTGTGGATGTGTTTGATTTCTGCCAGAGTCGATTGTCTGTTTGCATGGACAGTTCTAGCCAGACACCACCGGTCACAATCATTTCCACTAATTGCAAGTACTGTCCACTGGTTCCCTTCTATGATGTATTACTGGTACACATGTAACACTGGATTAAAAAAAATGAAAAAAAAAAAAAAAAAAAATTCTGCACAACTTCAGAAAGACTGTGAGCACGCTGTGTACACCTCACATTGTAAAAAGGACAGGTGTGGCTGCTCTTAGGACAGCTGTCCCCTCAGGAAACGCTATATGATTCAGTGTACGTACTGCTGTCCCCTCAATTTTGACATTTTGTTTGGTGTTGGAACACATTTTCTCTTTAGTTTGTTCTGTTCTTGACAGGTTCTTGTACTCAAAGAGCTCAATAGACACCCACCTGTTTGATCTGCTGCCCTCGGGCAATTTAGTGTGAGCACAACGTCCCAAAAACCCAACCCAAAACTTCAAATGAACGAGGTGTGAAAACGGCCTAAGGCCAGTAAACTGTCTTTCACTGATTAGAACAGGGCATCTGTCTTAATCCTGTCAAAGTAAAGTGGGAGGGGCTAAGAATACTTTGGAAATGATTAAATGACTCTTTGTCTTAACGTCATGGTTTTGCTTGTTTTAAATGTTTTATAACTGTTTGCATTGAACAAGTAGTAATTGTTTCTATTTAAAAACTTTTTTTTTAATTTAATTTTTAATTGCCAAACCAGTCTGAGCAGTGCATCAAATCACAGCTTTGTAAAATCAAGCTATGAAACATCGTTCATTCTTTGGGTTTTGGGCTGTTTTGGTGCCACGAGTTTGACCTAGACAATATAAGACAAGTTCTTAAGTGTGATGTGTTGAGACAAATAGATTGACATGGACAAAATTTTGGTGCCTAGAAGACTTATCACAATATAAAAGTGTTAATGCACACGATTAATTTGAAATCATTAACACGTTATTTTAAACTGCTGATAAGGTGCAGTTTAATCTGATATATTAGCCAGATAATACACTGCTATGAACAAACGCTGTCTCTGCTGCTCCATGCTGTTTACACACCAAGAGTGCAGTAGGTGCAGCGTTCACTGCTCCCAGTCGTGCAACTCTTCCTGGTGTTGGGGCATTACTAGTGATAGTGGGAGTCCTAATAAGTGGGATGGGTAATTGGCCATGTAAATTAGAGAGAAAAATTGGATTATATTAGACAAAAATAGAAGAAAGCTAATATTACCTTCTACAGTGGACAGTGCAGTGGGTGGTAGTGATTTTGGCCGGCGGCATCTGGCTAGAATTAGCTGTGAACAGTGAACAGGCAACAAACAGCAACTCTCAGAAATCCCATTCACATTCAGTTCTGCAGTCCTTAGCTTCAAAAAGATGGCACATGCCAAAAATCATGGGATGCAAGACTAATTCTTGTCCAATAATGTATGGCGTGTCAGTAAAGGGCTGCACGATATTGGAAAAATTTTCCATTGCAGATGTTTTTTTCGACGATATATATATAACAATATTAAACAATACAGGGCCCATGACATCACCAGCCCCACCCCCTTTCACGTCTCACGTCCGGACCAATCAAGAGCTGAGGCAGCGCTGAGCTAAACTCAAAACCCGAGGAAAACAGCAAAACAACAGTAATCTGCCCTTTTATCAGGCATTTAAATGGCTTTTTAAAAGGTAAAAAAGAGTGTTTGTTTTTCTGGGATTAAAAGCATGAATTCAGCTGTAACTGGAAATATCTGCGATGCAAAACTGTGCTGGACGGAGATGCACAGGTATGTGCCCAACCATGTGGATGGAGGCCATGCAGCGGTTACCTCGTGTTTACTCCTGCCCCTCCCTCACGCTTCTCAGGCAGCCGGAGCCTGTCGCTCACACAGACACAGAGACGACGCTGTGTATCTACTTCTTGTGTCAAGAATCAAAGCAACATGACGTGTTTGATTTAATTGTCCTGCGATGTGACTATTGTGCATGTGCACATCACAATGACGATGCTTAAATGATGTATCGTGCAGCCAGCGGTCTAAAGTGCTGCCAGTTTGAGCGGGAGGTTGCAGGTTCGAGCCCCCGCTCATGCAGCTTTGTCATCAAATTGGCCCTGCTCTTTCCGGGTGGGTAGATGACGCTCTCTCCCCACATCACTAAAGGGTGATGTCTGCAGCACAGGGCGTCTGTGAGCTGATGTATCAGCAATGCTGCATCAGCAGCAGCAGCTCAAAAAGAAGTGGCGACTGGCTTCACGTATATCGGATGTTTCACATGTACCCTCCTGGTGTGTTGGGGCATTACTAGTGATAGGGGGAGTCCTAATGAGTGGGTTGGCTAATTGGCTGTGTAAATTGGGGAGACAATGGGGAAACAATTAGAAATAAAATTATATAATAACTCTCTCTTTCTCTTTCAGCACATCCAGAAGCCGGACTACGTCTCCTCCAGCACCGTGCCTGAGTGGCCTGATTATATCGAGATTAAAGACGAGGAGCAGATCGAGGGTTTGAGGAGAGCCTGCCAACTCGCCAGGCACGTTCTCCTGCTGGCAGGAAAGAGCCTGAAGGTACACTCCCCCGATTCTAGAACATTCCAGAACATCATACCACAGCCATCCAGAACGGTCCCTGACCTTCATACGCTGTCAGAGTGCGGTTTCCCTGATTTCAGAGCTGGGTGAACCCTGGGTGTGCTCAGGATCTATTCTTAAACCCTGTTGGAGCTGGATTAGTTTTACCAGTAGAGGTTGTGAAATGTAATTTGTTAGAGATTTGACAGGTTTATTTATACAGGATTTCCCGTACTTTACCACACTTTACCACACGCAGTCCGGATTAGATTGTGGTTTGCTTCTGCTTTTTTGTGGATAATTCACCTTAAAGGAGTTGTTTGAATGGAGTAAGTCTTTATATAGGCGCATCTAAAAAAAAAAAATAATAATAATAAAAAAAAAAATCAACTTATATATTATATAGAGGTAATACACCCAGTTTTTACACACTATTTTAAATATCTTAAATATCTTACAGCACTTCATGCTTCCCTCTGCTGACATCTTTTATGGAGATGCGGATTTCATTTTCCAGCAGGACTTGGCACACTCCCAAATGTACTAATTGGTCTTATATAATTATTGCAATTTTCTGAAGTTAATTACTGAAATAAAGTAACTTCTCAATTATATCTTTTTTTCAGATGCACCTGTATGTATGAATGTAATGATTTTATATATATATATATAAGGAGAAAATACAACACAAAGAAAATACAACACTGTTGACAACTTTTTTAGAGATTTGGATTTCATTTTCCAGCAGGACTTGGCACACTGCCAAAAGTACCAGTTAGTCCTATATAATATTTTAATTTTCTGAACGAAATTACTGAAATAAAGTAACTTTTCAGTGATATCAATTTTTTTTTAGATGCACCTGTATGTATGAATGCAATGATCATATATGTAAGTTATTACAATATTAGAGTGAAAGGAGAACGTACAACACAAAGAAAATACAACACCGTTGACAACTTTTATAGAGATGTGGATTTTATTTTCCAGCAGGACTTGGCACACTGCCCACACTGCCAAAAGTACCAGTTGGTCTTATATAATATTCACATTTTCTGAACTAAATTACTGAAATAAAGTAACTTTTCAATGATATTCTTGTTTTTTTAGATGCACCTGTATATGCAAATGTAATTATTATATTCGTAAGTTTTATGACAATTTTAGAGTGAAAGGAGAAAATACAACACTGGTGACAACTTTTATGGAGATGAGGATTTCATTTTCCAGCAGGACTTGGCACACTGCCCACACTGACAATTGTACCAGTTGGTCTTATATAATATTCTAATTTTTTGAACTGAATTACTGAAATAAAGTATCTGCACCTGCGATATGACAAAACACTGAATTAAAAAGATTATTATTTCAAGAATACACTACGGCAACAAAATGGAAATTAAATTGTATTATTGCGTGCAATATGATGTGGCACACCCTAATAACTGAGATATTAAAAAAAAAAGAAGAATTTTATCAGATTTGTAACAGAAGTCAATGATCCAGAATGTCATTATCTTAATAATAATGCACTCCAAATAGCTCCATATATTCAGGATTAAAGTAAAACAAATGATACTGGACAGAAAGTAGATATGGGAAATGAGAACAGTGTAAAAAAAAATTTTTCCTTTTTCTTTTTCTAAAAACAGTAAAAAAAAAAAAAAAAAAAAACGTAGTACCCTGATGTGATGCGATATGGCACACCCATAATGACAATGTTAGAGAGAAAGGAGAAAATACAACACAAAGAAGGCTCTAGTATCCTGTTAAACAGTCTCTTTTTGTGTATGTCTGCTTATATATTTCACAGGTTGGCATGACCACAGATGAAATAGACTTTATTGTTCACCAAGAGACGATCAGACACAATGCCTACCCCTCTCCTCTGCTCTACGGTGGATTCCCCAAATCCGTCTGCACCTCAGTAAACAACGTGGTGTGTCACGGGATACCAGACAGGTGGATGCTACAGCTGAGCAGCTTGATTATTCTTATTGATTATTCTTTAGAGATTATTCTCTGTTTGCATTAGTAAATGATCTGTATCTGTATATCTGATTTAGACATGCGATTTCATTTTCAGCCGGCAACTTCAGGACGGAGATATCATTAACATAGATGTTACTGTAAGTGTGTGACCTCTTCTTGATTCTGTTTATTGATAAGTAGAGGAAAGTAGGTGGATCAATTAAGTTTTTTTTTTTTCTAATATTAACCACATTTTTTGCACTTAAATACTTTAATTTTACCAAAAAACATCAGTGCGCCTTATAATCCAGTGGATCTTATGTATGAATTCTACCAGTCAGGTATTAAGCAGCAGTAAAGTCACTCCGCTGAAGTACAGTGAAGTTTCTCCAGCACCGAGACTGGAGCAGCATTAGCATTAGCCGCTAACCAAGCTAAAGCGCTAGCTCTTTTGCTTTTCAGAGGCGAGTATTATCAGTCTGTAGCCTGCTGCTAACCCCGGCTAGCACTGCTGGAGCAGTATTAGCATTAGCCGCTAAGCGCTAGCTGTTTCGCCAATCAGAGGCGAGTATATCAGAGCGTAGCCTGCCTGTTTACCATGTTAAAACAAGCTATTTGGGACAAACCATAAGTGTTATATCAAGTCCAAAGTCAGTGCACTGTTTTCCCAGAAAATCTTTATTTTCCAGCAGGACTTGGCACACTTTCCACACTGCTGAAAGTACCGTTTGGTCTTATATAATATTCTAATTTTCTGAGACACTGATTTTTGGGTTTTTATTGGCTGTGATCCATAATCATCAACAATAAAAAAATTAAATGCTTAAAATAGATCACTCTGTGTTTAATACATCTATATAATATATGAGTTTCACATTTTGAACTGAATTACTGAAATAAAGCAACTTTTCAGTGATATTCTACTTTTTTATTTTTGAAATGCACCTCTATCAGTGGAAGTAAAACTGTGTTTGACGCTGATAAAGCATTTTTAGATCCGTAATCCGTAATATCTAGTGATATTGGTGATGTAGAACATCTGAATGTAGTCCACGGTAGCTGTTTAGATGTTTCTAGATTTTTCTTTTTTTTTCTGTTGTAGGTATACCTGGAAGGATACCACGGAGACACTTCAGAGACGTTTTTGATTGGTTCAGTGGATGAACAAGGCAGGAAGTTGGTGGACGTGGCGAGGCAGTGTAGAGACCAGGCCATCGCTGCATGTGAACCTGGACAACCGCTGTGTGTTATAGGAAACACTATCAGGTACTTCCTTCTTTTGGGTAAAAACATGAAACCAGACAAAAAAAACATTTTTCTGAAGGAAAAATTCTAAATACCACAGGTTTTCATTAAATTTCCACTTTCAATTTCACCATTGATTAAATTAGATAACCTTCTCAAAGAAAAAAAACCTTTACAGAAATACAAAAATATCAAAACACTATACATTTACCTCAGCAGTGCCATCGTAATCACTACTAATTTACTCAGTGCTGTTATAGTCATTACCTTACCTTAGTAAAGCTATTCTAATCACAAATTTATTTCAGTTGTGCAATTTTAGTCATAAATGTACCTCTGCAGTGCTACTCAAGTCACATGTACGTAAGTGAAATTAACATTTACTTTTGCAAACAAACTAATGCTGAATCTAAGTTAGCTCAACTAACTTAACAGTACCACTTTAAAATAATCCTTAAGTACCTTAAAGGAGACTTATTTTAAAGTTGTACCAACTTAACTATCCTAGCCCTTTACAGTTCCTATCTTTTATTTGGCAAACAGTTTTTGAAAGCGTATTAAACTGATACTGAGCTCAATAAGTGATGCTAAATGCTTTATTTGTACAGAAATATTAGAAATGTTGAAGAAAACACCAGCAGTATGACTTAAATAATAAAAAAGTCATAGTTTGGTGTAAATTATTCAGTCTATTTACTTATTTGGCTGAACACAGACATTTTCTGACTAATATTTTAATTTGTCTAATATTCAGTGCATCCCTTGGCTTATGTAGACACTACTAGTCCTGGTAGTTTGGTGCTTTCAGTCCTGCTAAATGTTCTGTGTTGAATAAATATTATTTTTAAACTGTAGTTTTCTTATTGCCCAAAATATAAATATTACAAAAAAATAGAAAAAAAAAATGGATTAAATATTTATACAAACTAATATATACAATGCTAAAAACCCTGTGAAACACCTTGTTCCTTGTTATTTTTTCAGCTTTCAGAAAATTTCTTATATTTTTCTTTTTTTTTTTCTATCAATTTTAGGCCCATGATTTTTTTTTTTTTTCAGTGCAATTTCATGAATACTCCTGATGCAAACAAAGAGACCCACAAAAAAACACCAGTAGAGCTATTCTCTTCAATTTGTCTTTTTTTTTTTTAGGCCCAAGATTTATTTATTTTTTTTCGTGCAATTTTGTGAATATTTCTGATTCGTGAATATTCCTGGTAGTTTGGTGATTTAATTCCTGTGAAATGTTCTGTGTTGAGTAAATATTATTGTTAAACTGTATTTTTCTTATTTCCCCAAAAAAATATTTTAGAAAAAAAAGAGAAAAACAAAAATATATTAAATATTTAAGCAATTTAATGTGTCTAATGTAAAAAAAAAAAAACATATGAAACACTTTGTTCCATATTATCTTTTCAGCCTTTTTTTTTCAGTATAATTTTGTGAATACTTCTGATTCGTGAATATTCCTGCTAGTTTGGGGCTTTCAATCCTGCTAAATGTTCAGTTAGATAAATATTATTATTAAACTGTAGTTTTCTTATTTCCCAAAATAAAAATATTAGAAAAAAATAGAAAAAAGAGAAATATATTAAATATTTAAGCAGTTTAATGTGTCCAATGTTAAAAAATTATGTGTGAAACACTTTGTTCCATATGATCTTTTCAGCCTTTTTTCAGACAATTTCTTTTTTCATTTATTTATTTATTTTTTTATTTTAGGCCCTTTTTTTTTTTTTTTTTCGGTACTCTGATTTGTGAATATTCCTGGTAGTTTGGTGCTTTCAATCCTGCTAAATGTTCTGTGTTGAATAAATATTATTATTAAACTGTAGTTTTCTTATTTCCCATAATAAAAATATTAGAAAGAAAATAGAAAAACAAAAATAAATTAAATATTAAGGCAATTTAATGTGTCCAATGTTAAAGATAAAAAAACACGTGAAACACTTTGTTCACAATTTTTTCTTTTTCCCTTTTTTTCAATTTTAGGTCCGTGAATTTTAATTTTGGTGCAATTTCGTGAATACTCCTGATGCAAACAAAGAGACTCACAAACAAAATGCACTATACTCCACTTATCAAAAAGCAAAGGGTTAATCGTGAAGCCCCTTTCTCATAAATGTACACACACACTCAATCTCACACGGCACAATTAACTATAATTAGCTCGACCACGCCCACTCTGGTCAAAAGAACTGAACCTATATTTCCTATACTGGTGTATTAACAAGCTGGCACACACACACACACACACACACACACACCCTGTCACACAATCTCGGCACATGAAGATGTCATCTCCAAAACCTGCCTATAGGAAAATTGTCTCCACATAAAAGAGAGAGAGAGAGAGAGATACAGAGAGAGAGAAAGATACAGAGAGAGAGAGAGAGAGAGAGAGAAAAAAGAAAAGAAAAGAAGAGAATGAAAGGAGGGCACAGGCGGTGAACCCTCCATTTGCTAGTGTAGAGAATGGAGCGGCACTACATAGAGTTAATGTATTTCTGGGCTTGCGTGGAACGAGCAATTACCCAGAGTGCACCGGGGTTCTCTCCCTGCAATGGGGTGTAAATTACAGGTTAGCTCGTCTCGATGTGTGTACGTGTGTGTGCGTGTGTGTGTGTGTGTGTGTGTGTGAGATGTAAATTACAGGCTAGCTGGTGCTGTCTTGGAGAAATGCAGTGTCTGCCAAGCAGGGTCCAGCTCCCCGCCGAGAGACGCACTGAAAGCCACAGGAGGCTTTGGAGAAGAGAGGGAGAAAAGAGGGCACGACGGAGCACACACACATTTAAAGCTTCCTCCAAACTCTCGCACTGTCTTTTATACACTTACTTCAGATTTAGAGATTATCCATGTGTTGACATTTACTGTAAAACCATTGCAGACAATGCTGATTTTTGATTCACTCTGTAGAAGGAGTTTGCAATAAACCTGGCAACCAGACAGGCCAATAAAAAATTGCTATAGATTTAAGATATGCCTGGCAAACCCTTGCTGTATGTGTGTGAGCATTATCCTGCTGAAAAATAAAAATAATCTTTCTTTTATTGAGTATAGCAGTGGTTCTACTCCGTAGAAGGAGTTTGCAATAAATATGGCAACCGGACAGGCCAAGAAATTGTTGCAATAGGTTTTAAGACATGCCTGGAAAACCTTTGCTGTATGTGGCTGAGCATTATCCTGATGAAAAATGCCACTAGGGTGAGAAACACATTTAAAGCTTTTTCCAAACTCACTGTCTTTTATTCGTCTCACTGTCTTTTATACAGTTACTTCAGATTTAGATTTAGAGGTAGAAAAGTGGGCACAAATAAATGAATGCACATTTAAAGCTTTCTCCAAACTCTCTCACTGTCTTTTATACAGTTACTTCAGATTTAGAGATTACAGATGTGTTGATATTTACTGTAAAACCATTGCAGATAATGCTGAATTTTGATAAAGTCACTAGAAGGAGTTTACGATAAATCTGGCAACCGGACCGGCCAATAAATTGTTGCAATAGGTTTAAGACATGCCTGGCAAACCCTTGCTGTATGTGGCTGAGCATTGTCATTCTGAAAAGTACCACTAGGATGAGAAACACATTTAAAGGAGAACTCGGGTGTAAAATTGACTTTTGTTGTAGTAAAACATGATAAAAAGTACTTACCTTTGATGAGCAGCCCACCACTGCTTTCCTACAGCTTTCTGAGATACTCTCATTTTGTACTTTTTGCCCAGCACAATGATGGCGGCACACAGAGTGGCGGCACACGGAGCTGAAAGCTAGTGGCACAGGATGTAAACAGTGTTTTTTGAAAGCTTCTTGTGCACTATTTAGTAAGTTACTAATGCCTCGTTTTAAATGTCAGGGCTCTCCAGATTCTACCAAGGAGGTGTGGAGCTACTTTGAGCTGGATAACGGTGAAAAAAGTAATTTATTGGGGCAAAATATGCCCCAATACGGCCGTTGTACAGAGTGCTGGGCAAAAAGTACAAAATTACTGGATCTCAGAATGCTGTGGGAGAGCAGGGGTGAGCTATTTAACAAAGATAAGTACTTTTTCTCATGTTTTACTGCAACAAAAGTCAATTTTACACCAGAGTTCTCCTTTAAAGCTTCCGCCAGACTCTCTTTTATGGAGTTTGTTCAGATTTAGATTTAGAGGGAGAAAAGAGGGAATGAAAGAATGAATGCGCATTTAATGATTCCTCCAAACTCTCTCACTGTCTTTTATGGAGTTTGTTCAGATTTAAAGATTACAGATGTGTTGATATTTACTGTAAAACTATTGCAGACAATGCTGTTTTTTGATACACTCCCTAGATTGTAGGAGTCAGATAAATCTGGCAACCAGACAGCCAAGAAATTGTAGCACTAGGTTTAAGACATGCCTGGCAAACCCTTGCTGTATGTGTGTGAGCATTGTCTTTCTGAAAAATGGAGAATAATACAGGTTTTATTGAGTCAGTTCAGATTTATTACAGATGTGATTATTTACTGTAAAACCATTGTAGACAATTCTGATTTTATAATACATTCCCTTGAAGAAGTTTGCGATAAATCTGGCAACCACACTGGATAAGGAAGTGTTGGAATCTGGAGATAACATTTCTGAGAAGCCCTTGCTTTGTGTAGTTGAGTTGTCCTGCTGAAAAATGTCACAAAAAACTAGTGATGCCACAACACAAGTAGGGTGAAGACTAGCACGTCTCCTCCGATACCTGTGAAGTCAGACTCCGCCTCTTTTCTAGCTTTTAATTGCCAAGTAGCATCACAACGCTAACGCTCGGAGGAAAGCGCAGTGACTCGGTTCTGATACATCCGCTCACAGACGCAGCCTTGTGCTGATCCACATCACCCTTTGGAGTGATGAGGGGAAAAAGCGCCATCTACCCACCCAGAGAGAGCAAGGCCAATTATGCTCTCTCAGGGCTTCGGCATTAGACCGCTGGACACCTCGGCACCCAGTAGAGCAAATTGATTCTAAACATTAATTTATTTCAGCAGTGCAAATTTAGTCGTAAATGTACCTCAGCACATCTGGCGACCAATAGGTTTAAAACATGCCTGGTAAACCCTTGCTGTATGGTGGTAAAAGTGACCGGCAACATCTGGATATAAATGTTAGTTTAAACAGTGTTCTTTAGCTTCTACAGGACACGGCAAAAGTCATGGGACACCATCCTTTTTTTTCTATGTCTGCAGATGTTCTGCCTTTATTGTGTGTTAACCCGGAGATTTACATCAAGTTTGGGATGTGTTTCTGTGTCTGAGGAAAGAGTTTTGTTATTGTCCTCTCTCTCTCTCTCTCTCTCTCTCTCTCGCTCTCTCTCTCTCTCGCTCGCTCGTGTCCTTCCTCTGTCTCTCTCCTTTTTTATTTCTCTCTCTGAGTTCAGGGAGTCTGTAGTGACCAACACTGTCATTACACACACACACACACACACACACACACACAGGAACCCATTACCTCTCCGCAGGAAAAAGCACTTAGACCTCTTTGCTCTTTCTCTCTCTCTCTGTCTTTCTCTCTTTCTTTCTGTCTTTTTACTTTTTTCTCTTTTGTTTCTATCTATCCCTCTGTCACTTTTTTCATGTTATTTCTCTCTTTTATTTTAACTTGCATGACTTCTCTCTTTCTCACTCACTTTCTTTTTCTTTCTCACTCCCTTTTTCCTGTTTTTATTTTTATTTTTTTTTTTGCTTTTACTTTCTTTATTTTTCCCTTTCTCTCTAATTCTTGTTTTTTTCATATTTATCTCGCCTATTTCTCTTTGTCTCTCCTTTAATTTTCTCTCTTTTGTTTCTATCTTTCTAATTTTTTTCTTTTGTTTCTCTTTTTTAGCTTGCATTCTCCTTCTCTCTTTCTCTCTTAACTATTTTAGTTTGGTTTATTTCTCTCTCTCCCAATCTTTTATTCTTTTTCTCTCTCACTTCTTTTTTTCTTTTATTCAGTTGGTTGTTTTTTCTTTTTCTTTCTCTATAATGCTTTTACTTTCTTCTTTTTTCTCTTTCTCTCCCTGTTTCTCGTTTTTTCCCTCTTTCTCTTTTATATTTCTCTATTTGTCTCTCCTTTAATTTTCTCTCTTGTTTTTTTTCTTTCTCTATTTATCCATCATTTGTGTGTGATTCTCTCTTTCTCATTTTTCTTTCGTTTCTCTTTTTTTAGCTTGCATTCTTCTTTTCTCTTTCTCTCTCAACTATTTTAGGTTGCATCATCTCTCTCTCCCCCAATCTTTTATTCTTTTTCTCTCTCATTTCTTGTCCTTCTCCCTTCTACTCCCACTTTCTCTCACTTTTTTCACACTTTCTTTTTCTGTTTTTTCCCGCATGCTCTGTCTCTTTTTTAACTGTTTTATTACCATTGTTAATTTTGTTTTCTCTCTTGTCTTTCCTGGTCTTATGTTTCACATTTCTCTCTTTCTTTCATTCACTTTTTCTTTTATTCTTTCTTTTTTTTAGTCGTTTATTCTTTTTTTCTCTTTTCTCTTTTTTCTCCTTTTCTCTCTCACTCTCATGTTTTAATCTTCTTTCTTTTTCTTTCTTTCTTTAATTTTACTTCCTCTTACTCTTTATCTTTCTCCCTTACCATCTTTTCTTTTATCTCTCTTTTCACTCACTTTTTGTCTTTTTCTGTCTTTCTTTCTTATTCTCACTCTCTCTTTTACTTTTCTTTTTCTTCTCACAGTTTCTTCTCTGTTTCTCTCTTGCTTTTAATTTTTTGTTTCTCTTCTCCTTCTACCACTTCATTCTGTTCTCTATTTTTCTTTTGCTCTCTCTCTCTCTCTCTCTCTCTCTCTCTCTCTCTCTCTCTCTCTCTCTCTCTCTCTCTCTGTAATTTGTGGATTGATCTCTGTGTTAGGAGCGATAGAGTAAAAGCTGAGCCGGTTGCAGTAAATTGCTGTGTTTTTCTCTCTCTCTCTCTCTCTCTCTCTCTCTCTCTCTCTCTCTCTCTCTCTCTCTCTGCTGCTGTTTGGGGGTAACTTCTTGATGGTTGGGAAAATTACCACCTTTTAAAGTAATTTTACCCAATGGCAGTCTGACCTGGGCTACCATGGCAACCCAGAGGTCATTGTGGTTCCTCCGATAAATCGATAGAGTGACCCGTGGCCCGTTCTGTGGTAGCGAGTGTTCCTGTAGTTACGACTAATCGCGCTTCTGCTGTTGGTTTCGTAAGCGCTAATGCCCTGTGTGTGTGTGTGTGTGTGTGTGTTCGTTCGTGTGTTCCTACTGCAGTGAAATCGCCAACTGCAGCGGATTCCGCGTGTGCCCGTACTTCATCGGTCATGGCATTGGGTCATACTTCCACGGGCACCCGGAGATATGGCATCATGGTAAAAGATTTTACTGTTAAATTGTATTTTAAGCTGCTGTAATTCATTATTTATCAGTACACCTGTTGAAAATAGAACTGTGTATCGGCAAGAGTCTGTCTAATTTGTCAGCACCGGCAACTCCGGTTCAAGTCCCTGCCTGGGCAGAGTTTCGATGTTCTCTGCATGTCTGTGTTTTTTCTGCAATAAAAGTAGCATCATGTCAGTTACAGCAGTTTACATACTTATCAAACTCTGCTTAGAGTATTGATATAAGATGTTTTTCTAATTAAAAAACATAAAAAGAGGGAGATTTTTGAAACATAATTAGTTTAATTAATTTGATTGTTCTTTTCCTCCTTTTTCTTCTTTTTTACAGCCAATGACAATGACTTTCTGATGGAGGAGGGTATGGCCTTCACAATAGGTATGTTTGTATGTGATAAAATTACAACTCCCCAAATTGATTTTTACCAAATTGAAAGCCTCTGGAATATAATCAAGAGGAAGATCACAAGCCATCAAACCAAGCTGAACTGCTTTGCACCAGGAGTGATTAGCATAAAGTTATCCAAAAGCAGTGTGTAAGACTGGTGGAGGAGAACATGATACCAAGATGCATGAAAACTGTGATTAAAAACCACCAGGGTTATTCCACCAAATATTGATTTCTGAACTCTTAAAACTTTATGAATATGAACTTGTTGTTCTCTTTTCATTATTTGAGGTCTGAAAGCTCTGCATCTTTTTTTTTTATATATATATATATATTTTTTTCTCATTTTCTGCAAATAAATGCTCTAAATGACAATATTTTTATTAGGAATTTGGGAGAAATGTTGTCTGTAGTTTATATAATAAAACAACAATGTTCATTTTACTCAAACATAAACCTATAAATAGCAAAATCAGAGAAACTGATTCAGAAACTGAAGTGCTCTCTTCATTTTTTTCCAGAGCTGTATGTTATATTTTATTAGACTGGCCAAATGCAAATTGTGTGGCTAAAATTACCAGACACAGTGAACAGCCCTGCAGTGCAGTGGATGGTAATGTTGGTGACCTGCGGCTTCTGGTTAGAATTGTCCATGCAAACCGTAGACTGTATGTAGCTGGACAGAGCATTGTCTCTCAAAAGTGAAGCCACCACAGGTCGGGCGCCCCCTGCTGTTCGGTTTCAGAAAGCTGTGTAACCCCACCCATCCCCATAGGTTTCAATGGCAAAACAGACAACTTTCAATCACGTTTTTTTTATTCCAGTATACTGTAATTCTACTTCCTTTATTTAAATGCAGCAGCTAAATATTGTTAAAGTTTTATATCCCCACAGAATTCATTTTTTAAAAACGTTATTCAGCTCTATTTAAAAAAGGTGTGGTTATTGTAAAAGGGCTGGTTATGGGCGGGACCAATAACAGACCGTCAGCTCCGTTCCGCTCTGCAGCCTGTGACCTCGAGGCATCCCTCAGTGGCGGGGTTATTCAAATGAGTAGGCTGTCTCTCCACAGTCTTTCTCCCTCCTCTGGTCTCTACTGCGCAGAATCGGGTGTCAGAATCGCCAACATGGCGGAACATTTTGGCCTCATTTTCATTGAATGAATGGGAACGGCGACACGACGTCCATCTTTTTTTACAGTCTTTGATACAAACCGATAAGCGACTCTTAGAGAAATCAGTGCTGATCAGTGCAGCGATCTTTAGAGTTCATGGGTCATGGCAAAAGTAATGGTACGTGATACTAGTCACTACGAGTCTGTGTGCATGGGAAATTCTAGCCAGACGACGCCGGTCACAATCATTAGCACCGTGTCTACTACACTGCTGTCCACACTGGCCAGTGTCCAGCCTCGCTCACTAGGTAGTACCTCACAACTTATACAGATGTGGGCAGAGCTCGCAAGCAAAAGTCTCCTGAGGTCACAGCTCATAATCAGTTTGCATAATGCTGTCCCATGACTTTAGGCTTGTGGGTGTATATTGTATTGCTGCTCACTATCCTCCAATCCACTCCATTCCAGAGCCCATTATAGTGGAGGGAACCTCGGAATTCCGGATCCTTCGGGACAAGTGGACCGCGGTTTCAGCAGACGACAAAAGGTTTCAAATTCTATCCTGTTCTTCTTCTACACTTCTCTCTCAGACTCTCTCTCTCTCTCTCTCTCTCTCTCTCTCTTTCACTTCCACACACTTGAGTGCTGCTAACAGCTCTCTAACTCCATCTTTCATTAATCATTCATTAGAACTAATGACCTCGAGTGGCTGTTTTTCTGGTGAAGAATGTAGTACAGCTGATTTTCTATTGGCTGTTGACCCAGGTTAACTTTGCTCCTATGGACCTCTTCAAACTTCAAAGCGAGGCCTTAAGCAAAGTGCTGTTGGGTAAGATTAGCTTAGCATAGCATAGCATAGCATAAGGGTTCATTTTAATATAACTTGCCTTTTAATTGTTTAAATATAATTTATACACTGTGTAACGGTACATTTTTAACATTTACTCTGAATGAACTCATTATTACATATATAAAGGTAGGGGTGTGGCATAGACACAAAAAAAAAACTTCATATCATGAGGACAGCAATATTTTTAAAGGATGATTTTGATTTTGTGTTTGTCTTGTTACTTCCTGTATTTACTTTCAAATGGTTATTTGCAGTTGCTACACTTTAGCTATATGCTACACTTTAGTTATGTGGAAAGCTTTTGTCGTCACATTACTTTATTTTTGTTATTTTTATGTTTTGCCACTTGTTACTTTTATATTTTTAAGTATTATTTAATACACAATCAGGGTTTTGAAAAGTTACTGTTTATGAAGCTCATATCACCAAGAATAGTATTAGGGAAAATAAATAAATAAATATATATATATATATATATATATATATATATATATATATATATATATATATATATATATATATATATATATATATATATAGGGCCACGTTTTCCAAAGAGAGAGTGAGACAGAGAGAATTTTACTGATTCTTTATTTTTTTTTTAATTCTGTATTTATTTAAAGTTTTTAAATATCAAGCGTTAAAAGAAACTGAAGGCAATAGTATTAATTCATATTCAGTAATTAATACTATTAATTTAAATGAAACTGTGCATATACCATACCATATTTATCATATTGTCTGCATATTTAGATTTGTGATAAAGCTAGCTGTCCATCCTGTCACAGTAATATATAAGTTATACTTAAAAAAACGTATTGAATTATTAAAAAATAATTTAATGTTTCATCAAATGCCAGCGTTTTATTAAAATTGTCCACCCTGTCATTGCCACATGCATGCAAGGTATATACAGTAGTATTTATTATAGTCATTGTATTGTATTCTATTCTATAGTCATTATATTGTCATAAGAGTTAGAAATCTTAAAGCAGCAATCCCTAAGATTTTATTTATTTATTCTTTTAAACTGAAAGGTTTAAAAGCGGGTCAAATATAGTAATTATTGCTATCGTTGTCCTGCTAAGACCATCCCTGCATTGTCTAATATATTAATTTCTAACAGAGTGATCTGGTATGTTAGTTGAATGTAATTGCTCTCTACACTTTGACTTCTTAAGTTTGCTAAATGAAGTATGCTAAACAAATTGAACAAAATAAAAAAAACGCAAAATTTCATACAGTAATTAAAAAAATAAGTAGTATAAAGGTCACTAAATCCCCCAATCCCTAATATTACAGACTGTCGCTTTAAGTCATATTTTTTAAAGGAATAAGACGCCAACCAGGCGCAGTATTGTGATAATGACCCTTAAATGTCCCCGGCTCCTGTGGAGAGAGAGAGCCCTCAGGATAATTGTTAATAAGGTGTGAACAGTCTGGACCGCTGCTGGGTCAGCGCTTACCATGCCCTGACTTCTTTTACTGTAAGGAGATAAGTGTCGTTGTTTGGCCCCTCCTTAAACATGAATCACTGAATCTGTTTACATGTGACTCACTGTGTGTGTGTGTGTGTGTGTGTGTGTGTGTGTGTGTGTGTGTTATTTCCAGGTCAGCCCAGTTTGAGCACACGGTTGTTATCACCTCGGATGGCGTGGAGATTCTGACCAAACTGCCAGACGAAGCCTGATTGTTGTCACTGAGCAATTAAGTGTGTGTTGCAGACTGAGTAAGAGAGAGTGTGTGTGTGTGTGTGTAGTAGTATATAAGAAGAGTGTTATTTGAATAAAAACCTTTTGTAGTGTCCAAACAGATCTGCCTTTCACATTTATAACGCTGTTTTCTGTATTCTAGATCATACTTCAGTGTCCAGGTTCAGTTAAATGGCCCATACTATGAAAAAGCAAAAGCGGCCTTAAAAAAAAAAAAAAAAAAAAAAAATATATATATATATATATATATATATATATATATATATATATATATATATATATATATATATATATATATCAATCACATTTAGCTTTCTTATTTTTATAATTTTCTTATTTTCTCCCCAATTTACACGGCCAATTACCCAAACCACTCATTAGGACTCTACCCCTATCACTAGTGATGCCCCAAACACACCAGGAGGGTGAAGACTAGCACATGCCTCTTTCAAAACATGTGAAGTCAGACTCCGCCTCTTTTTTAACTGCTGCTGATGCAGCATTACCGAGTAGCATCACAGCGCAGCAATTCGGTTCTGATACAGCAGCTCACAGACGCAGCCTTGTGCTGATCGACATCACCCTAGGAGTGATGAGGGGAAAGAGCGCCATCTACTGTACCCACCCAGAGAGAGAGCGAGGCCAATTGTGCTCTCTCAGGGCTTTTTTTTTTTATACACCTTTGGGAATATAAAGATGAGTATAAAGCAAATTTCTTACACTATAACTTGTGAATTGTCAAAATAAACTGAACAAAATGTAATATTTTATACCAGATGCATTTGTTAAAGTTCCTCTAGGTAGGATTGAGATTTTGTGCTCGTGGACTCCCCCTACAGTTGCAGAGTGTAATAAATGTATACAGCAATGTCGCAAATGCTAATCGCTGCTAGCTTTCGCCTGCTAGCCTACAGCTTTAGTAGTTAAAACAAACACTTTAACTCAACTTATACCTCACATATTTACATTCTGGATGTTTTAATAACCTTTTAACTCTCTTATTATCATTTTCGAAAGAACTAATCTTTTGAACGAATCTTTTTAGTGAACAGATTCTAATGATTCAGTTCATCTAAAAGAGCTGTTGTGCTCATCTCTACTAGTTAGCTTCTGTAAAGAATTAACCAACTCCAAATAGCGGGGTTTTGTAGTCCTTGTAGAACTGTTAGAACTACATACAGGTCGGAAAGCAGGTCGCAGTTCTCGAAAGAGGCGCAGTTCTCACGAGCGTTGGTCGCAGCCCCCTAGGAAAACAGTCTGGTTTGAGCTCAGAGGAGCTCGGGCACAGACATGAGAGGACCGCTATTCCTCCTATTACACCTCAATGCAGCGCTGCAGTGAGTTTCAAGCTGTAATTTCACTTCTTTAGTAATCAAGGAAATCCTACCTAGTGTGCCTTTAATATTTGTGTGCTCCCCTTTTTAAATGTGATAAAATTGAAGGTTATTGAATCATGCTTGAAAGCCGGAGTCACACCATAGGTAAAAAAAAAAAAAAAGTTTTGAGAGAAAACAAAAATTAGAAACAAAAATGTGTTTAACTGTAGTTACTGTATTTTAAATGATGATTATTCAAGGTTTTATCATTTTTTTAAAGATTCTAGTTATAATGTTTGTTATTTCAATCCACATAATTAATGGAAAATTCACTTTATTGGGGGGAAAATAAAGAAACACCAAAAAAAAAAAAAAAAAAAAAAGGTAAAGGCCTCTTAAATCAATTAAGCCCAATTAAGTGTTTTTTTTTTTGTTTTTTTTTGCTTGCTTACTGAAGCTCCTAAGATGAGGCCCTTTCCCCCGTCAGGCTCTTCTCTGAGAGATAATTACTTCACTCCTGTCTTCTTCTCCTCTCTCAGACAGCCTCATGCCATCAGCCGTCCTGAGGAAACATGGTTACGCGGTATTAACGAGACGCTCGCTCTCTCCGTCTGTCGGCCTCATGAGATTACGGCGTACGGTAACGTCGTTAGGACGGCCGATGGGCCGAGAGGTGATTGTATTTCTGGCTTACGGTACGAGGCATGCTTGGCATTAGGACTTCACTGTATAATCAAGTCTGTTTCACTAGATTATCAGTTACTGCTCGTGATGAGCTCGGACAGGAGGATGTGGGCCTGACTCTACCCTTCGCCTAGGCCTCTAATTTAGCCGCAGCCATCCAGGCCCGTTCCTGGTGGATGATTTAAGGCGTTACGTGCTTCAGTACGTCTTTGGCTGCATCTACAATGAGGTCATCTAAACAGTGGAGGTCAAATCACACTGCATACCGAGGAAATGTCTACAAAGGGACGCAAACCAGTAATATTCTGGGTTCCACAAAGGATAAACAGTATCCAGCCAAAACCAGCAGCAGCTCAGTGGGCGTGGCTTGTTGGGAAACATAGTTGCCTTTAGTTTTGTTTGTGTTCTTATGTTGGATGTTGGCTTGCATGACCTCATCTTGTACGGGTGTGTATTTGTGTCGTGGAAAATTGCATAAGCTTTTGCTTTAAGCTTTTGATTTTGAATTTGCAAGGTTGTCTGTTCACAGAAAAAGCTGAAAATTCAGTAATTAAGTAAAAAAAAAAAATTATACAAATTGTAATAAAAAATAGTTTTTTTTTTACTAAATTGAAAATCTCTGGAATATAATCAAAAGGAAAATGGATGATCACAAGCCATCAAACTAAGCTGAACTGCTTGAATTTTTGCACCTGGAGTGAGTAGCATAAAGTTATCCAAAAGCAGTGTGTAAGACTGGTGGAGGAGAACATGATGCCAAGATGCATGAAAACTGTGATTAAAAAAAAACAGGGTTATTCCACCAAATATTGATTTCTGAATTCTTTATAAAACTTTGTGAATATGAACTTGTTTTATTTGCAATTATTTGAGGTCTGGAAGCTCTGCATCTTTTTTTTATTATTTCAGCCATTTCTCATTTTCTGCAAATAAATGCTCTAAATGACTAAATATTTTGACTTGGAATATGAGAGAAATGTTGTTCACAGTTTATAGAATAATCAACAATGTTCATTTTACTAAAACATAAACCTATAAATAGCAAAATCAGAGAAAATGATCTCCAGGACTGGCTGGTTACACAAAGAAATTCAACAAAATGGGTATTTTTAGTAAAATAAGACTTTTTAGGGTTGTTTTTAACCAGTTGTCTGAAAATAAACTCTACCTTAGGTCTTTAAGTTCTACAAACTGTAGAGATTTAGGGGTCTATAAACCCCCCAAAAATTGACACAACATTGGTTTTACAGTGCTTTTAACCAATCTAGACAAAACCAGTAAAAGCTTCCATTCAGAAAAGGTCAGTGCCACCCATCTCGGGTCAGAAAAAGGCCTCAAAATGCTAACGTGGCTAATGAT
Organism: Astyanax mexicanus; assembly: GCF_023375975.1. Classification (NCBI taxonomy): domain Eukaryota; kingdom Metazoa; phylum Chordata; class Actinopteri; order Characiformes; family Acestrorhamphidae; genus Astyanax; species Astyanax mexicanus. The sequence goes on from NC_064428.1 coordinate 31,848,070, forward strand.
GAAGGGAAGATGGTAGGCAATTAGTATGATGTCATTGGATGTAATTTGCTCTCAACCTCAGATGGACTCTAAGAAAAGCCCCAGCGTGCCTAAAAATAGCCCTCAGAAAGATCAGTCCGGCCTGAACCACAGTCTTCATTCATTCACAGTAAATAGTTGACCGAAGCCCCGGGATGATGTGCTAAATTTAGAAGTGTATGAACACTGCATGATCAGGCAGAACACCACCAAACTGTGCCTGACGTGTGTGTGCCACACATCATTACAAAGCCTCCCCATAAAAATGTCCTTTACAGTGATTTAAAAAGGATTTATCAGAGGCTGGCTGATTAATTGGTACATCTATCTGTCTGTCTGTCTCTGTTTCTATTTATCTGTTCATCTTTTTTTCTATCTGTTAATATTTGATCCGTCTGTCTGTCTCTGTTTCTGTAGCTGTATCTATTTAGTTTTTATTTGTCTATTAATCTGTCTGTTTCTAAATCTGTTAAGTTTTTATTTGTCTATCTAGCTGTCTGTCTGTTTCTGTATATATGTTTAGTTTTTACTTGTCTGTCTGTCTGTCTGTCTGTCTGTCTGTCAGGTTCTATATCTGTTCAGTTTTTATCTGTCTATCTGTATGTCTGTCTATCTCTATCAGTATTTATTTATCTGTTCATCTTTTATCTGTCTCTGTCCATCTTTTAGCTGTCTGTTCATATTTTATCTATCTGTCTGTTTCTATTCATCTGTTCATCTTTTTTCTCTGTTAATATTTTATCTATCTGTCTGTCTGTCAGGTTCTATATCTGTTTAGTTTTTATTTATCTGTCCATCTTTTATCTGCCCATCTTTTAACTATCTGTTTAGTTTTGATTTGTCTGTCTTTTATCGTCTGTCTTTTTATCGCTTTTATCGTCTGTCTATCTAGCTGTCTGTCTGTCTGTTTCTGTATATATGTTTAGTTTTTATTTGTCTGTCTGTCTCTATCAGTATTTATTTATCTGTTCATCTTTTATCTGTGTCTGTCCATCTTTTAGCTGCCTGTTCATATTTTATCTGTCTGTCTGTTTCTATTTATCTGTTCATCTTTAATCTGTCTGTCTATCTTGTATCTATCTGTTTAGTTTTTATTTGTCTGTCTTTCTATATCTGTTCAGTTTTTTTATTGTCTGTGTCTCTGTTTCTGTATCTGTTCAGTTTTTATTTGTCTGTCTATTTATCTGTCTGTTTCTATATCTGTTCAGTTTATATCTGTATGTCTGTCTATCTCTATCAGTATTTATTTATCTGTTCATCTTTTATCTGCCTCTGGCCATCTTTTAGCTGTCTGTTCATATTTTATCTGTCTGTGTTATTATATATGTTTAGTTTTTATCTGTCTTTCTGTCTGTCTTTATTTATCTGTTCATCTTTTATTTATCTTTTCATCTTTTATATATTTGTTCATATTTTATCTATCTGTCTGTCTGTTTCTATATCTGTTCATATTTTATCCATCTCTCTGTCTTTGTATTTATATGTTCAACATTTATTGTCTGTCTGTCTGTCTGTTTGTGTATCTATACGTTCATTCTTCATCAATCTGCAGTATTGTCATCCTGGCCTTTTGTTATTGTCTTATATATATATATATATTGTAATAATAATATTAATAATGATAATAATATTATTATTTCAGTGATATCCATGCTTTATTGGGTCTGATAGACACGTCATACAGTGACAGAGACAGGCTTATCATAAATAGACACAATAAAAAATAAATGTTAATTATAAAAACTAGTTTAATGTCTCAGCAGTGTCAGTATTAGATTAGGCTGATACAGCTCTACAGTGCTTATATCCAGCTACTTCATTAATATCATCTTGCTACTCGTACTACTACTAATACCACTACTGTTACTAACAGTATTCATTATTATTATTATTATTATTATTATTATTATTATTATTATTATAATATCTCAGCAATATCAGAGTTAGCTCATGCATTTGTTTATTTAATTGAATAGAGTGTAATAATAATAGTAATAATATAATGTGTACGGAGTTGTATTTTTAGTGTGTGTTTAGAGTAAGAAGTGAATGTATATATTCTGTATATATGCTCTTTTTTCTTGTATTTTTGGTGTTTTTTCTCCCGGCCCCTCTGCAGCACCGCTCCATTCTCCACTGCTCCGTGTTCCCTATTGAGTGGAAGTGTAATTGCAGCCATTTCGTCTTTTGTGCGCCGCTTTCCCTTTCCTCCAGCAATTATGAGCAATTTCAGCAGCAGCTCGGGAATCTTTCAGCGAACAAAGAGAAAAACCCACAGACGCACAGAGAGGGGGGCGGCTCACAGGTGGCCTACAGGCTTAGGGGGGGCGTGGAGCACAGAGCACAGGCCTACAATGATCACACTGGTGTCTCCAGCACCATCACACACACACACACACACACACACACTATATATATAAATATGTGTGTGTGTGTGTGTGTGTGTGTGTATATATATATATATATATATATATACAGCATGGACATACAGATAAAGGATCACAAGCCATCAAACCAAACAGAACTGCTTGAATTTTGCACCAGGAGTAAAGGCAAAAAATATCCAAAAGCAGTGTGTAAGACTGGTGGAGGAGAACATGTCAAGATGCATGAAAACGGTGATTAAAAACCAGGGTTATTTCGACAAATATTGATTTCTTAACTCATACAACTTTTGGAATATGAACATGAAGCTGTTTTTGAAAGAGTTTTTGTTATTTCAGCCATTTCTCATTTTCTGCAAATAAATGCTCTAAATTACAATATTTTTAATAGGAATTTGGGAAAAATATTGTCTGTATTTTATAGAATAAAACAACAATGTTCATTTGACTCAAACATAAACCTATAAATAGCAAACTGAAAGGACACACCATCTCATTCAAAGTAACTTAAAAGTGTTAAACAGACTAAATTATTCTGTGTCAAAATAGTCTGTGGTTTCTGAGGCTAGTAACTTTGATGAACTTGTCCTGTGCAACAGAGGTAACTCTTGGTTGGTCCTTTCCTGGGTTGGTCCTGATGAGAGCCAGTTTCATCATACTATTTTTCATGGTCTTTACTTAGTTGAGTAGTTCTGGCTTCTCATATTGTAGATTAGTGCATTACTCAAATAGTTACTCTACCTCTTCACAACTTTACAGCTGATGCTCTCAAACACTTTATTAAGAAGCAAGAAATTCAAGTAATTAACTCTTGATGAGTTCAGCACAGCTGTTAACTGAAAGCCTGAATTCCAGGTGACTCTACCTCATAAAGCTGACTGAGAAAATCCAGCCAAGATGTTCAAAACTGTCAAGCAAGAGTACTATGTATGATGTTTTTTTGCTGGTACCGTATATGGGCAACATATCAGTTTATTCTATATTTATTTTTAGCTGCATGCTAAGATGCCAGATGTATGCATGTAGTTGTAGAGGTTCCTAATGGAGTCCTGCGATCATTCTTCCCATGCAAGCTCCAATATGCACATTTTGAAACTGTGTTGGGAGTGTTGATAGCACATCCAATAGCATCCCACACATTTTTAATCAGGGATAGATGTGGACAAGCATTGTCTTGTTGGACAATAGCACACAAGATTGTGTGATCAGAACTGTGCGTTACTTCTTATTCATGGCCAAGCATTAAAACATTAGCATGTCTCTCAATTTCAAAACTACCCACCAAGTTTCGTTCCTGTCAGTTGATTCCTTCTGGGTGTAGCTAACATTTAACAGTGAAACTTCCTTCCATTTATCATACATCTATACATAAAGTCATCCATATAATATCCTTTATTTTTTGGGAATCCATCCATCCATCCATCCATCCTTCCAGTTAAACTGCTTAGTGAATCCTCCCAGCTCTTCATCTCCTCAGTGGTTTTATTCACATGATCAGATAATGGGACCAGTTTGAATATTTGACCCTAAACTTTATTCATCCTAAACCATGAATTCTGGATTATTTTGTGGAATGTAAACACAACAGCGTAAGCTGTTTAACTCAGTGGTTCAGATCTGCCTTAAACAAACTGCAGAGCGGTGGAGCTGCAGCATCATCTGCACTGACAGGAAGAGGCTGATGATGGTGGGCATGTTGTGGTGATGGCAGTGATTAGGGGCTCCATGATGGCACCCGGTGGATCCTGGTGACCAAATTGGGCGTGAAATCCCCGCTTGTGGAAGCAGAGAGCAGATAGCAGCTCAGCGGATGGAGGGAAAGGAGGGATGGAGGAATGGAGCGGATGGAGGGTGGAGGCCAAACGGAGGCAGCTCGCTAATGATGTGGTTAGAGTTCAATCAGCGGCAGCTGAAGCTGGAGCCACGGCTAGCGCTGAATAATACACACACACACTCATACACACAGTGTATCTGTACATCTGTCTGTCTGTCTCTCTGATAACCTGTCTGTCTATCTGTCTATCCTTCCTCTTACGTTTGTTTGTGTTGGTTTGTTTTCTTTAATAGTTTATAAGAAGTTTTATTTTAACCCACAGAGTGTGACACAGAGTATAACATGTTTTGTTTGTTTATTTGTTTGTGTGGTTGTAGTTTAGAGTGTGGTTGTTTATTAGAGTATTTATTTGTGTACCCAGCTCTGAGTGTGTGCCCCCCTCCCTCCCCGGCAGTGTGTGATGTACTCACTGGTAGAGAGTGTGTAGAGAGTGATGGGATTGTAATGAACTGACTGGTTACTGTGTGTGTGTGGTGTGTGTGTAAGCCAGCTTTGGGCTGTGATCTGGCTGTTGCGGAGTGTGTGCAGAGTGTGTGCAGAGTGTGTGCAGAGAGTGTGAAGAAGCTAGTTCACGGTTGTGATATACTGATTTGTGTGTGTAGAGTGTGTGAGAGCTGGTTCACGGTTGTAATGTACTAGCTATTGTAGAGTGTGTTGTGTGTGTAGTGTGTGCATAGAGTGTGTGTGAAGTGTCTATAGTTATGTACTGGTTGGTGTGTGTGTGTAGAGTGTGTGTGAGAGCTGGTTCAGGGTTGTGATGTACTGGTTGGTGTGTGTGCAGAGTGTGTGTAGGGTGTGTGTGAGCTGGTTCAGGGTTGTGATGTACTGGTTGATGTGTGTGCAGAGTGTGTGTAGGGTGTGTGTGAGCTGGTTCAGGGTTGTGATGTACTGGTTGGTGTGTGTGTGTGTAGAGTGTGTGTGAGCTGGTTCAGGGTTGTGATGTACTGGTTGGTGTGTGTGTAGAGTGTGTGTAGGGTGTGTGTAAGCTGGTTCAGGGTTGTGATGTACTGGTTGGTGTGTGTGTAGAGTGTGTGTAGGGTGTGTGTGAGCTGGTTCAGGGTTGTGATGTACTGGTTGGTGTGTGTGTAGGGTGTGTGTGAGCTGGTTCAGGGTTGTGATGTACTGGTTGGTGTGTGTGTAGAGTGTGTGTAGGGTGTGTGTAAGCTGGTTCAGGGTTGTGATGTACTGGTTGGTGTGTGCAGAGTGTGTGTACGGTGTGTGTGAGCTGGTTCAGGGTTGTGATGTACTGGTTGGTGTGTGTGTAGAGTGTGTGTAGGGTGTGTGTAAGCTGGTTCAGGGTTGTGATGTACTGGTTGGTGTGTGTGTAGAGTGTGTGTAGGGTGTGTGTAAGCTTGTTCAGGGTTGTGATGTACTGGTTGGTGTGTGTGTAGAGTGTGTGTAGGGTGTGTGTAAGCTGGTTCAGGGTTGTGATGTACTGGTTGGTGTGTGTGTAGAGTGTGTGTAGGGTGTGTGTAAGCTGGTTCAGGGTTGTGATGTACTGGTTGGTGTGTGTGCAGAGTGTGTGTAGGGTGTGTGTGAGCTGGTTCAGGGTTGTGATGTACTGGTTGGTGTGTGTGTGTGTGTAGAGTGTGTGTGAGCTGGTTCAGGGTTGTGATGTACTGGTTGGTGTGTGTGCAGAGTGTGTGTAGGGTGTGTGTAAGCTGGTTCAGGGTTGTGATGTACTGGTTGGTGTGTGTGTGTGTAGAGTGTGTGTAGAGTGTGTGTAGGGTGTGTGTAAGCTGGTTCAGGGTTGTGATGTACTGGTTGGTGTGTGCGTGTGTGTAGAGTGTGTGTAAGAGCTGGATTAGGGTCTTACTCCAGTTCCTTTCTGCTGCGCTCCAGGCGGTTTCTACGCTGGACTTTATTTATTTATATATATATCATATATATATATATATGTGTGTGTGTGTGTACAAGTGTGTGTGTACGCGTGTGTGTGTGTGTGTATGTGTGTGTGTACGAGTGTGTGTGTGTGTGTGTGTGTGTGTGTGTGTGTGTTTTCTTCTCTTCTTCCTCTGCTCCAGCTCATAAAGCGTGTGGGAGCGGCGCGGTGACTCCAGAGAGTCTGCAGGGGGAGGAGACACACCCTCAGCAGAACACACACACACACACACACCACCCCACAACATCCCACATGCACCAGAAAAAAGACCAACTGCAGCTACAGCTACCCTCACACTCCAAAACACACACACACACACACACACACTAACTACAATATAGTAACACACATTAACAGACACACTAACACGCACAACCACACACACACACACACACACACACTTAATCTAACATATACAATAACACACACAAACACACACACACACACACACACCACAACACACTCTATTATATACAACCTAAACTTACTAACACACGCTAACCCACACTAACACAATATTACAAATTAGCACTTTTAAACAGGGTTCTCAGACTTATTTTTAAGGTACGATAGAACCAGTTTAAAAGGTTTCTGAATCCTTTGGAGGCACTGTATAAGGATCCTTTCAAATAGTTGTGTTTTAGAATGTATGAGTCATGTAGAACCGTGTTGAAAGAGGTTCTTTGGTTCTAGTTTAAGTAGTTCTGTTTTAGGTGCTTTAAGACCATTAAAAAGGGTTTATTGACTCCTTTTAATGTGCTCTATGGAACCACGTTTAAAAACTGGGTTCTGAGACATCCTTAGGTGCTGTAGGGAACCAATTAAAAGGGTTCTCTGATTTATTTTTAGGAGTTTTATGTATCTTTGGATTGTTTTAGATGCTGTATAGAACCATTTAAAGTTCTGGCTCCCTTTTACAACGATTCATTTTTATTTTGTACTGTATATAGAACTATGTTCAACAGGGTTCCTTAACGTCATTTAGTTGGTGCTACATGGTACCATTTTTTACAGGTTTAAAGTCTAGGTGCCAAATAGAACTATTTAAAATGGTGCATTGGCTTCTATTTAAAGAGTTATTTGATTTCCTTAGGTGCAACATGAAACAATTTTTATTTTAGATGCTGTAGAAACTGTTTTAAAATGGTTATTTGACTTTGTATTTGGGATTTTATGACACCATTTTCTTTTAAAAGTTCACTAAATAAATAATTTTAGGTGCTACATGGACTGATTCAGGTGCTTTTTGGAACCACTTTAAACGGAGTCATTCTTAGGGCTGTATGTAACTATTTTAACAGGGTTCTTTGGCTTTTTTGAAAGTGTGATATATATTTTTTAAGAACCATAGACAATATATATTTTGTCTTAACGTAAAAAGCATTCGAATGATTCTTCCAGCCTATAGGACCACCTCTTTCAGTAAAGAACCCAATATACACACAGTACCAGTCAAGTTTGAACCTACCTCTTCTTCTTATTTAATGTGTTTTCATTGTTTTTATAAACTGTAAATTTAATATTAAAGACTATATTAAACCTATTTACCAAAAAGTGTTAAACAAACCAGAATATAATTATTTTTGAGGACAGATCTGCACACTCTTGGTATTTCAATCTCAGTGTCTTCATGAGGTAGAGTCACCTAGAACAGTTTTCTCAGTGTCTTGAAGGAGTTCCATCTCATTTGACCAGGTTTAGATCAGGGGATTGTGGAGGACTAAAAATCTTTCTACTGTTTGCTATGTAATTCCGTATTTGTCTTTTAATTGCTCTGATGCCTTTAATATTAATCTACAAAGAAATAAAGAAAAACAGTGAATGAGAAGGTGTGTCCAAACTTTTGACTGGTACTGTGTAAAGGCAATAATGTACTATTGTTGATTGTGTTGTCATCATTGTTTACCCTCAGGAGTCTCCCTTTTACAATAAAATCCCAGCAAACAAACAAACAAGCAAATAAAACCAGACTTAATCCGCACTAAACCCAAACAGAGCCTGGTTACTATTTGCGGTAATTAAATAGGCTAAAACGTCACAACAAACACGTCACAAAGTGAATCGTTTTCACACAGAAATCCAGGTGAGCGTCATAATTCGCTTTTTTTGTTTTATTTTTTATACAGGCAGTGGAAACACGGTCGGTGATAATCCTCCTCAATGCCTGAAGCAGTGTAAGATACCGCAGGTCCACGATGTTCGAGAAAAGTCCGCCCGTTTCCTTTTTTTCCCGTTTTTTTGTAACTTGGCAAGTGTGATATAAACAGTCCTGCGCACCACATGGGCATGCGCCTCCAGAACTAGAACCAACAAAAAGAAAGAAAAAAAAACCGAAGCCACAAACAAACAACAAATAAATAAATAGAAAAATAATTTAATGTGCGTTGCATTGGTTGCAAGTGCGCCCAAAAATGGAGCGCAAAATTGAAAAACAAAACAAAACAAATACACAGCTGTGGGAAAAAATAAGAGACCACTTAAAAAGGATGAGTTTCTGTGATTTTACCAAATGAAAAAAACTCTGGAATATAATCAAGAGGAAGATGAATGAACACAAACCATGAAACATAAAGCATAAAGTTATCCAAAAGCAGTGTGCAAGACTGGTGGAGGAGAACGTGCTTTGGTGGATTATTTTATTTGGAATTTGGTAGAAATGTTGTTTGTAGTTTATAGAATAAAACAACAATGTTCATTTTGCTCAAAGATATACCGCTAAATATCAAAATCAGAGAATCTCAGAAACTGAAGTGGTCTCTTAATTTTTTTTTTCCAAAGCTGTATCTATAGATATTTAAATTTTTTTTGGAAATGAAAGAAAATGAAGGATAATAAAACTTTGAGAAAAAAGTTCAGCAGAATTCAATTTTACATTAAAAATGCATTTAAAAAAACAGCACAGAGTGCTATTGACCCTTTTTCGCGGATTTTATTAATTTATTTTTTTGTCCATCCTGCGCTCGTTTTTGCGCACAAGTCCGACAATGTCCCGCAGCACCAGCGGTCAGAACAGAGCCCCCGCGCCCATGGCCTGGACCGAAGGCTGGTGCTGTGTGAGGGGCTGTAGGGCTTGTAAGTGTGTGTTCGTGCTGGAGTACCAGGGGTAGGAGCTGAGGAAGGCCGGGGCTGTGGTGTTGGGGGGCGCGGGCTCTGCGCTCGGGTCTACGTCGCTTTGAGACTGATGTGGTGGGAAATCCCAGGATGCCTGTGGTGGAGGAGGAGGCGGCGGCGAAGCTGGAGGAGGGGAGTCGCCCGAGGAAAGGTGCTGCTCTGTGGGGATCTCTCCATTTTTCCATAACTTTTTGAACTTGGAGCGGCGGTTTTGGAACCATATCTTCACCTAGGGGGGGGGGGGGGGGGGGGGGCGTTCAAGAGAGAAGAAAAGCACGTGAGATGCGGTTGGAACAAGTGGTTTGCGACTCATAAAAAATGGGGAAAATTGGGAAGGAAGCTGATCTGGGTGGTAACTTGTTCCATCAACCAATTTCTATGTAATAAAACTGTAACAAAAACTCAAACTTAAAACTTTTTCAGGTGTTCTGTCCAAATTATGCTACCCTGTCAAACCGTGCTACCACTTTTGTGTATATTTAAAGGTAAAATACAAAAAAAGCACAGTATTAGAGCATGCTTCCAGTAGAAGTACTATTTTTGGATAGCCTAAATCACCGTATCAGGGTAAAGTTTTGGTAGTAAGAGTTTGTTATAATCTGTTTTTGTATTTTAGATAATATATTTTATTATTATTATTAATTGCCATTACACTTTGACAGTGTAATGAAAGTGAGTCCAGGTTGGTAGATGCACAAAAAATACTAGAAAGACAGAATTTTTATAAAACACATGAGAAATAATAATAAAAAAAGTAGGTTAGCGCATGCGCAGTGCCTTTAGGAAGCACGTATCATGGGTAGCATAACTCGACAGAACACCTGGCTAGTAAATTTATGTATCAGTTTTTAAATTTTCCCCGTATTTTTATCTATTAAATCGTATTGAAAGAAGAATCACAAGAACATACTGTTTATCGAAATGTATCAGTGATCTTTAGGTGGCCTTTTTTTCTTTTACAAAACTAGTGTGAAATAATAATCTGTACACAAAATCATTCACCGTTATGCATGCTGATGTTTTACACAGTTTCAAATACATTTTTTTAAATGCCAGACAACATAAAAGCAATACATGTTATAAAAGTGGCAATTTTCTGGCAGCAGAGGAACTAGAAAATGTTTTTAAGTGTGGAAAATTATCGCTTTTAAGATGACACAATATATTTTTTCTACAGTTCTTTTTACATTTATTTTTTTATTAGTGTACTTTATAAGTATAAGTTTGAAGGACTTTTCAATGAGGTTGGTGAAAAAATATATTTCCCTTTGAGCTCAACTTTATATATCCACATTTAGGTCCCAATTCCATTTTTGTTCTGTTGGTTCAGCTCATACCATGCTTTTGCTGTGGTTTTCCAGTTCTGAAATTTTATTTAAAAAAAAAAAAAATAAAAGAACCCAAAAAAGAAGATTCCTTCCAAACACTTCATTTGCACTCCTCTGCTGACAGCTAGATGCTGGAGGAACTTTGGAACTTTTGGGTTTTGGAGCATTTTGCAGGGTTTTGGAGATTTTGGCGGCCCCTCCGCCCACATCTAACGATGTGTGTGAGTTTAAATGTGGATATTAAGTGCCCTCACCTGAGTCTGTGTAAGCCCCAGTGAGGCGGCCAGCTCGGCTCTCTCGGGCAGTGCCAGGTACTGGGTCTTCTGGAAGCGGCGCTGGAGCGCGGCCAGCTGGAAGCTCGAGTAGATGGTTCGTGGTTTCCGGACTTTCTTTGGCTTTCCGTTCACCATGCGCACCTCCGGCTCGCTCTCGTCTTTCTCTAAACCAAGTGCACACGTGGAATTTTCGGTGAGTGTATTTATATATCCACATAAAGTGCTATAAAACCATCATTTACCAGCGTATCACAATAAAACCAGAACGGTACTGTCCAAAAATAAAGAAAACCGCATCGCAAACGTTCAAATTTATTTAACGCTTTAACATTTAAACATTGAAATAAATATATAGCATATAAATAGCACATGTAACTAGAAAAAAAGCATATACTTTTGCCCATATATAGGTATAGAGGTACAGGTACACACGTGTTTCTTTACTATACAATCGTAGCATGATCTTAATTGAAGTATAGGCTAATAATAGGTCTAATACAAATATTAAGCATATATTAAGCAACCCCCTCGGTGTCTCCCTCTTTCTCTTTATCTGTTTATATACACATTTTCTACGTTCTAATGCCTAAGTACCACTTATTTGTTCAACGTAACAAATTACAAAAAAAAAAAATAAATGACACATGCAAACCTAATCTCACGGTTAATATTAAATATTGCTTTCACGCCAAATTGAAACACCTAATTTGTACAGTTCAGTTTACATACATATATTTTTTTAACTTAACATTCTATCGAACAATTTTTTGTCCAATACGTTCACATCACATGATAGATTTTATTTTTTTTCAAATTGAAAAATGATCATACTCTGATCAAACATTGTATATACGATATATGTATGTATTTAAACGCGGATACGTGCAATGAATCTCTATGTCTACTTATATAAATATACAGATATTTGTAGACATAAGTGTTTTGGGGCACCTGCTCTTCGTGAAATCAAGGGTATTAAAATGAGTTTTCCTGCTTTTGAGTAATTTTGAGTAATTGTCTCAACTGTCCGGGGAAGACTTTCTAATTGATTCTAGTGAATTGGTGAATTGCTATGATGATTTGAGTGCATACATCAAGAGGAAAAGAGGTAGAGTTAGTGAGGTGAGGTGAGGTGATGAAGTTGGATGATCAGCACCCCGCCTACCAAACTTATCCCAAAAAAGTTCAATTAAATGAAGCTCCATCATTCAAGAGAACACAGTTCCACATTCAGGTTTGAGGACCTGTGGATCACACCTGGCATTAGACAAGGTGCCAATAGGTTCTTGCTTATCCCAGATGCGCACCCCCCTTACCTTACCTGGCTCCGTAGGTGTGGGTGAAGTGCTGGCTCCGTAGGTTCCGTACGCGCTGTAAGAGGATCCCAGTCCCATGTCGTAAGCCTTGGGGCTGTAGTGAACGTTGCCCACTCCTGCTGGATGGTAGGGGTAGGTGGTGAGAGGCGCGTAGGCTGCCGAGGCGCAGTGCCCGGTCTGGGGAACGCTGTAGAATGCGCCATCACCGGCCGTGGATGCCGCTAACGTGGCCGAGTCTTGCGCCTTGTGCACGCCGCCGAAAGTGCTGGAGGTAAGGTGGTTCGAGTGCATATCCGAGCCGAGGCTGTCCAGAACCGCGGTCATCCTGGATGGACTGGAACTGTGATGCGCGCGGCGGCTGTGGAACTCTGGAACGCGAGGATCGGACCTGTGCCAATCGCGCAATTTAGCGCATCCAGCCTTGGGTTTACCGCTAATTTGGAGACGATGCGTGAATGATAATAATGATGATGATGAGTCCGTGAGGGTGCTCGAGGTAGTTCACTGGAGTCCTTCCTGAAGTCTACTCCACTCTCTCTGGGGATGGAGCTGTCTCCGCGAGGGCTGGTGGGTGGGGCATGTGACGTAGTAAGGCGTGAAGGAGCCAATCATCTTGCGGCTCACGTTTCAAGAAATCCTCTGGCAGGGGTACAACACTCTTTTTCATAAAAACTGTAGACATCCAAACATTTTGTAGACACCTGCTCAGATCCATCAGATATGTTTACTCTAGATGCTGGAACATTGCGGTGAGAATTTGAGGGCATGCAGCCACAAGAGCGGAAGTGTGGTAAGGTAATGGTGTTGGGTGTTTAGTTCTGACATTTCAGCTAATCCCAAAGGTAAGGTGTTGGATGCTAAATGGTTCAATGCCTTGAACCAGATGGGTATCAATGAGCCCTGCACGAGCGCCACGCCCCTTATCGCTGGTTCCCCACTTGTGATAGGTCTGTACAGCATTTTTAGCTTCAATTGGACGACTTTTACCAGTTCTATCTTATGCCGTTTGTCATGTCAGTGCATAGCCATCACATTATCTAAGCAACCTCCGAATAATCTAATGGAATAGATCAAAATAGAATAGTTTTGGTCCATAGTTTCTGTCCTGTATACCTTTATAGCCTATCAAATAACTGCAAATTCTTTCAAAAAATCCTTTTTTGTTAAACTTCTGATCAAATTTTATATATATATATATATATATATATATATATATATATATATATATATATATATATATATATATATATATATATATAACAAGTAAATTAATTATTTAATTTGATCAAACAGAACTTTACATGTATGAAGTTTACTTTGAACCGTGAGTATTTGATTTATCCACACTTTAAAAGTTTTTCTTCTACCTAAAACATATAAATCATTCATCATAAACATAGAAAAAAATATATACATATAGACAACTGTACACAATACAACAGTTTTAATAGCTATGCGAGTTTACATTTTTAAACATGAAATTCGGCTAAAACGAGAGAAAAGTAGAAAAAAAAACATTTTATTTTTTCTATAATTCTTCCCCCAGCAGACTAAATAATACCTGATCCCACAGTAAACAATATTTTTCATCGCTTTTATGAATAATAAAAGCACTATGGTTTTGATGAAAACAAATAAAAAAAAGTTTTGATGCATTTCTGAAATTCTTTAGAAATTATTTTTTTTTTACTTTCATGTATATTTTGATATGAACAAACTCTGTGTATATACACATAGAGTACGAGTCATTCAATGTTTTATTTATTTATTTATTTATTTTACTACATTTATTTACTACTATGAAGGAACACATAAGGAATCATGTAGTAACCTAAAAGTGTTAAACAAACCATAATACTCTGTGAAGAAGCATTTAGAGCATTTCTGAGGCTGGAAACTCTAATGAACCTATCCTGTACAACAGCGGTAACTATTTTCTTTATTTCCTGGGGCGGTCCTGATGAGAGCCAGTTTCACCATAACGTATTTTTTCTGTACTCTGTCGAATAGTTCTTGCTATCTTGTATTTGTTTGTTTACTAAATAACCAAATATAGGCCAATTACACAGGGTTCAAAAGGTCCATATTGGCAACCACAGGGCGCCACCTACCGCTGAGACGCGGGTACTGCACCCAGGCCTGGCTGACCACTCACAGCAGAGCTCTGAATCACAGACGGCGCCAGTCTCCTTTCCTCAGCGCCTCAGGTGAGCTGAGCAAAAACAGCAATTACAGTCCCGGTAAACACCGGGGATAAAGCCCGGCTCACAGCCACCTGATGCCCCGTCGCGCCGAACGCCTCGCGCACTCACAGAAAGCCGCATCAGCCGCTTCAGCCCCGCGCAAAGTGCCAATTTACTCTGAACCCTGAACCCTCTGTCAGGTCCAGAGAGCGCAGGCCCTAATTTCAGCCCAGTCACCAGCTCCAGAGGCCAGGCCGAGGCCTGCCGGGCTCCGGGCTGTTTTCCTCTCCGTGTAAAAACGCATCTCTACAGTTTTAAAGGAGATTTTACTAGAGCCGGGTAATACTCTGGAAGGAGCACTGACTGCCCTACACTGTTATTTTAACCCCACAGCAGTGAAACACCATACAACACAAAGGCTAATAATGGTAGTTTTAGAGCTCACCTGAGCCCAAAGGAGTACTTGTTTTCTTTTACCATTTTTTTTATTTGTTCACTCCTGAGAGTTTGACCTAGAGCAAGAGTTCATGAGGGCAGGATGTTGACTGATCACCACCCCATCCTCATCCCAACCAACTAATCCCAACCAAAAGTATTGGATGAAGCTCCATCAATCATTGGATGGAGCTTCACAGTTCAATACTGCAATTGACTGCCATTAGACATGGGTACAATAGGTTAAATGTAACGTAAAGTGGACACATTATGCTCACAAGACTCAATTGTTTTTAATTTTTCACTCTTAATTGTTTAAACTACAGCTCATTTTGAGGACAAAGGTGTTTAATAAAACCGTACAGTCAAACAAAGCAAAGGTGAGAAGAAATAAATAACAGACTAGAGACCCAGACATGAGTTAAATTACAAGTGCTCTATCAAAAAAGTGATTTGAGTAGATGTTGAAGTGTTCATTAAGCTCCACATTTAGGACCAATCTCTTTTTTTCTTTTGTATAACTAGAGATCCTCCCCCTAAGAAGTGGGACAACTCTTCACTCAATACAGATATAGCAATATAGATATAGCAGATATCGTCAAGTTAGCCACTGAGAGAAACTACTAGCGATTTTTGTTAACACTTATTAAAAGGACACAAAACATTGAAACTACACATTAAACTATGATAATATAGTAGTTATCGTAATGTAATGTATCATAAATTAACTTTAAATTAATCTTGCCAGTGATTCTCTCAGCCTTCTGTTTTGAGTGATTAATATAATATAATATAATATAATTGCTAAAAATGTTTTGTTCTAAAACATTAAAACAGGAGTAAAATAACACTTTGCATGTAGGACTTTTTGTGCATCATTTTGATACATCAGAAATTATTATTCACAGTTCACAATTGCAAATTTGTATTGTATTTTTCTAGAGCATGCAGTGCATTAATATTCCAACAGGGGGCAGAAAATATTTTATTTCATTTTTTACTGAATGTATAATTAGTTATTTAATTTGTTATATCCTTATATATATGTGTATAAAAGTATAAAAAAGTATATATTTCTTGACCTTTCTACCAGATTTTGGGGAAGCATTGCCCTGAGGATTTAATTGCATTCAGCAATAAAAGCAAGAGTTAATGAGGACAGGATGTTGAATGATCACCACCCCACTCAATCCCCAACTTATCCCAACCAACTCATCCCAACTCATCCCAAGGTATTGGATGGAGCTCAATCATTCCAGATAACACAGTTCCACTGCTTCACAGCTAAGTGCTGGGGGATTTTTATACACCTCTAGGAATTGACTGGCATTAGGCATGGTGCCAATAGGCTCATATAGGTTCTCCAGGGACTAGGTAAGCTGTGTGAGTGTGAGCATTTGCACATCTCTGTCAGCAATAGGTGCAGTGTAACTTAAAGTGGACATATAATGCAAAACTGAATCAACTGAAAGAGTTTGAAAGTGTCAGAAATCATATGCTTTTATGATATAAGCTGTTTATATGGCTTATCCCCTTTTGTGATGTCACAATAAGAAAACCCTGGCACCACCCCTCACCCACTAGATCAGTTGAAGATCTGTCATTTCGTTCTGCTGGTTTTACAAGCATCGGGGTTTGTTTGAAGGAGGGATCTATAACTACTGTTCATGGCAAGTCAGCAGATGAGGGAGATGTAAGTGCCTCTGTCACAGTAAAGCATGAACTTGCTTGTTCGTTTTTTGCCATTTAACACAAGCTAACACTTAAATACTCAAAGTATACATGGGACGTGGCCACCAACAGCTTATTTGCTTAAAAGTGACAGAGCCCTTAAACGGCGCATCCTGAAAAGATAGAGTTGGTGAGATCTCTTTATGTAAGAGTGATTTTTTTTGTGCATGCTGCTGTCCCATGACTTTTGATATTGTTTGGAGTGCTAGCATTGCTTCTAATATTTATGGTAATAAATGCACTTGAAGAAGGGCCACCCAGAGAGAGTGCAGCCAATGGTACTCTCTGAAACTCCCAGGCCACGGATGTCTGTGGCTTCTGCAGGGATTAAACCAGTGATCTCCTGATGATAGGGCCAATCCCTAGATCACTGCGCCACCCGGGGGCCCTGAGCAATCCCCCAAAACCTCCTTTTAATCCCCTTGAATTTAGAAGAAACACTGGAAGAGCTGGTGTCTCCAAACTACAAAACTACACTATTTACTGTACCAAAGTAGATAGATAGATAGATAGATAGATAGATAGATAGATAGATAGACAAAAAAGTTAATAAACAGATAAATACATATAAATGTTAATAGATATATAGCTAACTAGCTCATGTAGCTTGCCATCAGCTACCTGAGCCCCAGGAGGGCACAATTGGCCTTGCTCTCTCTGGGTGGGTACAGTAGATGACTCTCTTTCCCCTCATCACTCCTAGGGTGATGTCGATCAGCACAAGGCTGCGTCTGTGAGCTGATGTATCAGAACCGAGTCTGCGCTTTCCTCCGAGCATTAGCGCTGTGAGGGGGCATGTGCTAGTCTTTACCCTTCTGGTGTTTTGGAGCATTAGGGTGAGTCCTAATGAGTGGGTTGGGTAATTGGCCGGTGAAAAATGGAATAAAAATTTGAAATGAAATTGTATTAAAAAAAAAACACATAGGCTAACCAAATACACAAGAGAAGGTAGCCTGGGGGAAACAGCACTAAAGGTGAGTAAAGGGAAGAGAAAGACAAACTCACTATGCAAATAAATAGTTGTAGGAGCCAGATAGTTGTGGGAAAGATGTGAGTTATAATTTACAGTTTCAAGTTTATTTAATTCATTCCAAATTTCCATTTTATTAAACTAACATGGAATCCTGAGCTGAAAGGCTGACAACTTTTAATTTGATGAGTTAAGAAAAACAGAAAAATGTAAGTTATCATAAATTATTAGTTAAATATTGTATAAAAAAGGACTTTATTTGGATGTCTAATTTGTATTGCAGACATGGAGACCCCAGGCTCAGAAGATGCTTGTAGGATAGTCCTCCAGCAGATGGCAGTATTGGCGCTCTGTTCGAATCCAGGTAAGACTTTTTCATCTATTCTGGAACCAACTGGTCCCCAGACTGTACCACCCTCTACCAGTGTAATATAAACCACACACCTGATCTCAGATCAGCTTACCAGAGTTCTCCTCAGTTACTCACCTCCACAGTGACTGAGCCACTCCTTCAGATTACAGAGAGGCTTTATTATATTCAGCCAGCAGATCTGCTGATCCAGACTGGTCTACATCACGCCTGTTTGGAGGCTTACGGCTGACTGAGACATGTCTGGACCTCTTGAGGAACTTAGTCAGACCCATTACGATACGGCACACAACATATATTTATTTATGATTATCAGAACAGTGACTTCATTCTTCATTTTTCATTCTTTAGACTCTTCATATTTAGAATAATATTTGCATTTTATCACTGCATTTCTACATTTTCTATACTAAGCTTTTTATTTGAGTTATTGATCCTTAAAGAATAGGGGATAAAAACAACATAGTGCTTGGTTTTCATGTTGTTATTACTATTGTGTTATTACAGACTTATTACAGTTGTGTTACTACCATACTAATACAATTACGTGTAACCATGTTATAACAATATTATTACAATGGCAATATGGCATTATTACATATGTCTGTGCTATTACAATGTTGTGTGTTGCAATTGTGTAGTTAGGTGATTATTGATATTCCTAATGTGTTCCTAATAGATAGATAGATAGATAGATAGATAGATAAAAGGTATATAGAAAGTAAATATATAGATAAAAAGCTGATAAATAGAAAAAGCGAGATAGATAGTACATATATAGAAAAAAGCTATAGATAGATAGATAGATAGATAGATAGATAGATAGATAGATAGATATATAAAAGGTAGATAGAAAGTAAATAAACAGATAAAAAGCTGATAAATAGAAAAAGTGAGATAGATAGTACATATATATATAGAAAAAAGCTATAGATAGATAGATAGAAAGTAGATATATAGATAAAAAGCTAAAAGATAGATAGATAGATTGATAGATAGGTATGTCAAAGGATGTCAAAAACCCATCTCCACATAAAAGAAAACTCTCTAAATATTGTAAAAAATATCATTTGTGATTTGAATTTTAAACAACCATGCTGCAGAAATAAAATGCATACTTTATTGATATTAAAAATAGACCTTGATATTAAAAATAACAAAGTTGCAGTAAACCTTATAGTCCTGTCTGTTTTATAACAGTATCGCGAGGCTGTAAAGTGTGAATTGCAGCATTTTGACAGTTTGAGTTCAGCTCAATAGCAGCACTATAGCCTATACATGATCCAGAGACTTCCAAATAAAGTGAGGAGAGGGAGCAGAGTGGACGCATGCAGGCGGATTCCTGGAATAGTTCAAAGGTAGCGCATCCTCGCCTCTATCATTGCTCCACCTGGCTTTCATCAGCAAAAATACCAATACTGTAGAAAGAAGAAAGATCCCGCCGCCTGCCAGCACTGTGTCAGTCTACAGAGAGCATGATCAACTCTACACAAAACAACACGGAAAACACAGGATTGATTTTCTGAATTTTACCGGCTTGTTTTTTTAATTATTACATTTTAACACAAGGTTCAAACTGGAAACACCACCTCTAAATAACCGAATGGAAGAAAATTGACCATAAAATTGCTTAAATGACAGTTTTGCACATCTTGGCTGGATTTTCTCAGTCAGATTTTTGAGGTAGCATCACCTGTAATTCAGGCTTTCAGTTAACAGCTGTGCTGAACTCATCAATAGTTAATTAATGAATTTCTTGTCTCTTAATAAAGTGTTTGAGAGCATCAGTTGTAAAGTAGTGAAGAGGTAGAGTTACAGGTACACAGTGAATAATAGCTCTATTTAAATAATGTTCTAATCAAGATTATAAGAAGAACTTACTTAACTATGTAAAAAAAAACACTTTAAGAAGAAATGAAATCAGGCAATCCGAAAAAAAAAAAAAAAGAATTTCAAGAATTTTGAAAGTATCCACCAGTGCTGTAACCACCACAAAGATCATCAAAAATGTTATGATGGAACTGGCACTCATCAGGACAGCCCCAGGAAAGGAAGAGCAAGAGTTGAATGGGAACATTGAATAGGAAGATGAGTCTAAACTTGACTGGTATGTATGTATATAGTAAATATTAAAATATTAATAAAGCTTTTGCTATTTTGTAGATGCTGATTAAACATGAGTAATCAATGGCATTGGGTATGAACCTCACTGTTAGTCATTTCTGAAGGTTTGTATTCATTATAAATGAGTCATCATTTATATATTTATTCATATCCTTTGATCAAGTGTTTGTTTCCTGTGGGTGTGTAATGGCTACTCCCATTAGATGTTGCTCCCAGCTAATGATAATGCTAACATAGAGGCATAGCATTACCCATGCACAGAAATTAGCGCTACTCCCATTAGCCTAGTAGCTAAAGAAAGAGACTTAGAGCTGATTTATTACATTTGAGGTCAGGGAGAATCACTCAACACTTTCTCTCTCTCTCTCTCTCTCTCTCTCTCTCTCTCACTCAATATCTTTTTCTCCCAATATCTCTTTCTCAATCTCTCAATTTCTCTCTCTTTCTGTCTCACTCTTTCTCAATCTCTCTCTCTCTCTCTCTCTCTCTCTCTCTCTTACTCTCAATCTCAAACTCTCCCCTCCTCTCCCAATATCTCTTTCTCTCTCTTTCTGTCTCACTCTTTCTCAATCTCTCTCTCTCTTACACACTCTCACTCCAACCTCTCTCACACTCTCCCCCTCCTCTCCCAATATCTCTTTCTCTCTCTTTCTGTCCCTCTGTCTCTTTCTCAATCTCTCTCTCTTGCACACTTTCTCTCCAACCTCTCACACACTTTCCCCCTCCTCTCCCAATATCTCTTTCTCTCTCTCTTCCAATATATCTCTCTCTCTCTCTCTCTCTCTCTCTCTCTCTCTCTCTCTCTCTCTCTCTCTCCCGAGTGTCCTTTTTGTTTTTTAAATGAATAGATTTTTCAGTGGTTTATTTAAGGTTTTATCTGCATTGTTTCTAGCTTTTGGTAAAAAAAAATTAACCTTCAGTTCTGACGCTGTCAGTCTGCCTGCTCTGGACAATGACTTATCGGATCACGTGACACTACAGCGTTCCAGCGTTGTCCCAAATTCAGCACTCCCGCCACGAAAAGCACCCCCGCCATAAAAAGCACCCCTTTTGGGATCGCGTACGCATCGTCTTCTTCATAAAAGCGGAGATAATCCGATTTAATTTTATTTAGGAACTTTATTTTTCTGGTGGGGGTGCTGAATTCCACACAAACCGTTCACCAAGCTTTTGATTGTTTGCACCTGTGCTATCTGTATGAATACCCCTTAGTTTGCTCTCTTTCTCTTACACGCTGCTGAGTGTTGAATCTAGGTTCTCTATCTCTTTTACAACGCGTCACCTGGAAAAAAGCTGCTTAATTGTATCTTTAGTCAGGCCAAGCTTTTAGTTTTAATTATTTTAGAAAGATGCATTCTGGTTTTAATAGTGATGTCTGTCAGGTTATTAAAGGTTTAGTGCAATTAAGGATACAATTTAATTTTATTATTATTTATTATTTTTTAAGAATATGCAAATCATTGATGGTTTTGAAGAGGTGTGGGATTTTAATCATACGCTCTGTACAGTGGAAAATAACATTTTATACTTCTCTGATGTTTTACAGCTTGACTTTCTCTCTCTCTCTCTCTCTCTCTCTCTCTCTCTCTCTTTCTGATGTGGCTGCACACCTGTGTGTGTGTCTCTCTCAGTGCTTTTAGGCATATTGTATCCAGATGAGATAAAATCAGCCCTTCTCAGGTTCTGACTGCATGCTTTTGTATGCTAGCAGAGCTTCTACATGCTCTCTCTATCTGTAGCTAATGCTAAGTGCTATTGTCTGTTAGATATACATATATATTTTCCTACATTGTAAATGGATACTAAACTCATACAGACTTTGACTGAAATGATTATAAAACATGTAGTAACTTAAAAGTGTTAAAGAAACCAAAATACCTAAATCCGTTAACTTTTAGCGGTTTCTGAGGAAAAGAGCAACGGGTGGAATGCTTGCTTTTTCTTTCGTGAAACAATCCTGATGAGTGCCAGTTTCATCATAACTTTTTAATGACTTTGCTTGAGGATATGTTTTTAAAGTTCTTGAAATGTTTTGGATTGACTGACCTTTATTCCTTAAAGTTATATATTTTTGTCTTTACATAGTTGAGTAATTCTTACCATAATATGGATTAAAACATTACTTAAATAGAGCTATTCACTGTATACCTGTAACTCTACCTATTCACTACTTTACAACGGATGCTCTCAAACACATTAAGAGGAAAAGAAATTCAAGTAATTAACCCTCTAAATCTGAAATTAGGGGTATTAAAAAGAGTTAGCTGTTTTTACTCTCCAGGGCAGGCTTTTACCTAGATTTTAGAGCATTGCTTTGAAGATTTGATTGCATTCGGCGACAAAAGCAAGAATTAGTGCGGTCGGGTCTCTTATTGGTCCAGCAGTCTAAACACTGCCACTATGATCAGGAGATCACTGGTTCGAATCCTGGCCATACAGCTTGCCATCAGCTGCCGGAGCCCTGAGAGGGCACCATTGGCCTTGTTTTCTCTGGGTGGGTACAGTAGATGGCGATCTTTCCTCTCATCACTCCAAAGGGTGATGTCGATCAGCACAAGGCTGCATCTGTGAGCTTATGTATCGGAACCGAGTCGCTGCGCTTTCCTCAGAGCACGCTGTGATGCTATTTGTCAACGCTGCATCAGTAGCAGCAGTTCAAAAAGAGGAGGGGTCTGACTTCACATGTGTTGGAGGAGGCATGCGCTAGTCTTCACCCTCCTTGTGTTGAGGCATCACTAGTCATAGGGTAAGTCCTGATTTGTGGGTTGGGAAATCGGGCGTAGAAATTGGGGAGAAAATACTTTATACCCCTCTAGCTCTTTCCTGACTATTATATTTATACTATACCCTCAGCCAGAACATTATGACCACTTACAAACTTCTTGTGAAATAAATTAATATATCTAATACATAGACAGAACTCGAACATTTACGTCTTGTACTGGAAGATACAAAACAGCCCCATCACTATGCACATCACTATGGCAGTGCTGTCTCCTGATTGCACGTTCCTATAGGAACAGTTCCATGTGATCTTTGGGTTGGCAGCTTCTTTTGACGTAATACACTGTCAGCGAAATCGCTCTGCCTCAGAACAGCTGCCGGAACGTTCAAAACATCACCAACATCTGCGCAACCTCTGCAGTTACTCACTCAGATTCATTTACTGAGATCTGCAGGAGCTTGTGAGGAACAGCCGGAGGGCTGGGTGGGAGAAGGGAGGAGTGGTGAGGTGTGCAGCTCAGTGTGTGCTGAGTGTGAAGGTGTGTGTTGGGACAGGTAGTAGAGAGTGAGTGTGGAAATTCAGTTTTATTGCTAGTTCTGACAGGTCAGCACTCCTGAGTTACTGCAGGTCAGAAAGCACAGCAGTTTTAGGTGGAACACTGTGTTCACCTGGACTGTAGGTAAGACTAGCTAGTCCAAGAATACGTTCACATTACCAGGCTCAAATCTGATTTTATCATGCCTGTGTGAACGTGCCACTGAGCCACTTTCATATGTGGTCCTAAATCAGATACGTATCCGATCCATGGATGTGCGACATGAATGTAGTAAATGGTCAAATCTGAATTCATGCGTCTTTTTGTTTTTACACATTAGCGCTACATGCTTCTCTCGTATTTAAGCAATGTGGATTGTTATCATTACAAGCACTTTGATAGCCCAATGTTATGTTAATAACTCCCTACAACCAGTGGCCCAACCTTTCTGAATGCATATTATTTCACAGACAATGCTCGTCCACACACCGCATATCAGTTGCCTTTATCAAGCCTTTATCAACCTGGTAACTGTAATCTGTTTTTTAAATAGCATTGCAATCTGTCATTTTTTTTTTTTTATACGATGAATGTTTAATATCCTTTATTTCAGAAGAAGCAACTTTTGTCCAAATAGTGTCTTTACATAAAAATCTTGCAGAACACCATGGAAAAGTTTCCTCTGCCAACAAGTAGAAACACGTCAGTTTGCTTTTTCTACATTAGCTTGGATCAGCACATTAGCTGGGTGTTTTTTTTTTTTTTTTACCTCGGCCTTGTGACCCATCGAGGAGAACCTGAGGAAGGAAGAGTTGGGAACGGCTGCATTGAACCGTATCTAAATTGGAATGTCTTACACAGGATCCCAGCGTGTAATGAATTTCCCACAGCTGGCAGGACACATCTTGTGGGGTGTTTCTGGTATGCAGACCCTGTTATTATAATGATTGGTGCATATCATCTCCATTGAAATGATACAAAATTATGAAACTCCAAAATGGAGCAAGTAGAGTAAAATTAAAATAGGGCCAAGGATGGAACCATGAGGTACCCACACATGCTTAAACTTTTGACAGAAAAGGAAGTTGGCTAAAAAGATTGGTCTGAAGCAAGAATAAAATAAAAGAAATGAAAGAATTAAATAGGGCCTAGCATGGAACCTTGAGGGGCCCACATGTAAAATCAGTCTCAGGAGACAATTAAACTCCAAGATGGAACATGTGTGAAAATTAAATAGGGCCTAGGATGAAACCTTGAGGGACCCCACATGTAAAATAAGCCACATAGGAAAATCAAAACTGCTGAATAGGGCCTAAGATGGAACAATTTGGTACCCCACACATAATTGAATTGTTTAAATTGCATATAAAGATGTGTCTGAAGCAAGAAACCTAATCATCAAGGTTTATGACTTTTTTCTTGAGAATTGGAATAGTCTACACACTTGCCACTTATAAAACACCCAGAGGTAAGGGAAATATGCCAACTCTGTAATACTGTGGCATTTACAGAGTTTACAGAGTTGGGAATTGTAGTTAAACATGAAAAGGGAAGCATCTAGTGTAAAATAAAAATAGGGCCAAATATAGAACCTTATGGTTCCCATAGATGATTTAATTGATCAGAAATGACTCTAAATTCTACAGGCCTGATAAACTCTGTAACTCTGTAGTACTGTGGCATCATGGGAATTGTAGTTAAATAATATGAAAGATGGGAGCATCTAGAGTGAAATAAAATAGGGCCAAAGATGGAACTTTATGATACCCATAGATGATTGAATTGATGAAAAATTACTTTCTCTAAAACTTTTGATAAAAAAGAAAAATTGGGTCTAATAATGGATCTAAAGATACAAGCTTGATCAACTCTGCAACTCTGTAATACTGTGGCATTGTGGGAATTGTAGTTAAATTGTATGGAAAATTGGGAGCATGTAGAGTGAAGGCAAATACAGCCAAATATGGAACCTACACATACATGATTGAATTTATTAAAAACAACTTTCTCTTGGTCTAATAATGGATCTAAAGATACAGGCCTAAACAACTGTTTAACTCTGTAATACTGTGGCATTGTGGGAATTGTAGTTAAATTGTATGAAAAAAAAAGGGAGGATGTAGAGTAAAAGCAAATTGGGCCAGGGGCGGAACCCTGAGGTATATCACATGTAAAATCAGTACTCAGTACTAGTTATTCTAGTCTAGTACTTTATATTACATAAGATACATAAAATACAGTTAAAGTTCCTGATATGCCAAGCATGTTCACCAAGATATCATCCACTGCATATAGGAAAATTCTGTAATACTGTGGCATTGTGGGAAATGTAGTTAAATCCCTTTAAATAATAAATAATAAAATGAAGGTTATCATTTGCCTTTGTTTTATAGATTATTTTGTGGATTTCTTTATTGATTTCTTGGTGAAAGGCTCACTGGAGCTCATACTGCCGACTACAGCAAATCTAATCACTCACTGTTTGTGGGTGAGCTTCCTGGCACACAAGTGTAATTCCTCAGGGTAATGCGGAGTCCTCACACTTAGCTGCGAAACAGCTATATACTACTGCACACACACACACTCTCTCACACACACACTCTTACTCAGTGCCATTTATTTTATTTGTCATCAGTGTTTTTTAGGACTGTTTACTGGGAATCAGTCACTCCACTGAAATTGCATTCTGGTCACTGTAATTTAGCTGGAGCCGCCCACTCTTCAGCGTGATTGAGCCGCGGTCACATTAGACCAAACATTTAAGTACGTATAAATGGTTCAGGTTAAATGACTTTAAAAGGTCCATTGCCAAGCATTAACTCTACTGCACCACTGCAAACTCAAACTCTTAAAGCTACAGTACAGTTCAAAATATGAAAAAGTATAGGGACATCTGCATTTATTGTTCATTGTTGAATCAGTAATAATAAAAGAAAGAGTTAATCATGCTTTTGTTGGAGTGACTGTCCATGAAATACAGCCTTTAACCAGAGTTTGGACCACTGCTGTGAGATTTGATGTTTACGCATTGGAAGCATTGTGGTTAGCATAGCTGCTTTCCAAGCAGTTGACCTTGGTTTGAATCCCAACCAGCACAGTTGAGTTTGTTGGGCAGTGGTGGTTATTGCACCACTAACATTATTAATCACAGGATCCACTGTTAAACTCTTGAGCAAGTTAATACCAAGATAAAATGAAAAATCTGAGTTTCAGAATTGGTCCGAATGTGGTTTATACTCAGCAACCTGAGAGTTTCCAGGGTTTCTCAGCTACCAGGGTGTTGGCACAAATAACTCGAGCCAATTCATATCATATACAGTCATATGAAAAAGTTTGGGCACCCCTATTAATCTTAATCATTTTTAGTTCTAAATATTTGGGTGTTTGCAACAGCCCTTTCAGTTTGATATATCTAATAACTGATGGACACAGTAATATTTCAGGATTGAAATGAGGTTTATTGTACTGTAACAGAAAATGTGCAATATGCATTAAACCAAAATTTGACCGGTGCAAAAGTATGGGCAACCTTATCATTTTATTGATTTGAATACTCCTAACTACTTTTTACTGACTTACTGAAGCACAAAATTGGTTTGGTAACCTCACTGAGCTTTTAACTTCATAGCCAGGTGTATCCAATCATGAGAAAAGGTATTTAAGGTGGCCAATTGCAAGTTGTTCTCCTATTTGAATCTCCTCTGAAGAGTGGCATCATGGGCTCATCAAAACAACTCTCAAATGATCTAAAAACAAAGATTGTTCAACATGGTTGTTCAGGGGAAGGATACAAAAAGTTGTCTCAGAGATTTAACCTGTCAGTTTCCACTGTGAGGAACATAGTAAGGAAATGGAAGACCACAGGGACAGTTCTTGTTAAGCCCAGAAGTGGCAGGCCAAGAAAAATATCAGAAAGGCAGAGAAGAAGAATGGTGAGAACAGTCAAGGACAATCCACAGACCACCTCCAAAGAGCTGCAGCATCATCTTGCTGCAGATGGTGTCACTGTGCATCGCTCAACAATACAGCGCACTTTGCACAAGGAGAAGCTGTATGGGAGAGTGATGTGAAAGAAGAGAGTGTGCATACCTCAGGTGACTCTGTTTGTGGTGTGCTTGCAGAAATGGCTTCTTTCGCATCACTCTCCCATACAGCTTCTCCTTGTGCAAAGTGCGCTGTATTACGCTGTATTGGCTCAGATCAATTTTCATGTTATAGTCTGCAAAGAGTTTGTACAATCGTTGCAGGCCGGTTCTCATATTATACTCAGCAACCGGAGTGTTAGCACATATGTCTCGGGCCAATTCCCATACTATCCTCAGATATGAGTGATGGAGTGATGAGGCGATTGTTATCCTTCCTGATAAGAATAACAAGAATAACACTACAGATGTATCTTCCAGCAGAAAGGAGTTTGAAGAAGGTTAAACATCATGCTGGGTGGAGGAGAGGAAATGAGATTAGCTGTAGATAAATAAAAGAA
This sequence comes from Astyanax mexicanus, assembly GCF_023375975.1. Lineage (NCBI taxonomy): Eukaryota > Metazoa > Chordata > Actinopteri > Characiformes > Acestrorhamphidae > Astyanax > Astyanax mexicanus. The sequence goes on from NC_064428.1 coordinate 31,875,774, forward strand.
AAAGGAAAGGGAACTGTGGGTAGGAAACAACATCGAACAACATCATCCAGTATGATGATGATGACCGTATGTGACCCTGGGATGGATCATGATTTACTGCTACATAAACACTCTATTGTAAACACACTGTAGGCAGTTTTTGCGGTTGTTTTCTGTAAACATAGTTTCATCTGTCGTTAAGAATCTCTGTTTATTTTATTGTAATTGTTTAGTTGTAGAGAAATAATAAAGCACGTAATAATAATAAGCCAGAGAAGATTAAACTGGACCTCACACTGAACAGTGAAGTCTGTTCTGTCTTATTGTGTTTTGTCTATTATCCTGTATATCATTTGTTTCCCTGTTATGCACCTTACATCGGAAATTAGGAGTTATTATGCATTGCAGCTGGGCTGATTCTACATCATGGTTTTGATGTTTTCCTGGCCTAGTGACATTATACAACTATACAACACAACAGGAATATTTTTCCAGCCCTTTTCCAGACAGGAGCGACTATACGTCGCAGTTGGGATGTTCCTCAGTGCAGTTCAACTTGAAAGATTTCAAGCTCCAGTTTGGATGTTTCTACGTTGTGTGCTGCAATGATTCTTTATAAGAGTTTGAATAATTTCTATATTGCTCCCTATTTTAGGGATCTATAGTCGTGTTAGTGATTTAGGGATTGTCAGTGTGTCGTTGCTATCATAACGTCAGGAAAAGTACTGTGGTCGAGAAAGCCCAATGCCCTGCAAATTGAAAAGAGCTGCAAAAGCACAAAGCACATCCATCAAAATGGCAACACAGTAGGGGTGTGCCATATCGTATCGTACACGATAATATCGCCAACATTTTTAAAAATCGTGAACGATATTATACCCTGAAATATTGTTTTCCATTACATATCTACTAGAGACAGATTATATCTGTCCAGTATCATTTATTTTACTTTAATCCTGGATATATGGAGATATATGAAATTCATTATTAGTAGCATGACATTCTGCATCATTGACTTCTGTTACAAATCTGGTAAAATTCTTGTATTTATTTTAGTATCTCAGTTAAGGGTGTGCCATATCATGCCTGTTGCAGTAGTGTATTCTTGATATATTTTTGTTTTTATTTCAGTATTTTGTCATATCGCCAAGAGTATTGTTATTGCCAAAAAAAACATGAAATATTGTGATATTATTTTGGGGCCATATCGACCTAAAATAAAGGTAAATAATATTGGTTGGGGAAGGAGATCTCACTTTTTTAGGTGTTTATTCTCTCGATGGGTTTCTTGTAGATTTAGCTTTCCTGCACTGTGATGGCATGGCTATTTTTAGAAAGAGTAAGTTCTGCCCTTTCTAATCATATATGGATTATGTTTATGTGTGAAGGGATTTCTGAGTAATTAAGATGAGAACACAAAGTGCGATTTTGGACAGAAAATCCATCCGTTGGGTTCTAAGGGTTAAAATGTTGAAATGTTACACTCAAAACTGGGGAAGCAAATTTAGCAAAAAATTAAAACCAAGCAGGTCTTTCCTAATCAGCTGTTTGGTCAAAGTGAAATATTACATAGTGTATATATATATATATATATATATATATATATTGCATAATTGGGGTATAGCACATTCTGGGAACTTTAAGAACTTCTGAGAACATCTGTACAGGCGTCAAAAAAGCATATTGACTTACATAACTGAGGCTCCTCCCTCTGGAAGTGAACGATAGAGAGTTTTTCATCAGGCCAATCAATGTGATGACTTGTTAAAGTCTCACCTTGGCTCCAGGTAAGAAGAGACACGCCCTAAAAGGAATGTACTTAGGTGAGCGCATGAGTGTGTCTGTTCCTTCTCCTTCTCTATGGAAACAAATCCATTTGACAGCAGGCCGAATTCCACAAACCTACCATTCTGTGTCATAAACACACAGCCTGAGGGCATATATATATAATCAAGGGTGTGCTCTGTGCTGACTACACGAAGCAGGGCGTGTCCTCAGGTGTTCACTCGCTGGATGTTTGTAGAGTGTTGAGGTGTTGCATGGACACTGAAGGTTGCACTGGTTCAAATTGCTGCCCTTGGGGCAGGTTTTCCTTTTGGTTAGTACTTTGTTGCGTATTGGTGTCCATAATTTTCCTCATATACAGCTCTGGAAAAAATAAGAGACCACCTAAAAATGATCAGTTTCTTTGATTTTACCAAATTAAAAAACCTCTGGAATATAACCAAGAGGAAGATGGATGATCACAAGCCATCAAACCAAACTGAACTGCTTAAATTTTTTGCCAGGAGCAGCATAAAATAATCCAAAAGCAGTGTGTAAGACTGGTGGAGGAGAACATGCCAAATAAAAAATAAAAACATTGATCATCCTGTTTTAATGATATTGCATCTATAATACGTTGAATGAACAGCACGTTCTTGACAGCGATGTGTTGAGTGGAAAAATGGACAACCATTAGAATCTGGTGGAGGCTTGCAGAGCTTTAGAGTGTTGAGGTGTTGCATGGACACCCATGCATGGTTGCACTGGTTCAAATTTCTGCCCTTGGGGCAGGTTTTTCCTATTGGTTAGTACTTTGATGGGTGGTGGTATCCCTAATTTTCCTTTTCTACGTAAGGTGAAGTATTGGTTCCAGTGACATGGGATCTAAAATACATACAATGAATAGCCAGTTTTTGACAGCAATGTGTTAAATGGAAAAATTGACAACCATAAGAATCTGGTGGAGGCTTGAAGAGCTTAGAGTATTGAGGTGTTGCAGGGACACTGAAGGTTGCACTGGTTCAAATTTCTGCCCTTGAAGAAGGTTTTTCCCTTTGATTAGTAATATGATGGAAGGTGGTATCCTTCATTTTCTTTTTCTATATAAGGTGACGTGAAAAAAAATATTGATCATCTGGTTCCAGTGACTTAATTCAAGATATGGTTGCACTGGTTTGTCTTGCTGCCCTTGGAGAAGGTTTTTCCCTTAGACTAGTACTTTTTCAGATGGTGGTATTCCTAATTTTCCTTTTCTATGTAAGGTGAAGTAAAAAACATTGATCATCTGGTTTCATTGACTAATCTCAGTGGGATCATGTGATCTATAATACGTTGAATAAATAGCCAGTTAAGAATTGCATAGCAATGTGTTGAGGAGAAAAATGGACAAGTATTAGAATCTGGTGGAGGATTGAAGAGCCTTAGGGTGTTGCATGGACACCCAAGGTTGCACTGGTTCAAATTGCTGCCCTTGGGGCATTTTTTTCCTATTGGTAAATACGTTGTTGGGTGGTGGCATCCTTAATTGTCCTTTTCCATATATTGTGAAGTAAAGAAACCTTGATCATCTGGTTCTAGTGACTCGTCTTAAGACATGGGCTCTACAGTAAAATACATTGATTAAATAGCCAGTTCTTGACAGCGATGTGTTGAGTGGAAAAATGGACAAGGTTTCTCTTTCTGCCCCTAGGCCAGGCTTTTTACCTTTGATTGGTACTTTGTTGAGTATTGGTATCCTTAATTTTCCTCATATACAGCTCTGGAAAAAAATAAGAGAGCACTTGACGAGTCTCTTTGATTTTACCAAATTGAAAACCTCTGGAATATAATCAAGAGGAAGATGGATGATCACAAGCCATCAAACCAAACTGAACTGCTTGAATTTTTGCACCAGGAGTGAGTAGCATAAAGTTATCCAAAAGCAGTGTGTAAGACTGGTGGAGGAGAACATGCCAAGATGCATGGCCACTGTGATTAAAAACCATGGATGGATGGTGTTGGATGGTGGTATCCCTAATTTTCCTTTTCTACGTAAGGTGGAGTAAAAAAAAAGCTTGATCTTCTTGTTTCAGTAACATTGGATCTATAATACATTGAAAGAATAGCTAGTTCTTGACAGCGATGTGTTTGGTAGAAAAATGGACAACCATTAGAATCTGGTGGAGGTTTGAAGAGCTTTAGAGTGTTGAGGTGTTGCAGGGACACTCAAGGTTGCACTGGTTCAAATTTCTGCCCTTGGGTAAGGTTTTTCCTATTTGTTAGTACTTTGTTGGGTGGTGGTATCCCTAATTTTTCTTTTCTACTTGATCATCTGGTTCTAGTGACTCATCTTAAGACGTGGGATCTACATTATAATACATTGATTAAATAGCCAGTTCTTGACAGCAATTTGTTGAGGTTTGTCTTTCTGCCCTTAGGGCAGGCTTTTTACCTTTGATTAGTACTTTGTTGCGTATTGGTATCCTTAGTTTTTCTCATATACAGCTCTGGAAAAAAAAGAAACCACTTAAAAATGATGAGTTTCTTTGATTTTACCAAGTTGAAAACCTCTGGAATATAATCAAGAGGAAGATGGATGATCACAAGCCATCAAACCAAACTGAACTGCTTGAGTTTTTGCACCAGGAATGGCATAAAGTTATCCAAAAGTAGTGTGTAAGACTGGTGGAGGATAACATGATGCCAAGATGCGTGGCCACTGTGATTGTGATTAAAAACCAGGGATGGATGGTGTTGGATGGTGGTATCCCTAATTTTCCATTTCTACGTAAAGTGAAGTAAAAAAAACATTGATCATCTTGTTCCAGTGATATTGGATCTATAATACGTTGAATGACTAGCAAAATGGGCAAACATTAGAATCTGGTGGAGAGCTTTAAAGTGTTGGGGTGTTGCATGGGCACTGAACGTTGCACTGCATGGTTCAAATTGCTGCCCTTAGGGCAGGTTGTTTCCCTTTGGTTAGTACTTTGTTGGATGGTGGTATCCTTAATTGTCCTTTTCTACGTAAAGTGAAGTAAAGAAAAACCTTGATCATCTTGTTCTAGTGTTCTCATCTCGTCTGGTTCTCATCTTAAGACAGGGGATCTATAATATGTTGTTTGAATAGCCAGTTCTTGACAGCGATGTGTTGAGTGGAAAAATGGACAAGGTTTGTCTTTCTGCCCCTAGAGCAGGCTTTTTACCTTTGATTACTACTGTTTCATATACAGCTCTGGAAAAAAATAAGAGACCTAAAAATGATGAGTTTCTTTGATTTTACCAAAACCTCTGGAATATAATCAAGAGGAAGATGGATGATCACAAGCCATCAAAACAAATTGAACTGCTTGTATATGTGCACAAGGAGTGGCATAAAGTTATCCAAAAGCAGTGTGTAAGACTGGTGGAGGAGAACATACCAAGATGCATGAAAACTGTGATTAAAAAAAACAGGGTAATTCAACCAAATATTGATTTTTGAACTCCTAAACCTTTATGAATAGGAACTCTGAAAACTCAATGCTCTAGATGTCAATATTTTTTATTTGGAATTCAAGAGAAATGTTGTCTATAGTTGAGGTTTCTTCAGAAGACATGATCAAGGCTTAGTGAAGTCCAGGTTTGGATAAACGCAGAAGCTCAGCAGCTCAGAAGCTCAGAAACCTAATTGTTCTGCTGAGGCTGGAGGTATTAGCTTCTCACTAGAGTCTCATTATTGCATTAGAGTTCAGTACTGTCATATGACTGTCATTTCAGGTAATCTTCAGGAATGTGGGGTAGACCACTGATCACCAGTGACGCTGTGCTGTTGAATGAGGATGTAGTAGAAGATGTACAGCATTAGAAGAAGATTTACATTTAAATGTACATTTAAGGTATTTAGCAGACGCACTTATCCAGAGCGACTTACAACAACAATGCTTCGTTGTTTACATCAAAATATCCATAGCTAGTTTGTAGGGCCTAGGATCAAGAGATACACAAAGCTTAAATAATGTTTAGAACCCTGTAAGAATAATTTTTTTAAAGATTAGTTTAGGAACTCTTTGAAAAGATAAAAAGATGAGTCTTGAGTCGGCGTTTGAAGACCGCGAGTGACTCTCAGAGCTGTTCTGACTCCCAGTGGAAGTTCGTTCCACCACCTTGGTCCTCCAGCACAGAGAAGAGTCTGGATTTTCTGTTGGTTATTCTGAGGGATGGTGGTTCGAGCCAAGCTGTACTGGAAGTTCTAAGAGCTATTGGTTGGTACAGATCTGGCTTTGACCGTCATTGCCATCAAGTAGGAAGGAGCTGGTGTGTTTTTGGCTTAGTAGGCCAGCGTCAGGGTTTTAAATTTAATTCAACAGGAAGCCAAGGGAGTCACATGACTGAACTTCAGAAGATTAAAGATGAGTCGTGCTGCCGCCTCTTTTCTAAACTAGTTGCGTGTTTTTTTATTGGCTCGCAGTAAAAGACCAGCCAGTAGAGAGTTGTCATTGTCAAGTCTTGAGAATATAAGAGAGAAACTGCACAAGTACCTGAGTGACTTCCTGAGAAAAACAGTCTAATTTTTCTGGTGTTATACAAGAGAAATCGGCATGACCATGAGTCAGATTTGCAATATGGCTTAAGAACTATAACTAGTCATCCATTACTACGCCAAGGCTTCGTGCTTCGCTGATGGAGTGACCAGTGAGTTATGGAAAGAGATGGAGAGATTGTGGAAAAGACCTGTAGTTCCTGGGATGAAGAGAACGTTAGTCTTGTTGGGGCGTCTTGTTGGGAGTTTCAAGATAAAGATAAAGACAGATCCAATGAAGAAGATGTGTGTTCTGTAGCATCACTTGTTTTACTGCACCACATATTTGCAGGTTTGTTATTCAGCCCTGTGGTTTGGATGCAGTATTAGTGGTGGTGGGCGGAGGAGGAGGAGGAGGGGGGGGGGTTGAGATAGCTGCCACTGTTTATAGGCCGCAACTTTGGCATAAACAACTCTTTTATAGCTGTTTAGGCAATACAGCAGCAGCAGCAGCAGTGCAGCGGTGAGAGTTACGAGGGAGTGAAAATCAGTGTGAGATTGGAAGCAGGTGTGAGTCAATAGAACGGCACATGGAGACATTCATACTGCCTTCACATTCTTGGTGGATCATCCCGTTTTTATCACTTATGAGGTCATAAGAGTGAAGCCTTTGTAGTTTAAGTACAGTCTGGTTTAGAAATGAGACCTACTTATTTTTCTCTATTGTGAATAACATACTCTTATCTTTAAAAAATGAAGAAGGAAGCAATCAACAGGAATGAAACTTGGTGGGTAGTTGTGCCAGACTGTCTTCAATACAGGAACTTTAAAAACCCAACGTTATACGTTGACGATGCCCTGCAACCAGTAACTCAACCTTTTCTTAATGCACAATCCATGCCGCTGTCATCTCAAGACATTTCCTTAAAGACACTTTATCCTTTATTAGTTGGAATATTGGCCATATTGACACTGATTAAAATACTGAAAGGCATAGGCTGCTCTGAGTGTCAGGTTTTTAGTATCTACATGTATCCTAGAGGTGTGATTATTGATTATCAAGAAAAATAACTCCGCCTGATGCTGTTTCTCCATGTATTTTATTAAAGTAATAATTAATAAGCCATGTAATGAACTCGAATCATCAATATTCTTATGCTTTCATGCACTCATAAACACTCTAGTCTAACCATTTTTGAAAAGATATCTTAGGTGTGAATATATTTAAAGTCTATACATTGAAAAAAAAAAAAAAAAAAAAAAAAACAGGCGTTTGGTAAGATTTTGGCCAAATCATGATCAGTTACAGTAAAATATAACAATTCTGCTTCCTTTTACATTTTAAATGATAATATTTTTGAGCAGCCGTATGTCTTCTGGAGTAAAAGAGATCAGGGCATGTGTCTGTCTGATATAATTACTGTGTTATAAGACCTGAAAGAGGAACTGAAAACAAAAACGGAGACATTGTTATTATGTTTAAATTAATTGTGTTCCTTTTCCTGCAATTTTGTTGCATTTTTAACATGTTGTTAATCTCATAATTGTACCTACAAAAGGGACTTACTTGAATCCACTTTAACCCACCGCTATTCCTGAGATAATGAAATTAATCTGATATAGTTTATCACTAGCGATGGCTTTATGGGTGCATTTAACTTACTGTTATTTTAGGAATACCCTAGTTTTACTTTATACGTAACACAGCCTAATCCTAATATTTCATTGTTTAGTTAAACATTTATTAATTGTAGCCTATGTTGAATTTGGTTAATTTTGAGGGCATAAATTAAAATTTAGGTTTGAACAAAATCTGAACAGTGTCAGATGGCAATGGGGCTAGCGTGACTTCCTCCAGTTTCACTTGCATGTTGCATGAGTTGTTATAGGCAACCCGGAAAACCTGGAGTGAACTTCCAGTGATATGTGTGTCCTCTAATGGATATCAAGTGGAATGGATTCTTTCTCGACTCAATAAAAAACAGCTCTGCGTGATCTAATAATTTATGTTAAATGATTATTATGAAATGTGATGGGGACACATCCCCTTAAGATTTAATAGTGGCGACGCCCATGATTACACACTACTTCTGCATGTGTAGCTCAATAAAAAATGACTAAGAGTTATAGCCTCTAACTAGTTTTGCAACGCCAGTCTTTAATATTAATCTACAGTGTAGTGTTGGGTTGCCTGATCTTCACAGGCTAACTCCCTCGCTCCTGGTTTGATGCTTCTGCATCTACATGCCCTAACAGTGCTGAGCTGACTGCTGGCATGTGTAGCCTGAGGGCACATCCAGTGAGTTAGCGAGTATGTGTGTGTGTGTGTGTGTGATTTCTTTCTTTGTCTTGAGCTGTGGGGATAACCGGTTTGACGATGAAGGAACTTTTAGACATGGGTGGGCCCCCCTTTTCCCTTTTACACCAAATAACAGAGACAGTGAGAGGAAATCTGAGCGAATTCACACACACACACACACACGAACAATTAGTCTCACGTTCTCTCTCTTTGATCTCTCAGTCTCGTAAAGACTGGCAACAGCAGCGCTGAATTGAACTGTAGTTACATTCCCTTGCCAAAAGTCATGGGATAGCACTATAATAACTGACTATTAAGTGTCACATTTTTTCATATCATATTATTAATTATAAGTTATTGATGAAAAAAGGAACAATCTTTAACCCATATACTAATAATAAAACTATCTATCTATAGATAATCTATCTATCTATCTATCTATCTATCTATCTATCTATCTATCTATCTATCTATCTATCTATCTATCTATCTATTTGTCTGTCCATCCATCCATCCATCTGTGATTGTTTGTCTGTTTGCACTTCCATTCATCATCCACCCATGGATCAGTCTATCTATCTATCTATCTATCTATCTATCTATCTATCTATCTATCTATCTATCTATCTATCTATCTATCTATCTATCTATCTATCTATCTATCTATCTATCTATCCATCCGTCTGTCCGTCTGTCTGTCTGTCCGTCCGTCCATCCATCTGTGATTGTTTGTCTGTTTGCACTTCCATTCATCATCCACCCATGGATCTATCTATCTATCTATCTATCTATCTATCTATCTATCTATCTATCTATCTATCTATCTATCTATCTATCTATCCAATAACACAATAGTAATAACATACTAATTACACAATAGTATAGTAATAACACTGTAATACAAACAAATACAAACAAACGAATGGTCTCAGATTTTAAAAGGCACAGCATGTGACCTCAGGAAACGACTTGCTTGGGGACGCCCACACCTGTTTATGTTATGAGGTGTTATCGTGTGAGTGAGGTTGAACACTGTCCATTGTGCTCATGGCAAGGCAAGACTTGAATTATATGCATTATATTGGAGATGGAATGAAGCCTGACTGTGTGACACAGATTGATGAGACAGTCCATTCCTAAAGGCGGTGCCATCCATCATCCAGCCACTGTCTACTACACATGTGAAGTCAGCCACCACTACATCAGCTCACAGACGCAGCCTTGTGCTGATCGACATCACCCTAGGAGTGATGAGAGGAAAAAGCACCATCTATACCCTCTGTACCCACCCAGAGAGAGCAAGGCCAATTGTGCTCTCACTCAGGGCTCCGGCAGCTGATGGCAAGCTGCATAATCGGGATTCGAATCACATCTCCCGATCATAGTGGCAATGTCTCAAACAGGATGCAACCCTTTCTTGGCTTGTCTGGTTGCCAGATTTATCATCAATCGAGCAATTATGGGAACATCTGGGCTGGCAGCTTCAGCAATCAACAGGTGTAGAGCAAGATCTACAGGCCCAGCTGTAACTGTAATCTGTAGGTATACGTGCTGCAGGATGTCGTATGGAAACTGTAAATATCTCCATGCCCAAAGGCCTTAATCTCCTCTTGTATCCAGGCAAGAAGCTCCCAACAAAACAGCTTATGATATTTTATTCCAAGTCATTTTGGAGCTTTTCTGTTGGTCCATTCGTCATAAAACTTTGACGCAATGGAAACAGCAACTGCCAGATTCACATTATGTCAAAAAGTAAAAAACGGAGATACAAGTTTTTTGTGTAACCGTAATGAGAAGCAGAGAAGATGGAAAGAATTCGAACAGCAGTTTTGACATTTTGCAAGAATAACTCAAACCAGATAGATCTTTGGTGACCCACCCTCTTTCACATGTGTGTGTACATATGTGTGTGTGTGTGTGTGTGTGTAAAGGGCTGTTAATGGGTATCATTTCTGAATGCCTGTCTGTATCTGCCCTGATGACTAATGCTGTTCAGAGACTTGCTGTCTTTTCTTTCTTCCCAAAGAGATTTTTTTTATTTTATTTTATTTTTAAACAACAAATGGCCGTCAGCCTCGGACCAAAATAACTGGAAGGAAGTGTCAGCTGCTGTGTAAATGAGAGGGGAACATCTGGGGAAGCCTGCTCAGATACACACACACACACACACATACACACATATACACACACAAATACACACACACACTAAGTGGGTAGAGTGGAACTACCGCTGTTTAGGCCTTTGGCAGGCTGAGCTGACCTTTGACAATTTCTTTCACACAACCTTAAACCTACTGTAGGATGGGAAAATGTGTGTGTGTGTGTGTGTGTGTGTGTGTGTGTGTAAGAGTGTAAGCTGTTTAGATGCAGGATGTCATTACAGTGCTTGCAAAACAAAGCACTCTATTGTTATCTGTTGGCTTCTTTTCTTCTACTGCTTCATATTATACATATTATTCTACATACTATTCTATACTACACATGTCTACTTATAAATGTTTTACTGATCTACTCTAAGAGTTTGGGGTTTGTTTTGTAAGTATTGTAAATGGCATATTGGCTCTGACTTTTCATGACTCATCAGCAAATCATCATTTTTAAGATATTAATGATAAACAGGCTCAATTATCCCATAGACTTATACTGGAGCCACTGTTACCCCAGTATCTGATTTAAACCAGCGTTAATCTATCTCTGTTCAATAGTGTAATACGATTTTAATGACACAAAACTAATTACATGGTAATAACACTGTAATAACACTAGTAATAACCCTACAACACAATACTAATAAGCAATAATAACACACTAGTAAAACATATGCAATAACATTGCAATAACAATAGTATTACCCTTGTAATAACAGAACGTTCATTCAGGCTTTGTTTTGTAAATCTATCTATCTATCTATCTATCTATCTATCTATCTATCTATCTATCTATCTATCTATCTATCTATCTATCTATCCAATATTGTAATAATATTTTAAGGACACAAAACTAATAGCATGGCACTAACAGTGTAATAACACAAAAGTAATGCAGTGTAATAACAAGAGTAAATAAGTATTAATGCAATAATAACACACTAGTAAAACATATCCAATAACATTGTAATAGCATGGCAATAACAATAGTATTAACCTTGTAATAACAGAAAGTTCATTCAGGCTTTGTTTTGTAAATCTATCTATCTATCTATCTATCTATCTATCTATCTATCTATCTATCTATCTATCTATCTATCTATCTATCTATCTATCTATCTATCTATCTATCTATCTATCCAATATTGTAATAATATTTTTAGGACATAAAACTAATAACATGGTAATAACAGTGTAATAACACACAAGTAATACTGTGTAATAACAAGACTAAATAAGTAATAATCCAATGATAACAGACTAGTAAAACATATGCAATAACATTGTAATGACATGGCAATAACAAGAGCATTACCATTGTAATAACAGAAAGTTCATTCAGGCTTTGTTTTGTAAATCTATCTATCTATCTATCTATCTATCTATCTATCTATCTATCTATCTATCTATCTATCTATCCAATATTGCAATAATATTTTAAGGACACAAAACTAATAACATGGTAATAACAATGTAATAACACAAAAGTATTACTGTGTAATAACAAGAGTAAATAAGTAATAAAAAAGAAGTGATAGCATGATAGCAATAACAATCTATCCATCCATCCATTCATCCATCCATACAATATTGTAGTAAGATTTTAATGACACAAAAGTAATGACATGGTGGTTAGCTTGCAATAGCGCTATTGTAAAATGTTGTAATGACACAATAGTAATTAATAACGCAATAATAAGGCAATAATAACACACTAGTGAACATTGTAATAAATTAGTTGTAGTATGAACTGGTGTCTGTCTGTCTGTCTGTCTATCTATCTATCTATCTATCTATCTATCTATCTATCTATTCATTCAATATTGTAATTCAATTTTAATGACACAAAATTAATAACATGGTAATAACACTGTAATAATACAAAAGTAATACCTTGTAATAACACAACAGTAATTAAAAATGCAATAATAATGCAATAATAACACACTAATAAACATGCAATAACACTGTAATAAACAAGTGATGGCATAACATCAGTAACATTGTAATAACATGGCAATAACAAAAGTCAATCTCTGGTCTAATAAGATTAAAATTTTAATGACACAAAAGTATTGACATATAATACGAAATGAAATAGTGCATTAGTAAAACATGTTATAACATTTTAATAACTCAGAAATAACATGTTACAGCAACAGTAAATACAATGTTAGACTATCATGAAAATAAAATAGATTTTTTGTCAATATGTGTCAGTAGCTACACTTCTGTGGAACAGAGTGTAATATGAATAGCTGCATTTATTAAAACTTATGTCCTTTACCTAAAACACACATTTAGGTCAATATTTACCAAAAAAAAAAAACCACAAACACACATTTTTCTCTGACACTGCACTGATACTCCTTTCAATATGAAAATATTCATATCTATTTAGTTTCAGGGAGTTTATCAGGAGAATATGTGAAAAATGCATCACGCCCAGTTTGCAATAAGTTGTTTAAAGCTCAGATAACAACAAGCCTGAGCGTCGCACAGCTCTGACATTTACACTATTTATACTCAGACTTGCTGTTAGTAAACTTACACAGTGTTGAGGATCTGCTGTGGTGCTGTTTTTGTATATTAGACAGGGGCTTTGATTTCCTTCCAGTGCTTTTCCTCTGTGTGGTTCTACATCAGCGAAGAAGAAATAAAACAGCATGTCCCAGCATGCATAGCAGCAGAGCAGGAGATTTTTTAAGGCATCCTTTTTACTCTTTTTTACAATCATTAAACAAGATACATTTCACATTTTAAACAATAATACAGCAGCAAACTGCTATTTTCTATGTAAAGATGTGAGTAGATGGTGCTCTCTCCCCTCATCACTCCTAGGGTGATGGTGATCAGCACAAGGCGTCTGTGAGCTGTTGTATCGGAACCGAGTCACTACGCTTTCCTCTGAGCGTTAGCGCTGTGATGCTAATCGGTAATGCTGCATCAGCAGCAGCTCAAACAGAGGTGGTGGCTGACTTCACATGTATCGGAGGTGGCATGTGCTAGTCTTCATCCTCCTGGTGTGTTGGGGCATCACCAGTGAGTGATAGGGGGAGTCCTAATGAGTGGGTTGGGTAATTGGAAGATTTAGAAATACAATTATTTTTAAAAGTCCTGAGCAAAGAGCAAAACCACGCCTCCTCTGTGTATGTCTGCTTTCTGTACATAGCCATTATGTCTGCGCATGCATGTTAGCCTCGCCCTGTAGAAACTTATGCCCCTCCCCAATTACATTCTATTCTATTAGCTGCAATGCTAACAGCCATCCTTAGCAAAGTTGGAACCGCAATGCTACGAGGGACAGCAGCCAGGATCCTCAAGGTGAAAGCAAGTGTACAATGCTAACAGCCAGGCTAAGCAAGGTTGGAGCCTCAATGCTAACAGACACAGCAGCTGGGCTAGTTCAACTCTAACAACATTGCCTGACATGTTAAAAATAGTAGTATGATTAATTCGTTAGTTGTCCGACAGCTTGACTACAACTCTGCTACTATAAGTACTTCATTCGTTCTCTCTTTAGCCAATGTTGCCAATCACCAGACTGCTAATTTTGACCATTTTGACTGTCATGAAGCTAAGGGTTTTAAGACAGTTGTATTGGTGTTCACTTGTATATACAGTCCATGGTACTCTCTGTGTACATATTTTTTGGGAAGGGTTGGGATTAAGCTTTGAGGAACGATTTTCCAGGAAGGGATAAAAGCCTAGCTGTATATGTATATCTTCATAATGCAGGGTAGCCCAAGACAATGCTTAATTTCTGGTTTACTACCCCTGAATGTATAAATATCTTGGTATATATTATATTTTTTTCTGTTTGGAAGTCGCCAATGAACTGTTCTGGCTTTAGATATTCCGCCATACACAGCTCAGTGGTTCAGTGGTTAATACGTATTAAAACGTCTCTTTCCTCTCAGCACTGGGGTCTTGGGTTCAAGTCCCTATCTGAATGGAGTTTCCATGTTCTACTAGTGTTTGCATGGGCTTTCTCTGGGGACTCCAGATGGACGGTTGATTCCGGTTAAGACTACACTGTATTCGATTGCTGAGTGCTGAGTGTAAACGGTTGTGTGTAAAACATTATTGTAAAGCATCCTTGGGTGTTTAGAAAGGTGCTCTCTAGGAGCAACTTTATTATTTTTTTCATTAGTTAATTTATACACAAATTATCATTAACTTTCAAGTAAAAGGAACATCCAGCCCTTCTTTTTACCCTTGTAAATGAAAAAATGCATTTAAGTATATATTTTAAACGTATACTTAACTGGAAAAGTACTTACTTTTAAGATTAAAATGAATACATACTTAATACATACTAAATGTACTATTTTAAACAACTAATGACAACTTCAGTATATTTGAATTGTAATCAAGCTATATTTAAATTCAACATAGGTGCTTTTTTCGTATAACTTTTAAGAAGAATTCAAGAAGATTTAAGTTTATGTTTTTAAACATGAAACTTGAAATTGAATTATATAGTAAATGTACTACTTTGCATACTGATGCAGATATTGTGTACACCTTAACGACACTGGAAAAAAAAACTACACTAAAGTGTCCTTTAAGTAGTATTTAAATCCACAACATATATTTTCTATCGACACACGTATAATTTAAAGCATATAATTTAAAGTTGCTCATAAACACATTTCATGGAAATACAGAGAAAGTATATTTAATGTGTATTTTCATTGAGTATATTAAATATTCTTTATCTAATAGTATTATTCACCTAATTAAACATACGTTTAATGCTCTCAAGTGTACTTCCTTTTTTAAAAGGGCTGTTTCTGACAGCTGGTTTAGCAGCACAAATCCTCAATCTGAACAAGCCTTTCACACACCCAGTGAGGAGTGGCTGAAATTCCCCCTTTCCCACATTTTTTACTACTTCAAATAAAAGCCAGTCTGAAGCTAAATAATCTCATGTGTCAGAAAGGCCTTTCAGGACTCAACTGACCTCCACTAAAGCACTAAAAGCTCTAAATAACTCACAAGTGGATTCTTGTGTTTGAGGGTGGACTGCACTGAATTCTGTATTATTGGTGCTAAATGACCCTGACCTTAATCTCGGGAAGCCACAGGAACTCTTGGGGGAACTTTGGGGTTTTAATATTAAGTGATATCTGTATAGTGTTTTTTATCTATTATTTGTGGGGTCAATTTGACCCCATTTAATGTTTAAAGCCTCTAAAAAAAAAGGGTTGGAATTAGTTTTGTGATTCATATTTATTCAGTCTTTCCTAATTTGATAAAGACAATAAGTCAAGCTTAAGATGTTTCAAATATATATCAGCTTTAATGTCTGTTTTATTAGGTTGTTTTATTGGCGTAAAACAATATTTTACACATATTTGTGTAGTAATACTGTAGAGTTTACTATTACAATCCGTTTTATTATCGTTCTTTAAACTTACCTTCATTTTAAGCCCTAACTTAACAACACAATACTTATAATGCTTATATAATAGTATTAAAACACTAATATTACCAGAAGCCCTAATAATTTGTCAAACAAACATAAAAACTGGTAAGTAAACTTTGCTAACATGTTTAATTATCTGGAATTATAATATATATTTTTTTGGAATTAAAATGCTGGGATCATATTGACCCAGAGAATAAAGGGTGTTACTAAATTGGAGGATAGCAGGAGGGTTTAGTATATAAGTAAGTAATAAACCAAGCAACCAACCAAGCAGCCAATTAAGCAACCAAACAACCAACCACTTAACCAACCAATTAACCAACCAATTAACAAACCAACCAACCAACCAATTAACCAATCAAACAACCAACCAACCAACCAACCAAACAACCAACCAACCAAACAACCAACCAAACAACCAATTAAGCAACCAAACAACCAACCACTTAACCAACCAATTAACCAACCAACCAACCAACCAACCAACCAATTAACCAACCAACCAAACAACCAACCAAACAACCAACCAAACAACCAATTAACCAACCAAACAACCTACCACTTAACCAACTAACCAACCAACCAACCAAACAACCAACCAATCAACTAACCAACCACTTAACCAAACAACCAAACAACCAACCACTTAACCAAGCAACCAAGCAACCAATTGACCAACAAAACAACCAAACAATTAACCAATCAACCAACCAAACAACCAACCAATTAACCAAACAATTAACCGACCAACAAACCAACCGACCAACCGACCAACCAAACAAATAAAAGTAAGACTATCAAACTGCCCCAGTGTTGTCGGAGTGCAGTGCAGAAGCCCTAATAATTTGTCAAACAAACATAAAAACTGGTAAGTAAACTTTGCTAACATGTTTAATTATCTGGAATTATAATATATATTTTTTTGGAATTAAATTGCTGGGATCATATTGACCCAGAGAATAAAGGGTGTTACTAAATTGGAGGATAGCAGGAGGGTTTAGTATATAAGTAAGTAATCAACCAAGCAACCAACCAAGCAACCAATTAAGCAACCAAACAACCAACCACTTAACCAACCAATTAACCAACCAATTAACAAACCAACCAACCAACCAATTAACCAATCAAACAACCAACCAACCAACCAACCAAACAACCAACCAACCAAACAACCAACCAAACAACCAATTAAGCAACCAAACAACCAACCACTTAACCAACCAATTAACCAACCAACCAACCAACCAACCAATTAACCAACCAACCAAACAACCAACCAAACAACCAACCAAACAACCAATTAACCAACCAAACAACCTACCACTTAACCAACTAACCAACCAACCAACCAAACAACCAACCAATCAACTAACCAACCACTTAACCAAACAACCAAACAACCAACCACTTAACCAAGCAACCAAGCAACCAATTGACCAACAAAACAACCAAACAATTAACCAATCAACCAACCAAACAACCAACCAATTAACCAAACAATTAACCGACCAACAAACCAACCAACCAACCAACCAACCAACCAACCAAACAAATAAAAGTAAGACTATCAAACTGCCCCAGTGTTGTCGGAGTGCAGTGTCCTCGATTTCCTCTCATTGTGGGTTAGTGTTTAAAACAGGCTGTTTCCGTGTATCCTGCTTTACAGACGAATCCCCTTTTGGCCTTTTTTTCCGTAATTACATGTTCACTCTCTCTCTCTTTTTGTAGAGAAGGTGGTGGTGAAGGAAAAACAGTGTAAAGGCCGGGCTGGAGAGAGTTTATGAGGCTTTGTGGAGAGGGAAGTCTTGAGCGCAGTCGAGCGAACGCTCTGCCAAGCACAAATTCTGGCTGCACATTCTTGCAGTATTGTTTCTTGTTGCCATGACTCTGACCCTCAGTGTTTTCCCTTACTCTCTCTCTCTCTCTCTCTCTCTCTTTCTCTCAGGGTGTGTATAAGTGTGATTCTGCGTGTTTTTTTTAAGGACTTTTTTAGGTCCACCTTGCATTGTAAATTTAATATTGAAGACTATATTAAAGCTATACAGGAATTCATGTGGAATTATTCAGTAAACAAAAAGTGTTAAACAATCCATTATATGTTTTATACAGTACAGGCCTTCTCTTTTTAAATGCGTTTTTCTTTGTTTTCATGACTATTTACATTGTAGATTCTCACTGAAGGCATCAAAACTATGAATGAACACATGTGGAGTTTTATGTACTTAACAAAAAAAAGGTGAAATAACTAAAAATATATATATTCTGGTTTCTTCAAAATAGCCACCCTTTGCTCTGATTACTGCTTTGCACACTCTTGGCATCATTCTCTCAATGAGCTTCAAGAGGTGGCCACCTGAAATGAAAAGTTTGCCTTCACTCTGTGGTCCAGCTCACCCCAAACCATCTGGATTGGGTTTTAATATTAAGTGATATCTGTATAGTGTGTGTTATTAACCCTTCTATTATCTTTGGGGTCAATTTGACCCCATTTCATGTTTAAAGCCTCTGAAAAAAGGGTTGACATTAGATTTGTGATTCATATTTACAGTCTTCTCCTAATTTGATAAAGACAATAAGTCAAGCTTAAGATGTTTCAAATATATATCAACTTCAATGACTGTTTTATTATCGTTCTTTAAACTTACCTTCAGTTTAGGCCCTGACTTAACAACACAATACCTATAATACTAAGATAGAATACAATACTAATATAATACTAATAGAACTAACTATATACAGCACACTCTTGGCATCATTCTCTCAATGAGCTTCAAGAGGTGCTCACCTGAAATGAAAAGTTTTCCAACAGTCTTGAAAGAAGGAGTTCCCAGAGGTGTTTATTAGTTTTTTGCCCCTTTGCCTTCTTCACTCTGTGGTCCTGCTCATCCTAAACCAATTTGATTGGGTTCAGGTCCGGTGACTGTGGAGGCCAGCTCATTTTTTGTTAAGTAAAAAACTCCACATGTGTTCATTCATAGTTTTGATGCCTTTAGTGAGAATCTACAATGTGAATAGTCACGAAAATAACAAGTCAAGAAAACGCATTGAAAAAGAGGAGGTGTGTCCACACTTTTGGCCTGTACCGTACCAGGGGTGTCAAACTCATTTATTTTTCTCATTACTGGCATAATCCTTTTAACTGTATACCAACAAACTTACACTAATATATATATATATATATATATTTATTTGTTTATTTATTATATATATATTTATTTATTTGTATATTTATTTATTTATTTTTGACCAATACTCGTATTCTAACATACTGCGTATTCTGCACAGGGAGTAGTGTTGGGTGTGTGTGTTTGGGGGTCAGTGGGGACGTTCTTCATTTAAATGTATGTGTGTGTGTGTGTGTGTGTGTGTGTGTGTGTGTGCTGACACCTGATACTGTTGATTTGTGTTGAGAGAGACATCAATCATCTGTCAGTAAATCAACCGAAGCTTAACAACAAGACAAATCAATAGGCCTGCGTATGCACACACACACACACACACACACACACACACACTTCAAACACACAGGAGAGCATACCTTCACGCTCTAATGCATACACACACACACAGACACACACACACACACACACACACACACAACACACACATACACTACACTGCACTCCAGTTATTTAGCTGGAGGTGTAATCTAGATATGGGCTGTAATTGGCTCTGCTGTATTTCATGCGCACTTTATCACAGTCTCACCTGGTTTCCACTGCCTCTGGCTGTAAATTGGACTGGGTGCTCTGGTTTCTGTGGAGACAGTAGGTCCAGTCCTCATGCATTAGTCATAAATGTGTTCCACCCACTGGCCAGATCAATCCCGTCAATAAGCTGGAGAAACGACTGGACTGGACTTTTAACTAGGACTGCTTACCAATAAGGTGGGGTTTAGAGGTAATCTCAGCTAATTTGGACGTTTCCTCTGGATGATGACGGTCTTTAGATTTGTTTCGAACCTTTAAAGGCCTATAAATGCTTGTCTACAGCTTTAGATTTTCTAGCTATTATAACTATGTATCGCCATGGAGTTGTAGAGGTTCCTAATGGGAAATGTCCTATGATAATCCATCACATTTAGACTGAAAATTCCCATCGCATCATCCCACACATTTTCAATCAGGGACACTGTTGGTCTGGCGATGCATTTGGCCATGATATAGCATCTGTATCTCTTAAGACGGAAGCAGCGTGTGGACAAGCATTGTCCTGTTAGAATTCAGAAACTCATCATTGCTCATTGCTCATCATTATTGGAGGACCGTGACCATTAATGTGCAACATTGGGCTGTCAAAGTGCAAAAGATCTGGCATCGTAAGAAATTGCCCCCCACACCATGACACCTAGACTTTCTAGATGTGTGATGGGGGACAACAAACTGTTTGTTGTGCTTTCAAGCGCATTGGCAAAATCGCAAAAACTGACCCCTCACATCCTGAACATCACCTATTCTAGACTCTCTCCTCTGGTAAAAGGCTTCAGACCATCAAAACCAGCACAGCACGTCACGCTAACAGCTTCTTCCCCAGAGCTGTAGCACTCCTTATCCACAGTGGACACCACTGACTCTCCAAACCTCACTCACTGAACTGTACTGACTGGATTTACAACTCGCTTACTTGCACTTTGCTTATTTACACAGCTGTACAGATGTCCTTTTGTAATGTAAACATCGTATGCACCTTTCTTTAAACAATATTTAACAATATTTAACATAAACCTACCTCAATATACAATAATATTCATATGTGTACAGTTCTTATTAATTCATTTTAATTTTTATTTCATTTAATTTCATTTCATTTCATTTTTCTCTTAGCTTCTATTGGTCTTTAGTGCCCTTTATTCCTTTAGTACTTTTAACTCAGGTAGAAGTTGGAAAGCATAGGAATTGAGTAACTGACCTTCCAAATTGTGTAGAAATTGGTGTAAAATGGTTGAAATTAATACTTTTTAAAACAAAACAAAGACAAGGAAATGACAGAGGTTGAGAAGACTGCTTCATTCAGAAATGGAGGAAGAGCAAACAGAGGAACGGATGAAGTGAATCAGATCAGGGAGGGGTTGGTGAAGGTGTAGGCATGACCGCTGGCTCTGATTTAAAATCCACACCCAGATCTACTGTACTGAACACTCATAGCCTGCAGAACAGAGTTTCAACACCTGAGAGATCGGCATGCCAAAGGACATGAGGCAAGAACTTGTATCATGATGTCCCATGACTTTTGCCACATCCAACAGAAGCTAAAGTACATTGTGATGACCTGTGAGATATGTGTTTTTAGGTCTCCTGGATTGGATGTGGCTTAGATTGTTTGCTTTGAATCAATTTTTATTGTTAGCATGGACAATTTTAGCCAGAGGACGCCGGTCACGATTGCTAGCTTTAGTTCTCTTCCTGATAACATTAGTGTGTAATTTTAGCTTGTCGATAAGGTAAGCAAGCTTATCACTAAGGTTGACAAGCTCGTTTCTAGCTTTAGTTCTCTTCCCGGTAACGTTAGTGTGTAATTAAGCTCATCGCTAAGGTTAGCTAGCTCATTGCTAAGGTAAGCTAGCTTGTTGCTAGCTTTAGTTGTCTTCCTGGTAACATTAGTGTGTAATTTAGCTTGTTGCTAATGTAAGCTAGCTCATCCCTAAGGTTAGCTAGCTCGTTTCTAGCTTTAGTTGTCTTCCTAGTAACATTAGAGCGTAATTTAGCTTGTAGCTAAGATAAGTTAGCGCATTGCTAAGATTAGCTAGCTCGTTGCTAGCTTTAGTTCTCATCCCGGTAACATTATGTGTAATTTATCTCATCGTTAAGGTTAGTTAGCTCAACACTAAGGTTAACTAGCTCATTGCTAGCTGTAGTTCTATACCTGGTAACATTAATGTGTAATTTTAGCTTGTCGATAAGGTAAGCTAGCCCATTGCTAAGGTTAGCTAGCTCGTTTCTAGCTTTAGTTCTCTTCCCTGTAACATTAGTGTGTAATTTAGCTCAACGCTAAGGTTAGCTAGATCATTACCACCCATTACAAGTGTATTAGCCTTCTATGACATATACCTGGTTGCCCCAACTGCTGGCTTTTAAATGTGTTTCTAATTTTCTTCCATTTTTCTCCCAAATTTAACTAGGCCATAAGCTGCCACAACACAAGGAGGGTGAAGACTAGCACATGCCTCCTCCGATACATGCAAAATCAGCAACCACCTCTTTTCCAACTGCTGATGATGCAGCATTGCATTTGGAGGAAAGCGCAGCGACTCGGTTCTGATACATCAGCTCACAGATGCAGCCTTGTGCTGATCAACATCACCCTTTGGAGTGATGAGGGCAAAGAGCGCCATCTACTGCACCCACCCAGAGAGAGCAAGGCCAATTGTGCTTTCTCGGGGCTCCAGCAGCTGATAGCAAGCTGCATGACTGGGCTTCGAACCAACGATGTCCCTAACCTAGTGGCAGTGCTTAGCTCTCTGGTCTTGCTTGAACTTATATAATTCTCATGGCCTTGCAATAGGCATGATACCCTGTGTTTAAAGTAAGCTCAATAACAAGATAACACCTCAAAACGTATGGGTGTTCCCAAGTCATGGCCATCATTTCTTTTTTTTACTTACTGCTGTCCCTGATTCTACAGACCAGGAAAAGACCAGAAGGTCTGTTATCAGCTAGAGTTAATGAACACAGATATACAGAAGGTTAACACAGCAGGCTATTTGGAGTCTGGCAAGGATTTTTCTTGCCACACTAATTCAATCAGCTGAGATACAACAGGGCATGTGGACGCTGTCACATGTACTGCATTTCAAAGCTTTATTTACTGCATTTAATCAGATCTAACCTTTGCGTTGTTCTCCTAATAGCCCTCGCAAATTTACCACGCCATATTTAGATAGTTTATAATAATGTCAGTGATGTATTATTGAATATGAAGATATAATCATCTCTGTGCTGCATTATTAAATATGATGTGTAGAAGAGTGTAGATAACAGCTCTGTCACGAAGTGACCCAGGCAGGGAGACGAGGAGGCGGACACAGGTGCAGGTAAGGGCGATATAAATAAATAATTTATTAAATAAATAACAAAGAAACAAGGAAACAAGCAACAAGTAAACATGTAACAAAGAAACACAAATAACCAATAACAAACTAGAGATAATAATAAAGATAAACAAACAGGGAATATATACAAGGAGCTAAACTAGGAATAGACACAAAGCAGGGGTAATATACAAGGAACTAGGGAACACGGAAATAAACAAGAAACTAGAGATAAACAAAGGACAAGGGCTAAAGCTAAGAAAACGAGGGCTAGGCTAGGAAACACAAGAACGACAAAACAACAGAGGAAGGTGCAAAGACCGACGGAGGACAAGGTGGCAGAGGAGAGCTATTTATAGTACATAAAACACACTAGAATTGGAAACACCTGGGGAAGGGGTGGAGCTACAAATTAGAAACACATGGTGGAAATCTACTGACAGGAGACACAGAGAGGCACAGGTCACGTGGGGAAGACACACAGAGACACGAAACAGGGCTAAGACCTGACAGAAGCCTCCCCCTAAACGCGCAGCTCCCGAGGCGCGTAAAAACGAACCCCGGGGGCTGGCGGCGGGGAGAGGCCGGGGAAAACAAGAGACGAAACCGGGGACTGAAACGGAGACAGGACAGAGGACAGAGACTGGACGGGAGACTGAACGGGGAACTGAACAGGAGACAGAGACTGGACGGGGAACGGAGACTGGACAGGGAACTGGACGGTGGACGGAGACTGGACAGGAGACTGGACGGGGAACTGGACAGGGAACTGGACGGTGGACGGAGACTGGACAGGACACTGGGCAGGGGACGGAGATTGAACAGGAGACTGGACGGGACTGGACATGGGAACAGGGACGAGGACATTAACAGGGACAGAAACAAACACTGTAACTGGGACGGGAACAGAGACAGACACGGGTACAGGGACGTAAACAGAGACAGGGACCAAAACAGGGAGAGACATGGGGACCAGAAACACGGGTGGGTGCCCAGGACTGGCAAATGTCTGAGGGGAAGTCCAAGGAGCCAGCCTGGGCACAGTACTGGGGACAAAGTCAGGGGACCTCGGTGCCTGCCTGGGTACATGGGACCTGGGACCAAACAAAGTTCCGGGAGCAGGAACCGGTGGGGTAGTGACTCTGGCAGCGGGCGCTGGAGCTGGCGGCGCGGCGACTCGGGCAGCGGGAGCTGGTGCTGGCGGCGCGGCGACTCGGGCAGCGGGAGCTGGTGCTGGCGGCGCGGCGACTCGGGCAGCGGGAGCTGGTGCTGGCACGGAGACTTGGGCAGCTGGCTCTGGCACGGAGACTGGAACTGCTGGAGCAGACACTGAGACTTGAGCAGCTTCAGCAGACATGGAGGCTGGAGCATTTTCAGCAGACATGGAGGCTGGAGCAGCACGCACAGCAGCATATGCAGAGTCTAGAGCGGCAGGAGTTCGGGGGCGTGGCTCAGCAGCCGAAGATGCCTCGTAGGTGGGCGTGTCCGCCGAGTGAGTTTCGGAGCTGGGCGTGTGGAGATCAGGTAATGCAGCTGTGAGGCCTGAAGCCGCGGGCGAAACAAAAACCCGGACTGGATCCGCAGCCTCGCCGGCAGAGTCCACAGCAAGCAGCGCGGGGCCGCCGGTAGAGACCGGCACGGGAAAAGTCTCCATAACAGTCCTGGAGCACGGCTGGGTTGCCGTGGAGATAGTCCCAGAGAGAGGCTGGACTGCAGCGGCGAAATCCAGCCCCGCAGCCGCCATGAAAGCCAGCTCCTCAGCCTGAGGGGCTGGCGCTGCAGCTGTGGGGCTCAAGGCTGCGGTTGCCGCAAAAACCCGGACCGGATTTTTACTCCCTCCGGCTGAGTCCAGCGCGTGGAAAATCTCTGCTCGCGGCTGGCTCACCGGGTTGGAGGTCCTGTAGCGCGATTCGGCAGCAACCGCGGGGAACACGGAGCGCGGTTCGACTGCCATCGCGGAAGTCCCGGAGCGCGGTTTCACAGCTTGCGCCTTTGCCGCGGGAGAGGAGAGTGTCTTGGCCGCGGGAGGAGCTAGCTTTGGAGGCGCCGGGGAAGCTAACGCCTTAGCCACCGGGGAAGCTAGCTCTGGAACCGCCGGTGAGGAGCGCACCTTGGCTGCAGGGGAACGGACGTGAGTCGGGACGGCCTCTGGAGCTGTGCGGCCGAGAGCCGGGTAGAGCACCGCCCCTGGGGGAAACGGTTTTGGAGTACGGGCTGATGCGGCGTAGAGCTCCTCTTCGTCCTCGGAGCTGCTGGGAGCGCACCCGAGAAAGTCCCACGGGTCCCGCTCCTTGAGCCTCGGGTACACGGAGGTACCGAGGCTCAAAGCACCAACCCTCATCGCCCCCCCAAGAAAATCCTCCCCGGAAAAGGGGTCTTCTTCCGGCTGGCGGGACCCCTTAGAGCGCCTACCCCGAGGCCTGCGGCGTCCTTGAGGCCTCGAGGTGTCCTGCGCCGGGGTCCCGCAAGGAGCTCGGCGAATCGCCATCCTGGTGCCCATCCAGGCAGAACCTGCTGTGTCCATGTTCGGTCGGTCTTTCTGTCACGAAGTGACCCAGGCAGGGAGACGAGGAGGCGGACACAGGTGCAGGTAAGGGC
The DNA here is from genome assembly GCF_023375975.1 of Astyanax mexicanus. NCBI lineage: Eukaryota > Metazoa > Chordata > Actinopteri > Characiformes > Acestrorhamphidae > Astyanax > Astyanax mexicanus. The sequence continues at coordinate 31,901,502 of NC_064428.1, forward strand.
GATATAAATAAATAATTTATTAAATAAATAACAAAGAAACAAGGAAACAAGCAACAAGTAAACATGTAACAAAGAAACACAAATAACCAATAACAAACTAGAGATAATAATAAAGATAAACAAACAGGGAATATATACAAGGAGCTAAACTAGGAATAGACACAAAGCAGGGGTAATATACAAGGAACTAGGGAACACGGAAATAAACAAGAAACTAGAGATAAACAAAGGACAAGGGCTAAAGCTAAGAAAACGAGGGCTAGGCTAGGAAACACAAGAACGACAAAACAACAGAGGAAGGTGCAAAGACCGACGGAGGACAAGGTGGCAGAGGAGAGCTATTTATAGTACATAAAACACACTAGAATTGGAAACACCTGGGGAAGGGGTGGAGCTACAAATTAGAAACACATGGTGGAAATCTACTGACAGGAGACACAGAGAGGCACAGGTCACGTGGGGAAGACACACAGAGACACGAAACAGGGCTAAGACCTGACAAGCTGTTGGTGAAGTTTACACCAACATACCAAAACGTATGGGAACATTCACAGCTGTATAAGTTGTGAGGTGTTATCTGTCTTGTGATTGTGGTTGAACACTAGCTAGTGTGCTCATGGAAGTGCTGGCATTCAAACATTCCTGGATCCACAGTGTGACATGTGAATTAGGCATACATCAGAGAAGGCATTGAAACCACCCACAGTGGTGGTATTGACAGTGCAATAGGTGGTAATGATTGTGAATGGCATTGTCTGGCTAGAATAGTCCAGAAGAATTGGAAGATGGTGGGATCAGAATCAATTAAGGCCAATTCTTCCAAACTGAAAACCTCTGGAATATAACCAAGAGGAAGATGGATAATCACAAGCCATCAAACCAAACTGAACTGCTTGAATTTTTGCATCAGAAGTGAGTAGCATTAAGTTATCCAAAAGCAGTGTGTAAGACTGGTGAAGGAGAACATGCTGCCAAGATGTGTAAAAACTGTGATTAAAAAACAGTTTTTTTCCACCAAATATTGATTTCTGAACTCTTAAAACTTTATGAATATGAACTTGTTTTCTTTGCATTATTTGAGGTCTGAAAGCTCTGCCTCTTCCATTTCTCATATTCTGCAGATTATTTGGAATTTGGAAGATTTTTTCAGTAGTCTATTGAATAAAACAACAATCAGAAACTGAGGGGGTCTCTTAATGTTTTCCAGAGCTGTAGAGCCACCAACCTACACCCAATATTTGGCCAGATAAGCCAATTTTCAAACCCAGATTGACACCCAACGTGGTTTACACTCAACATTTACACAGAAATGTAAGTTTAACTTTAGGTACACTGGTTGACGATCAACATCAGGCCAACTTAAGTCCATCCTCAAACTACTTAAACCCACTTTTGAACCCCAGTTGGCTTCTAACATTGGGCCAATGTAAGCCCACTATCAAATATCAGTTGAGATGAAAAGTTAGACTAATAAAAACCTACCTTCAAATACTGGTTTACACCCAATGTTAGGCAAACCTAAGTAAACGTAAGTTTAAACATTGGTCCACGACCAACGTTAGGCCAAATTAAACTGACCATCAAACATGGATTGAATGGATTGGCTCCCAAAGACTCTGTAGAGAACTTGGACAGCATTACTTCAAGTAGATACTCTGTATCACCTTTATTTAAAAGATAGCAATATGGTTGAGTGTCCGTATTTCTTCTTCTCTTTCCTACCCTCTCTCTCTCTCTCTCTCTCCCTCTCTTCTTTGCCAGGCTAAGAGGAGTGTAGATTTATTCCTGTTGGTGGCCACAAAGCTCGCATTGTTTCACTGCCCCACTTGTTTAAAGCCTTGGACGCATGAGGTCCACTTTGTTCCAACCCATCGAGCTGCTGCTGCTGCTTTTGATAGAAAACTTGCTGACGTCTTAATTGGAAGGGCGTGCAGATATGTGAAACTCTCACCAAACAAACAACTGTAGAAGAGTCTTGGTTCATTTCATTATCTGTTAGATATGGATTGGTTATTATGTACTGTATTTTGTTCGCACTATAAGGTGCACCAGATTATAAGAGACATTATGCAACACTAGTAAGGAACAGGGGTGTCGCCATGTTTTACCTTCTAATTCAGCAGGTCTTGCCACTGCGTGGTGGTGGTGGGGGTAAGGTATAACTAAAAGATAAGCAAAGTTAACAAAACTGTAATTCTTAAAAATATATATTAAGCTGGATGTTAATCTACACAGATTTCTCCTCTGAAAACTGTTTATTTGGGTGAGTAAAGTGCTTCTGTTTATTTACAATAAGCTTCGATTTTCAGATTTCCTTTAAGCCTGGGTGCAACAGCATTAGCATTAGCGGCTAACTGCTAGCGCTAGCCGACAGTGCTACATTGTGGAACCCTGAATGTTTCGATAATTCAGGGTGATATTAGTTAGCGGTTTGTCCCACGTAGCTTAAATGCGAAGGCTACAGTCTGATAATACTCATTTCTGAATGATGAAAGAGCTAGCATTTAGCACTGTTAGCGGCTAATGCTAATTCTGCTCCAGCAGTGCTAGCCAGGGTTAGCAGCAGGCTACAGGCCGATAATACTCACTTTTGAACGACTAAAAAGCTAGGGTTTAGCGCAGTTAATGCTAATACTGCTCCAGCAGTGCTAGCCAGGGTTAGTAGCAGGCTACAAGCCAATATACTCGCCTCTGAACGGTGAAAGAGCTAGTGCTTAGATTGTAGGTGCGCCTTATAATGTGAAAAATACGGTAACTTTTCTTGATTAACTAGGTAACATACAGTACATATAATAAACATTAGGGTTTTAACAAACCCTAACACCCTAACCTAACAAACTATTGATACACTTATTTATATTGCAATTTATGTTTTTATTGCAAAACCGCACAGATTGTCACAATCACAGTGTTGGTTTGTAATGAATGGTTTATATGTAGAAGGCTTCAATGACACCTTTAGTGCTTGAATTTGTGCCCCAGGAGTGGCAAAAAGTTATTCAAAGTGTGTAAGACTGGTGGAGGAGAACATGATACCAAGATGCATGAAAACTGTAATTAAAAACCAGGGTTATTCCACCAAATATTGATTTCTGAACTCTTAAAACTTTATGAATATGAACTTGTTTTCTTTGCATTATTTGAGGTCTGAAAGCTCTGCATCTTTTTTTTGTTATTTCAGCCATTTCTCATTTTTTCTGTAAATAAATGTTCTAAATGACAATATTTTTATTTGGAATTTGGGAGAAATGTTGTCTGTAGTTTATAGAACAAAACAACAGTGTTCATTTTACTCAAACATAAACCTATAAATAGCAAAATCAGAGAAACTCTCTGTTCTGATTGGTTTTGTACAGACCTCTGAAGTTGTGTCATCATTTGGACGTCTTGCCCATAGTCTAAGGAGAGTTTCTATTGGCTAAAGATGAATGTTTATTGTGAAAATCAGTCCAATTGCTCCTGGTGGCAACATTGATTTTTGATTACAGGGTTGTGGGTTCATTACCCAGGGGAGAACACTGGTGTGCTCCAGGGGAATCGTAGCATGACTGAACCAGCTGAGATCTGACCCCTGCTCTGTTTAAACATGAATAAATATGTTTATAAAGACACATTGCATTACAGTGTCTCAGGGTTGCGCAATATGGTAAAATATCTACATACTGTCCAGTATTTAGTACAGTGTTTTTTCTGAATGACAATAATTACAAATTATTGTAATAAATAATAAAAATAATAAAATACAATTATTTGCTATAAGGGGTATGAAAAGAACCAAATGCTGGTTGAGAAACCTGAAATATGACATCATGTGGTATACAGACAAGTTTAAAAGCTGCAGTTCTTTTTAATTACCAAATAAATAAAGAATGTTTTACTTTGAAATGACTTGATATGAAAAACGTGGGCTATTTTATGACCACAAACTGTATCAACTTAACTTTGAGACATGAAAGCATCTTGAAAGTGATAAATATATGTGCAAAACACAAGAAGAGCCAAACGCTGGATTAGAAACTCAGGGTGAGACAAAGTAAACAGATGAGGTAAACAGAAACTTATCAAAGCTGCAATTTTTTTATTCCAAATAGATAAAGAATTTTGTACTTTAAAGTGACATAATATGAGAATGAACATGTATGTATGTATCAAAGCCACAATTTTGATGTATATATGTACAAGTATGTATGTATGTAGGCTATGTATGTATGTGTTTATAACAATAAATAAAGAAAGAATTTTGTACTTTAAAATAAATTCATACTAACTATTTTAATTTATTTTAATGTATGTATGTATGTGTATTTTGCATATAATGAGTAATAATACTACTAATAATTATAACAATAATAATAACAATATTAATTGCTGAGATTATTATTATGTATAAAAAAGATTGTTAGATTTATTATTTTTATTTCCTTAATTTCTTCATATAATATTGAGTTAATGATAATGCATATTATGGAAAGAATTATAAATAAACAGTATAAAAAATAATATATAATATAAAAAGAAACTTGCTTATATATACAGCTCTAGAAAAAATGAAGAGACCACTTCAGTTTCTGAATCAGTTTCTCTGATTTAGCTATTTATAGGTTTATGTTTAAGTGAAATGAACATTGTTGTTTATTTTATTCTATAAAGCACAGACAGCATTTCTCCCAAATTCCAAATAAAAATATTGTAATTTATAGCATTTTTTTAGAAAAAAGGGAAATGGCTGAAATAACAAAAAATAAAATGTAGAGCTCAAATAATGCAAACAAAACAAGGTCATATTTATTAAGGTTTTTTTGTTAAATCAGTTTTCATGCGTCTTGGCATGTTCTCCTCCACCAGTCTTACACACTGCTTTTGGATAATTTTATGCCCCTCCTGGTGCAAAAACTCAAGCAGATGTTTTCAATTTGGTAAAATCAAAGAAACTCATCATTTTTAAGTGGTCTCTTATTTTTTTTGCCAATCCACCTCCAGTACCAGGGTTAACCCCAGGCCAGCCCACCCCCTCACCCTCCGTCCCCCGAACCCGGACAGGTAGGCAGGGGCGCGGCCGCTGGGTGGAGTCAGCCGGGCGGGGCCCTCAGAAAGCTCCAGCCCCGGACTGAGTGAGTGAGAGAGCGGCTGAGCGGCTGAGCGAGAGTCCGCGGGGTTTATCAGCTCCGCAGAGCGCACAGATAACACACACAGAGCACACGGGAGAAATATTACATTACTCCGCGGAGAAGAGCCGAGGCTGACCCGAGCAGAGCTGCTATGGCGCTGGGCTGGACTGTGACCTTACCGCTGCTGGTTCTGCTGAACCTGGGGCTGATCCGCGCCTTCAACCTGGACACGGAGAACGTGATCAAGAAGTCCGGGGACCCGGGCAGCCTGTTCGGCTTCTCTCTGACCATGCACCGCCAGCTCAAACCCGCCGACAAGAGAATGTAAGAGCCTGGGGGTTTGGGTTTTTAAAGGGTTTTAGAGCTTATTTTCGCAGATTATTGATGGAAAACAGCTGTGGAGGTCTGCAGGTTTGGATAAAACAGCAATTGTTTGTGGACGATATATCGTATGAGAAATAATTGCAATAAATTATATTATTGCCATTTTCAGACCATTCAAATGCAATTATACAATTTTAAAGAAAACACATTTGTAATTAAAATAATTAGAGAAATACAGCTTTGGAAAAAAAAGAGACTACTTAAAAAGAGAATGATTACCAAATTGAAAACCTCTGGAATATAATCAAGAAGAAGATGGATGATCACAAGCCATCAAACCAAGCTGAACTGCTTGAGAATTTTTGCACCAGGCTTAAAGTTATCCAAAAGCAGTGTGTAAGACTGGTGAAGAACCTTAAAACTTTATGAATATGAACTTGTTTGCTTTGCATTATTTGAGGTCTGAAAGCTCTGCATCTATTTATTTTTTTTTCAGCCATTTCTATTTTTTTCTGCACATAAATACTCAAAATGATTCAGAAACTGACGTGATCTCTTATTTTTTTCCAAAGCTGTATGTGAACAAACATACAAATAAACTTAATAGACAATATCACCATTATCACCATTATAGTATTGAGACCATGTCCATATATATATTGTACAATAACTGGATAATGTAATCATTGTGACAAGCCCATTTGTTTATTGTATTTTAAAGGTTTAAAATAGATTTTTTGTTTAATTCACTTCATTCTTGCTAAGCTGTTGCTAAGGTAATACGTGTTAGCTACTGTGTATTAGCTATTACAAGGCGGTTGCTAGGGTGTTGCTACAGGTGTTACAGGTGTTGAATGGTATGGTGTTTCATAGGTGGTTGCTAATGTGTTTGGGTACACTGTTGGATGCTAAGCTGTTGCTAAGTAGCTGTGGGCTATAGGAATACCTACTAATGTGTTACTCAGTGGTTAATAAGGTGTTTTTAGACTTCTGCTATTGGTTGCTAAAAATATCTTTATTACCTACATGTGAACACTGGAAAGATTTAATTCAGTTTTGTATGATATGGGCCATTTAAACTTATACATATAATACATATTTATGAAAAACTGGTAATTACTATGTAATTATTAAAACTATGAATTATTCAGTAGCTAGGGTGACACTAGTGTGCAATTGTGGTGTGCCAAATGTGGAGACCACTTATAATATATGTAAATTTATTTAGAATTTGCACCAATTGCTTGTCTCTTCTTGCTTGTCTAGTAGATGATACCCTGTAGATTAGTATTGCCAATAGATTAGGACTGTCTGGGTCATGAACATGGAAACACGTCTATCTGGACCATGCCTAATGAATGAATGGCAGGCGGGCTTATAGAGGGGTGTAAAGCCCCTCAGCGTTGAAATGTGCAGCACTGGAATGATGGAATGATGGAGCGCCATTCAATAAAAAATCCTCACAGGATTGCCTCAAAATTAAGTAGAAACCCTTCTTCTCTCTGGAGAGCAGAGACAGTTACTCCAACAAAAGTAGAAAAAACTCTACAGAAAACTGTTTTTTGAACATCTTTGATTCCATAATAGTCACTGAATGAGCAGGTGTCCCAATACTTTTGTCCATGGCCTAGCTAAGTATTTTTGGTTAGTAGATATTCTGGATGTTCTTAGAACTTTTTTTTAACATTTATTTTTAAACATTTAATTAACATTGCTGCAGCAATGTCAATTATGTCAATGTTTTAATTTTTAGTTTTTTTTTTAATGTTAGCATTTTTGGTAACACTTTATTATAACTTTATCATAACTATAACATAACTGTTATTTTTCATATTTTAAGAAACTAAAAAGTTGCTATCACATTTGTAAATACTAATGAATGCATTGGCAACATGAACTGCAATTAATAAAATAAAATTTGCCCGGTTTAAAATTCGTATTTACTAACGATTTATTAATGTTCAAATCCTGATGAGCTTCACTGCTCATTAGTTAAAAATACATTAATGAAAGTTATTATAAAAAGTGTTACCGCATTTTTAAACATTTACATAATGTTAGTTTTGCTTTATTGAAGGAAAATTCTAATAACTTTGTGATGCAAAACCATTATTATGTCCTATATTCCTACAAGACTATTTCTATAACCTCCCTGATATATTTTCTAAAGCTGTTCTCTGTGCATTGTATCATCCTTTAGTTTTTAATCTTATTTTCTGAAGATGATATCAGGACACTTCCTATAATGGACACTAATGGTGAACTAGACTCTGAAAGCCCTGTTTGAGACTGTAGCACCAGGAGCTCGGTGAAGAAGGAATGTGTGAGGAAGGCCGTGATTCATTCCTGAAGCCTACAGACGGGCAACAGGATAGAGGAGCCTGCCAGCGCCAACCTGCTGTTTTCCTGACTGAAAGAAAGAAAGAGAAATAGAGAGAGAGAGAGAGAGAGAGAGAGGGAGGGGGTAGAGGTGGAGGTCAGTCTAAAATGCAGTGTGTTTTGTGACCAGATTTGGGTATAGTGGCTGCAAACCTCTTTACAAGTAGCTTAGCTGCATGGCAACGCCCCCTGGATTGTTTCAAAACTTAGCATTCAGTTATGTTATGTCTTAGGCAGATATGTAAATGAGTACAGGTACAGGTGTGGCTTGATTGCTACAAGAAGGTGTGTGTTTTCAGTGGTTCCCGCATGAAAAGGGTCTCAGAGGCACTACTTTTGGGTAGTGTACCTCCTGGTGAGAGATGGTTCACTGCTAGACATGCGTCTATTAGAGCTTTTCCACTAAAATAACTCTCGTGGTGCTTTTTAGAGAACCAGCCCATGTTTCCGCCAGTTTTAGTAGAACCGCCATAGCATCACATCATACGACATCAACAGAGGGCGCTGCACTGGATCTGGAACCTACTTTTGTTGGTGGAAACGCAGCAAATGGCTCAAAATTAGGTTTGCAAAACAGAACAGTGCCAATTCCACATTGGTGGAAAAGCGCTATATGATGTACTGCATTCAGTGGACAGACTTTAAAAGTGAGGCACATTATTGGACTATGAGAAGGAGAATGGTTGTTTTAATGAATTGCTCACTATCTAGGTAATCTGTAAACTATGGACTGGAATTGTATTGTCTTTAGTGATGAATCAGGCATCAGGGTTTCTGTGGGATTCATGGAGGTATGGAGGCCCCGTGGTGAATTCTTCAATCCTGCCTTTGCTATGGATTGACACACTGCCCCAACTGCTGGTGATGACCAAGTGATGATCTGGGAAGCCATCACATACTGTATCACAGTCAGTCACCCCTAGTAGTGATACAAGGGACACTAACATCTCACCAATAACTGTCTCAGTAAACAAATCCTTCACTCTAATATTGTAATCATATTGTAATATTGTGATCACATACATATATTATAATTACTGTAAAGCGCACTTAAAATCCTTTATTTTCCCAAAAATTGACAGTGCGTCTTGTAGGGCTGGACCCGAATATTCGGGTATTCGGATATTCGTTCGTTGAGTAGGTATTCGGTTTTTAATTTTGGTATTCGGATATTCGTTTTTTTTCTCCTTTCCAGAGTTCCACCTCACTCTAACCACTTCTGTTCTCGCGGGTCCCGTCAGAATATCTTGCGCGCGGGACAGAACTGAACTGTTATTGGCTGGAGCGGGAGTTTAATCCAGACGATGCGGGAGCAAATTAATAAATAGTTAAGAAAACTGTAATAATTGTAAAAAAAAAAAAACCTAAAGAAAACTCTCAACGCGCAGGATGGACCGACACACACACGCACACACCGATGGTGCAGCGCTGCTGTTTTAATAAATATATAAGTAAATTTGAAGCATTAAATGTAGTTTATTTAATTTATATTAGGAACGTGGGGCGGGAGCGGCAGAAATGTGTATGTGGCGGGCGGGCGTGGGATTAAAAGAAGCAATTTTTTTGCGGAGCGGTAACGAGACAGAAACGCGGGAGCGTGGAAGAGTGGGTTTAAAAATCAGTCTCGCGCAGACCTCTATTATACATGATAAAAAAAAAACGAAACTGATTTATATAATAAAACGTAAGGGGTAATGTGGCAACAGTAGGGGCTAAATCGGTTACAAAAGCCTGGCCTACAAAAATGATGTCTGAACGAATTTCCTCTTATCTAATATAATTTAAAATGGCTTAAAAATATAAAATAATTTCTAAGCAAACAAAATATTTAATATTGAGCTTATAGCCCAAGTGCAAAAATACAAAATCAGTAATACGGCTATGCCCTGCACAATCCTTAAACCGAAATAGACCAAATACAATAACGTCATTAACAATGACTTTCCTCTACTCTAATATAATTTAACATGGTTTAAAAATATAAAATAATTTCTAAACAAACGAAATATTTAATATTGAGCTTATAGCCCAAGTGCAAAAATACAAAATCAGTAATATGCCCTGCACAATCCTTTAACCGAAATAGACCAAGTACAGTTTACAATGACTGTCCTCTAATATAATTAACAATGTTTAAGAATATAAAATACTTCCTGAACAAACGTTTTTTTTGTTTGTTTTTTTAAGCAAATAGCCTAAGTGTGAAAACACAAACAGCAATTTACTGGGCTGGCTTGCGCAGCGGAGAAACCGTGCAGCAGCAGCCTCCTAGCCTGCTTACGCAGCGGATAAGCCGCGGTGTGGGGCAGCAGAAATTCCGGGATGAAAACACAAAGAAATCTGGGCTAAAAACACAGAAAAAATATGGGGTGAAAACACAAAAATCCGGGATAAAAACACCAAAAATCCGGGGTGAATATGTCTCGTCGGTCAGAGCAAATTGAACATTTTTCAGTGGATTAAAGGGGCCGTGATTTCCTTTTTTTTTTTTTTTTTTTTACCTCTTATTTTAAAAACGAATATTCGAATATTCGCTTCGAATCAGTGCCGAATATCCGGAGCTCAAAAAACGCTATTCGGGCCAGCCCTAGCGTCTTGTAATCCGGTGTGTTTTATGTATTGAATTCTACCAGTCAGGTATTAAGGAGCAGTAAAGCCGCTGTGCTGAAGCGCAGCGTTATAAGGGTTATAAGAGTTTTCAGTGAAGTTTCTCCAGCACTAAGGCTGGGTGCAGCAGCATTAGCATTAGCTGATAACCACAGTGCTAGCTCTTTCGCCGTTCAGAGGCGACTATATTGGACTGTAGTCTGCAAGTTTTTCGTGTTAGAATGGAAACAGATAGTGCTCTGGGTTACCGGAACACTCATGGTTCCTTAGTCTAGTGCTATCGGTTGCCATTTATGCCCCGCTAAAACTCTGCGGTAAGCGGCTAATGCTAATGCTGCTGCACCCAGCCTTAGTGCTGGAGAACCTTCACTGAAAACTCTACCTTAGACTAAATATTGAAAATCTAAGGTTACTGTAAATAAACAGAAGCACTTTACTCACCCAAATAAACAGTTTTCAGCAGAAAAATATTTGTGTAGATTAACATCCAGCGCTCACTGGATATTTTTTTTTTAAGAATTACAGTTTTGTTTACTTGGGCGCTTCCCCCAGCTTCCCCATTAGAAGGGAAACATGGCGACTACCTTGATCACTTCAATGTAGGCATCCTTACTAGTGTTGCTTAATGTGCCTTATAATCCAGAGCACTTTGTAGTCCAAAATATATGGATTTTTTCCCACTTATAGTGAGTTAAGTTGCATTACGTTCCAACAATCAACTTGATGCTTGGTCCTTTTTTCATTTTTTGTCAAAAGTGTACTTGTGCAGGCTCACCTCTGCATGACCTAACGAGTGTGTACTCAACATATTGACCCTTGCTTATCCTTTAAACACTCGTGAACCCAACATGTTCATGTTTGTTATTGGAGAGCTCGTTGCACTGTGGAGGAAAGTGCTGTGTTGAAGCTTTTATGACACACTGTAAAAAAAGGCCACAATAGCAGCGTCTCCTTCTCTTGGACGAGGGCTTTGGGTTGAATGCCTGGGCGGATTAGGCAGTAAACTGCATCTCGTTTATGGAGGATAATGGTGTAAATTGGATAACGCTACCCTTCTTAACGTCTTAAAAAGAGTAATCAACCAGATGGCGGTCTGCTGGAGTTGTGTTACACTGTCATTTGTATTTATGCTGCTTTCCGTTTACTTCGGAAGTCGGATATCAGAGCTGGGGATGAGGTCACACCCGAGTTGATGACATTCGAGTTGGATAAACATTCACATAAAACATTTCACATAAGACATTTACATTCACAACTGGTTGAACAATCATTTCCAGGTGTTTTATGGCAAATTCAACCAAAGGATTCCCCAGATTTGCATTGCAAAGTCTTTACACTCTTTACACAGACGTACGGCCACAACAGATTATACTGGTGATTCTGTATCTACTGTAACTGTAGATTAATCTGTCCACAACAGATTATACTAGTGATTCTGTATCTACTGTAACTGTATATTAATCTGTCCACAACAGATTATACTAGTGATTCTGTATCTACTGTAACTGTAGATTAATCTGTCCACAACAGATTATACTGGTGATTCTGTATCTACTGTAACTGTAGATTAATCTGTCCACAACAGATTATACTGGTGATTCTGTATCTACTGTAACTGTAGATTAATCTGTACACAACAGATTATACTGGTGATTCTGTATCTTCTGTAACTGTAGATTAATCTGTCCACAACAGATTATACTGGTGATTCTGTATCTACTGTAACTGTAGATTAATCTGTACACAACAGATTATACTGGTGATTCTGTATCTACTGTAACTGTAGATTAATCTGTCCACAACAGATTATACTTGTGATTCTGTATCTACTGTAACTGTAGATTAATCTGTACACAACAGATTATACTGGTGATTCTGTATCTACTGTAACTGTAGATTAATCTGTCCACAACAGATTATACTGGTGATTCTGTATCTACTGTAACTGTAGATTAATCTGTACACAACAGATTATACTGGTGATTCTGTATCTACTGTAACTGTAGATTAATCTGTCTAAAACAGATTATAATGGTGATTCTGTATCTACTGTAAAAAACTAACCAAATTTGAAAAGAAACATATTCAAACCATTGTTAATCCAGACTTTAAGGTGTGAAAATGTGCAATCAGAAATAGGTTAAAGCACCTCTATATACAGGTAAAGACTATTCCTAGAACTCTACACCTGAGCCAAGAAACGTTAAGGAATTTTGACGGTTCTTAGGAGTGTATCGATATCTAGAACGCCTGGAGCTACAGGTCTTTGTCGCTCGCTCTGAAGGAGGAGCTCTGAAAATCAAAGCGAGGTATTTGGTGACGGCCCTGAAGCGTGAGAAGAGTGCCCTGGAGTGTGTGTGTGTGTGTGTGTGCAAATAACAGTTGCTGCAGGGCTTTAATTCTGCAAGCCTTAACAGTGTTTGTGAACTTATTAAAGAGACACACACACACACACACCTATTGGATGTGTCACTGTACTGACGCACAATTACACACACACACACACACACACACACACTGACAGACAGTCGCTCCATTCTCCCTCACTAGCCATGACAGGATAAGGAATGCTACACCCAGCTCACACCCCACCCCCTCCTCCCAATCCACACACACACACACACACACACACACACACACACACACACACACACACACACACACACCCCAAAGTGCCCTGCCCTGGCCTGCAGGTATATGAATCTCTCACCTCAACAAACACACACACACACACCCACCCACACACACACACACTCATACATGTACCTGCCTGCAGGCTACACCTTTCTGACTGACAGCCACTTTCTCCATGTTCAGACATGGAGTCTGAAGGCAGCCGACTCCACCCTTATGTGATGCAGTCGAAGGATATGAGTCAGGACACACACACACACACACACACACACACACACACACATATACGCAAACACACACAACTTACGTACAAAAAGCTCTTATCAATAACTTTCTTTTAACCACCTATTAACCACTTCCTATTGAGTCATTATTCATCATCATGCTTATTATCAAGCAATTATGATCAATTTAATTGTGATTGAAATCAGTGAGTATAAAATGTTTTAGAACACTCCTATTGTTTAGTAGTCCAGTAGCTGCAGTGCTGTATGACCCAGACAATCTACTTTTTTATTACTTTTATTACTTTACTTTACTCAGGGTTCTCACGAGTGCTTAAAAAGTCTTAATATGTCTTAAATTAAAAACCTGGGTAACTAAGGTCTTAAATTGTCTTAAAGTTACTGTAAATTTGCTGTAGTTATTACATTTTCCAGGGAGCTAACGCTACCAAAAAGGTTAGTGTATAGCTAGCTTACATTAGTGCGAGCTACCGGGGAAAAAACTAAGGTTAGCGTAGAGCTAGCTAACATTAGTGCGAGCTACCTAACATTACTGGAGAGAAAACTAAGGTTGGCGTAGAGCTAGCTAACATTAGCAACAAGCTAGCTAATGTTAGCAACGAGCTAGCTAACATTACTGAGGAGAGAACTAAGGTTAGCAACGAGCTAGCTAACGTTACTGAGGAGAAAACTAAGGTTAGTGACGAGCTAGCTAACATTAGTCGCATTAGCTAGCTTAATATTAGTTAACATATTAACGTTAGCGGAAGGTCAAAATAAGTCTTGACCAAGACTATAGTACATAATTTTAGACTGCATTTTAAAATGTACAAGCTATAGGCTGTTAATCAATTTGTACAATACTAAAATAATGTTTCTTTAAAGACCCTGCAAATTTCAGTACACTGGATTTTGTACCATTTTTGGCTAGTGACTGGACCTGTAGAGCTTAAATTGAAAACATTAAGGAAAATAAAAATGTGGTTGTGTTAAATTTTGACTGGTATTGTATATAAGTACTTACAATATGAGTGAGAGAGTGAAATTAAACATTTATTGAGAAAAACTGAAGCTAGCTATATACAAATGAAAGGAGGCTCTAGTACTCTGTTTGGAGCCTCTATATCCTGGATGCAAGTTGAGTAAATTGAGATGGTTGGACATGATGGAGGTATTTACTGGTTCCGTACGGTTCCATTCTGCAACACATTTACCCACAGATTACAGTTGCAGCTGGACCTGTAGATCCTGCTCTAAATTTGTAGGTTGTAGGTTATAGTTCCTGAGTTTTATCCAGCATTATCCTGCTGAAGCCCTGCCATGAAAGGCAGCAACAACGTGGCCCAGCACCTTCTTTTTCAATGTTCATAGTCTTTCATTGGCCCTTCTTTTAGTGCCTGAGGGTGTGCATACTTCACCTACCTTGTTTTATAGAGCTTCATAGTGATTTCCAGACCTTATATATGTGCCTGAGCTCAAGAAGTACAGAAAGAAAGAGACATAGAGCATAGAGCATGGATCAGAGTCAGGAAATAGAATTGAGCAAAAGGAAAAGCAGGTGGCGTTTATCGTCTGTTTCCGCATTTTAAAGGGCTACTGTTTCTGCTCAGCTCCTCATTTCCTTTCTACGTCTTTCCCTTGTTTGTAAAAGGCATGCTGTATGAATTGGCACGACCCTTCAGTGTTTACTGAAAGTTAGGGTCTGGGCTTTCCCTGGAGCCTCTGTCGCCGTAGAAAGGCTGCCATCGACAAACAGCGTTTGTGTAACGTTCACTGAGAGTTGTGGCTGCGTGAAGCAACAGGAGAAAAAAAAAGAACGACGGGAAAAACTCAAGCGTGAAGAATGTTTAGACCATAAATCAGGTTCAGAATTGGCCCAGATTCCTCCAGAGAGCAGAGCTTGCATAAAAAGCTGGCTGAGGGTGGGTTTGGGCCTTCGTAATCGATTGGTTTTGACTTGCCTGTGCCCTGTGCTGCCTTGGCAGGGGCTTGTAAGGCGATTATTTTGGGCTGCTGCTTTGGTCATTAATGGGAACCGTCAGAGAAGTTTAGCACTGTTGGTTGAGTTACACCACAGCAAAACTGGTATGTGAGCATTAAAAAAAGACAGTGCCAAGACTACTGCCAGATTACTGGGAGTAGAGGCATCAGTTCCTTGTGTGCTACCTGTTTTATACACTATGGTTCAAGTTTCTGTGACAGGGATTAAGCCTAGTTCTGGAATAAGCAGAGATTTTCAATTGAAAGGAAAATATGGCCTTAATCCTTGTACAGGAAACTGGCCATAAATCTCTGAAATCTCCAGAAGTATCCTTCTAATTGGTAAATTTGGCTAAAACAAGTTGTCAAGTTTATGGCCAACAGCTTTGGAAAAGCTGCACAGGTCATTTACCCAATCCAAACTCAACTAGAAGGTTGTAAAGCCCCTGTCAACAGCTTTGAACTATATAGATCAGTGGAACTGTGTTCTCTGGATTCATCAATCAAATTCTCACAGCAATGTTCCAGCATTTGGTGGAACGTCCTTCTTAGAAAAGTAGAGTCTGATACTCCAGCGAAAGTTAGAACAACCCACTATAAACACCCTCAATCCCTTAATGGTCTGGATGGTCAAATATCTGAGCGTCTGAGGCAGATAATTTTATGCCGTTAACAGAAGGAAATGACCAGTAACAATTGGTAAAAGTTGGCAGTATGACTTCAAATCATGCCATTTTACTAAAAACCGTACAAGTTATTCAAGTGGCTCAGTTGGCTCTTATTTAAATTATAGTTTTGCACATCTTGGCTGGATATTCTTAGTCAGTTTTATGAGGTAGAGTCACCTGGAATTCAGGCTTTCAGTTAACAGCTGTGCTGAACTCATCAAGAGTTAATTACTTTAATTTCTTGCCTCTTAATAAAGTGTTTGAGAGCATCAGTTGTAAAGTAGTGAAGAGGTAGAGTTACAGGGATACAGTGAATAACAGCTCTATTTGAGTTATGTTCTAATCCAAGAACAAGCTAGAAGAACTACTCAACTAAGTAAAGAAAAAAGCTTTAAAAATGAACCTTAAGTGCAGTCTCAAAGACCATCAAAAACATTGATGAACTTATACTGTGACCCTGATGAGTGCCAGTTTCATCATTTCAGAGTTACCAGCCTCAGAAACCGCTAAAATTCCTTATGTGTTCCTTCATAGTCTTGAGGACTTCAGTATGCATTTACAATGTAGGAAAAACATAAAAAACGTTGAATTAAAAGGTGAAGCAAAACCTTTGACTGGTACTATTGATAACAATGCGTTTTTTTGCTATTAAAAAAGAAAATCCTGCAGGGCATGTGTCCCAATGCCTCTGAATGTTGGGTGTGTATTCCTTTCCTGTTTTTTTTTTCTCGATAGCTGGAAAATCTGAGAGCCTTCCCAATCCACGCTGCCTCATTTGACATGACAGTGAGTTTTCTGCATGTTTTAAAGGCAGCAGCCAACATGTGAATGCTTGTGTTTACCGAGGAATGCTGGAATGCTCTAGCATTAGCATTAGCATTAGCTTCAGCTTAGCAACCAGATACTGTAGAGCAGATACAGTAGCAGCAGCAGCCTACAGGGACTTCTTATCTTCTCCAGTGTAATGAGGTCGCACCACTCCGTGTGCTCCTTTAACCCACAGACTGGTAGAACTTCACCTAAGCCCACAAACGAGCCAATAGACAGGAAGCTCGGAGAATCAGAGGAAGGAAGAGGAGACGTTTTTTTCCCCGTTGTACCCCGGGATATTGGCCGGGTTATATACGGCAAGGTTGAGGAGTTCTTTAGGGGGGAATTTCTCTTGTTATGGCTGCATTGTTCTTTTGTAGTCCCGGGCTGAAGCAGGTTATGATTGGTGTTTATTATTTTAGAGCACGTGTGAAGGAAACAGAGAAGGATACAGCATATGTACACGCCATCTTGAAACGTTTGTCCGAACCCCATGAGACTTGTTCACTCACGTCAGGTTTGGACAACACTTCCCAAGTACAGTACCAGTCAAAGTCTCTGACACACCTTCTCATTCAATTCTATTTATTTAAACATATAATGTATCAATTTAAAAGTGTTAAACTTAAACTTAAAATACTCCGTAATGCATCTGTGGTGCTGTTAACTTGAGGTTTCTGAGGCTGGTAACTTTTGCTTATCCTTTTCTGGGGTAGTCCTGATGAGTGCCAGTTTCATCAAAACAATTTGCTTCATTTTTGACGTTTTTTGCGACTGCACTTGAAGATACTTTTTAATTTTTTTTTTGGATTGACTCACCTTCTTTTCTTAACTGAAGTGTTTTTCTTTACTTAGTTTAGTAGTTCTTGTAGTTCCATAAAATCAGTTAGAATGGAGGTTTCTTAAACGGGGATCACAACTAGTTTCCAGGGGGATGTGTTTTCTCAGCTAAATTTGCGATGAATCAGGTTTGGCCACCAAACTTCTTTACTGATTCAAACTGACTCATTCGCCGTTCAACTCAACTTTTCAGTCTCAGTCTTGATTCAGGTACACACATTCCTGCCGTAGCTCTGCCAGTTCAGACTGGATTAAAACAGAGCTTTTTTAGAAAGTTGAATTGGAAGTGGAGATGCTAAAAGTGAGAAAATATGATGAAAAGTTAAAATGGTGTCGAAAAACTCCCTCCTTTTGGATCAAAATTTGTCTGCAAATCTGAATTTTCTATCTAAAAACAAATAGAGAGCCTATCTCAATGTGGAAGATGATTTCAAACTGTTCCTGATCCCTTTTAAGCCACATTTTTGTGCTTCAATACAGGTTTCAATGCATTTTAAAAATGATAGGAACCCCTAAATTAGAACATTACTTAAATGGAACTATTTTTTGATTTTTAGTTCATACTAATGCTGGAGTGAATATTAAAACTACTTTTAACTTTAAGACACCAGTACATTTAACTTTAAATGGCAGCAAGCATAGACAACACACAAAAAAATCCAATCTGATTATGTGGAAACAAGAAACATCAAATGCTAGCTATAGTAGCTAGCTGTAAATCACTGATCATAGTTATTCCCTTCACTGTGTCATGGTGGAGCAGAACTTGAAGACACGTAAAGATGCAAATCAAAATATACTTTATTGATAAAAGTATAAGACAAAGGGGTAGTCAGACAAAGCAATGCCAATGCCAGTAAACAGCAGCAATAGGGAAATAACATACCAAAAACGAAACACAGTTCAGAGGTCATACATGGCAAGATATCAAAGTATCAGTGGGCAGGTAAATACAAACAAGGTCAGAAACAACACAGGCAATGGGGAATGCACTTTATGAAGACAAGTCAATACTTACCAATGAGTGAACCGGAGTGAGTGGCTTAAATAAGGCCTAGAGCAGGTGATCTCAATATTCAGGTGATTTGCTTCCTGAAGGTGCAGTGTGCTTGTGATCTGGACGGGAGTGTTATCAGTTAAGCACTTTTTGGTTGTGACAGACTTATTTCCTAACTAATTCCTCACAGAAATATAATGTAATTCTACTGACAGGAAGTTCTATTGTGACTCAATGTTTTAATGGTCCTGAGAAGCTACATTTGGGATGTAGGAAGGTTCATGGTTCAGAGGTCTTCAGAAAGGTCTTCTCATTAATCAACAGGATGTAAAATTAGGAGAGGAGGTCTTTAAGGGTTATCACTATATCTAGATTAGGAGACAACCAATCATTTTCAAATCCATCAATGTCATCATGTGATACAGTGCTCCCATTGTTTCTGGCTTTAACTCAGTAGACGCTTAATTGGATGACCATGGCTTTGTGTTGTTTCAGACTACACTAGATAAATGCTGAGATACTGATACAATTCTACATTTTAATATTTTTTTAAAGACATCCAGAATCAGACATTAGTTCTTATTATTTTTATTATTATTATTATAAATTAGCATTAATAAAAGAGTCAGGCACCACCAACATTTCTCAGGGTAACCTTTATTTTAAGCCATAATAAGTGATGTTTCTTGAATCATGTGAATATCTTGATGTGGTGCACTTCTGAATTATACTGTTATCCAGCAATAGCTCATCTGTGATAGTATTATTTAATATACTGAATGCATGTGATGTTAGGAATGTCAGTAATAGTTTGTCACTCAGCACGTGATGTAGAACAAGGGCAGCGAGGGCATGTTTCCAGTAATTTTATTCAATAAAACGCATTTTTAATTGAGGTCAGCATGTGATTTAATGAAATACATAGTGTATCCAATGTTAAAATGTGAGTTAATACATAACAGCTGAGTTTACTGCTTTTAACCCCTTCAACAGCTGCATTTTTAAGAATGTTGCCCAACATATATATTTACTTATTTATTTATTGGCATCAATAGAAATTCCTGATTTGGACCATCCAAGTTGGAAAATAGCTAAGGAGCTAAACCACTCCTTACATCCAATTCCTTTGGGATGACTGAAATTCCACTGATACAAAGTATTGGAAAGAACCCATAATGCAATGGCTTCAATAACAATAATGTGAAAAATCTATATTTTAAAAATAATAATACAGGAAGATGATACATTCTGTACCTAACAACTGGATCTACATATAGGGCCCCATTCCCATCTCCTATACTCTACCCTCCCATTCACTTACAGTACCTTTAACTACATGAAAAGAAATATATGGCAAAAATGGGCCACATATTTGCTTTCATTGTTATAGCAGAAGAACCTTTACTGGTATATTATATCACCTATATTATCTTTATTGATGAACAAAAAGTGGTTCGTCAATGACATCAAAAGACACCTTTTTAAGAGTGTTGCCCAAATCTTAATGGCTAAGTATAAGTTACCAAATATATTTGGCCAAAAATGGAATTTAAAGAAGAAAAGAACAAAAAATTGAACCAAACAATGACTAGTATATTTAAGGTCATATTTTAGTGTTTTACTTTAATGGAGGAAAAAAACTTATACAGCTCTGGAAAAAAAAAATAAGAGAGCACTTAAAAATGCTGAGTTTCTTTGATTTTACCAAATTGAAAACCTCTGGAATAAAATCAAGAGGACGATGGATGATCACAAGCCATCAAACCAAACTGAACTGCTTGAATTTTGCACCAGAAGTAAATCAGCATAAAGTTATCCAAAAGCAGTGTGTAAGACTGGTGGAGGAGAACATATCAAGATGCATAAAAACTGTGATTAAAAACCAGGGTTATTCCACCAAATATTGATTTCTGAACTCTCAAAACTTTATGAATATGAACTTGTTTTCTTTGCATTATTTAAGCTTTGAAAACTGTCTGTCAGCCATTTCTCATTTTCTGCAAAAAAATGCTTTAAATAACAATATTTTTATTTTGAATTTGGGAGACATGTTGTCTGTAGTTTATAGAATAAAACAACAATGTTCATTTTACTCAAACATAAACCTGTAAATAACAAAATCAGAGAAACTGATTCAGAAACTGATGTGGTCTCTTAATTTTTGTGTTCCTACCTTTGGAAAATCACATTCGGTATTCGGCCTTAATTTAAAATTAGGTCGGCTATCTGACAAATATTTACATGTGAACCATTATTAAAAAATCAGTGCTATTTTTGGAAATTGATACAGTATTACAAACCATACTATTGTGATACTTCAATATATATATATATATATATATATATATATATATATATATATATATATATATATATATATATATTGAAGTATCACAATAGTATGGTTTGTAATACTGTATCAATTTCCAAAAAATAGCACTGATTTATTTTTTTTAATATATTTTTTATATCAATATTTTCACACACCTTTAGTTGTGACTAAGGATTTTCAATAGTGTTTCAATAGTAGGCTTAACTTAATTCACTGTGAGGTTAAGGTTCCTAAATCTCTCATTTTGGTGGAGTTAGCTCAAACTTGGGGGGTGTCGTAACTCTTTAAGGTTTATCTTTACATCAGGGTTGTCAGACAGCTGACCTTAGATCAGCAGAAATGTCCACCATGACCCTGTGAATCCATCACCACCATCATTCTTTATAATATAGTGTTTCCATTGTTTCTGGCATTGACTCGAAACATCCCTGTTTAAACCCTGTAGTTGGCGTACGTTAGCATTTTAGCTAGCTAGCATGCTAGCACTCCATACATGTGTGTGATTGTTTAAGCCTGGAGCTTTTGAAAGGAATGAAGCCCATCTGGAGCCGTAAGTCATTCAGAGTCAGTCAGTAATGTGAACCATGACACGGCTAACCTCTGAAAGACCCGGCACTAGGCTGCTACTAGCGCTTTAGCGGGTTAGCGGCTGCCGTTTTTGGCTGTGGTAAGATGTGTCAGTACTGTAGCAATCTGTTTAGCGCTGCTATGATTGTGAGTGGAGAAATCGCTGTGGAGAAATCTTGATTTACTGCTGTTCCCAGCTTTAGAATGCCAATTAACTCCTGGGGTTAGGTCATATTTAAAGATTGTATTTAATGCTGCAGCTAATGAGAACCTTTCACCTTGACTTAAAGATCTCTGTAGCTTAGTGTTGACTGATGTTCTTCAAAGCTAGCAATTTTCAGAAAGTGCTAGTTCACAAAACAAGTCAGACATGTCACCCAATTGACTTTAATGACTTGCACTTTTAAAAATAAAGGTGCTATAAAGGATGTACAGTAAACTCTTTATTTATATTTTTTTTGGACGATTTGTTGCCCCAGAAATAATTATGATAAAGTATTATATTACAGGAAAATGACTAATAATCCTGCTCCTAAAAACTGGGGTTATACACAGGACTAAGACTGTGTGATATGGTTAAAAACAATGGATCACAATATGCTTTAAACAAGCACATGGTCGATACGGTAAGAAAAATTATCATGATACGATAATCAATCAATCAATCAATCAATCAATTAATCTTTATGTTCACATTGAGGTTGTTTACAATGAGAGCATTTACAGTATAAAAGGGACTGAAAACATTTAATAAAAAATTAGAAATATTAAGGAATAAATTAGTAAAAAAATAAATAAAATAATAGAAATACTAATTTTAAATCAACATTTAATTTATATATGAATAAAATACATATGTAAAAAGAAAAAAAAATGGACAATTCTAAAACACCATAAAAACAAACTGACACATAACAAGGAAAGAATTTATAAAATATAAAGTAAAGAAAAAGATAATAATAATAGTAAAAGTAAAGTAAAATGATAAGAAATAATAAGAAATGATATGATGAATAATAATGAACTAAGAACCATAAGAATCAAAATATAAACCATTAGAATAAAAAATAAAAAGTAATAAAAATAAATAAAATAAATAAAAAATTGAAATGAGAAGAAAAAAATAAAGTCATTTAAAATAAGCTCATTTAAAACAATTACAGGCTTTTCTGATGGTGATTAGAAACTAAAAGTTTAATATGATCCGATTATCGACATTTAACAATAATTTGTACGCATTATAAGGCTCACTCTCAGTAAACATCTATTTTCTGGTCTATTTTTGTACTATAAGGCGCACCAGATCATAAGGCGCATTATGTGACACTGTTAAGGAACAGGGGTTTCGCCATGTTTCCCTTGTAGTTCAGCAGGTCTCTCTGTTGGGTGCTGAGACCTGTAAAGCTAAGCTAAGTTAAGTAAACAAAATTATTTCTTGAAAGGATTTTTTTTTAAGTCAAACGAGTACTGGATGTTTATCTACACAGATTTCGCTCTTGAAAACTGTTTATTTGGGTGAGTATAGTGCTTCTGTTTATTTACAATAAACTTAGATTTCCAGATTTCCGCTAAGGCTAGGTGCAGCAGCATTAGCATTATTATTAGCGCTAGTAAATTCCACCTGACAGAGCTACACTCAGGAATTTTGAGTGTTCTGGTAAGCTAGGGCGATAGTATCTAGCTTTTATAGTAGTAGCTTGTTTTAACACGGTAAACATGCAGACTACAGTCTTATATACTCATCTCTGAATGGCGAAAGAGCTACGGCTTAGCGCAGTTAATGGCCAATGCTAATGCTTATGCTGCTCCAGCAGTGCTAGCCGGGGTTAGCAGCAGACTACAGTCCGATAATACTCACTTGTGCGTGCTAACACACACACATACACAAACACACACAGGCGAATGGCATGATTCCTCTTTCCATGTTGTTGAATGTGGAATATGGAGCTACACAAGCTTTTATTTCCCCCAATTGAAGCTCAGCACATTTAAAAGGCATCAAAAATCCCATTTATTTCAAGTGAGTGATGCATGGTAGTGGTTTAAATCTCTTGTGGTGTTTTTTATCTCTAGAAACGATAGGGAGCATGTGTTGCATTGATCTGATAAGAACCTCCTGTGTAAGCTTGTAAGCCCACAGATACGTGAAAGGAAGGAGATCTTATCCATTTTATGCCATGATAACATGAAAGGAACAAAACCATGGCAGATGCTCTTCTGTGATGGTTGAATAATACTTTCCTGTAGAAATGCAAAAGCTTTCATTTTCATTCTTTAAAATGATAGAAAAAGTATGTATTTAATCAAATTTAGTATTTTTTAATAAGTGCTGTTTAAATGTTAGTGACTGTTTTGGCTTGCTATAAAAATTGGATAAAAATTTTATATTTTATATATTTGTGGACATTTATTTTAGGCTTAGTTTTCAAGAGATTTGAAGAGGTTTAACCTTTTGCAAAAAAAAAAAAAAAACATTTGTAGCACATTTATTTTAATTAGCATTCCATCAAAATGTGTATAAACTGTATTTACTAGTGCATCTCAGAAAAAAAAAACTAGAATATCATTGAAAAGTTGTTTTATTTCAGTAATTCAGTTCAAAATGTAAAACACATTAATATTATATAGATGTATTAAACACAGAGTGATCTATTTTAAGCTTTTATTTATTTTATTGTTGATAATAATGACTTTCAGCCAATGAAAACCCAAAAATCACTGTCTCAGAAAATTAGAATATTATATAAGACCAATTAGTACTTTTGGCAGTGTGGGCAGTGTGCCAAGTCCTGCTGGAAAATTAAATCTGCATCTCCATAAAAGTTGTCAGTAGCAGAGAGAAGCATGAAGTGCTGTAAGAATTTGTGGGGAAAACCAAACTGCTCTGATTTTAGACTTGATAATAAAACACAGCAGATGACATGTCTCTCCAAACCATCACTGATCATCAGTAAATTTTACATTTCATTTGTAAATCAAGGGAGCAGAGTCTGGAGGAAGAGTGGAGAGACACACAGTCCAAACTGCTCAAGGTCTAGTGTGAAGTTTCCACCAATCAGTGATGGTTTGGAGAGACATGTCATCTGCTGGTGTTGATCCACTGTGTTTTATTATCAAGTCTAAAGTCAGTGCAGTTTTGTTTTCCCACAAAATCTTACAGCACTTCATGCTTCCCTCTGCTACTGACAACTTTTATGGAGATGAGGATTTCATTTTCCAGCAGGATTTGGCACACTGCCCACACTGATACCAAAAGTACCAACTGGTCTTATATTATATTCTAATTTTCTGAGACACTGATTTTTGGGTTTTCATTGGCTGTAATCCATAATCATCAACAATAAAAGAAATAAACAAATATGAGTTTCACATTTTGTACTGAATCACTGAAATAAAGTAACTTTTCAACTTTTTTAATGGCCCTGCATGAAGTGTTACCTCAGGAAATGGCTTGGAAATGGCTTGGAAATGTCCACACTTGCATAAGTTGTGAGGTGTTATCTTGTGAGGGAGGTTAAAAGCTGACCAGACCAACATCAACTATGGGAATTGGAGTGAGTTGTCACAGGATACCAATTGGTCCTGAAAACTATTGGTATATATATATATATATATATTGAGGTATCACACTGATACCAAAAGTACCAATTGGTCCTGGAAACTATTCTGTTTACTGTGCGCTGTTTGTGTTGAGTCTGTGTCACGTCTACATGTCTGTTTCTTCTCTCCTGCAGTCTTTACTTGTACAGACCTGGCTCAGAGCTGTTCATCTGTTATTAAAGCAGAGATCAGCCAGGCCCGGCTGCTGAACAGCACAATTTCATTACTACTGATCTGCTGTTTCTCACTGTAGATAAAGCTGAGCTGCTCAGTGATAATGGCTGAACTTTACTTTTAATGAGTGTGAGGACCATCATTCATTATTTGGAGGAATATGGCCAGACCTAATAGGAAAAATAATGCTGCATTTTATTTACTCAGAAAGTGGAATGTTATGGCAGCAGATCCAGTATCTGTGTCATTCAGGATTTAAGAGCACTCAGAAAAGTAATGGACGCGTGAAACTGTGAGTTCAACAAAAAAGAGTCTTTATATAAGAAAAATGTAAATCCAAAATATTCCTTTTTACAGTTTCCTTCCAATAATTCCGAACACAGTAAGCACAGTCAAAAAACTGTGTGAATCCGTGCTCTCCAATCCTTCACTCAATCAGTTAGTGCTCTACCAGCTCAAGAGCATCATTTTGCATACTATCAAAATAAGAGTCCTGTATTAAATTTACAGTTCAACTAAACTGACATTAGGATTACCTACATGAATTAACACAATTATTACAAAATACTCAAAAACACATAAAACAAATATGAAATCTTATTTATGGCTGTAACATGGAATGTTAAAGCAGGAAATTACGAAATAAACATGAATTTTACATGAAAGTTTTACACTTTTTAAAAACATTTATCCCAAAAAAACATTTAGCTAAAGACCTTGGAGTTTACTACAACTGGTTTGTCTGCCATTTCCCAGTGATTTGTGGCAAATAATCCCAATATACACTACCGGCCAACAGTTTTGAAAGCTCAGCTAAAGGCTAAAGCTGTTGCCATGTGGGTCAGCCAAACGTGACTCTTCCTGTAGCAGTTTTCTCCAGTTTCTTTTGAAAAGAGTCTTTTGAAGGTGTAGGGAACAGTACTCGCCGCCCTCTGGCTTTATCTCTAATTTCCCTAAAGAAAAGACTTTTATTTTTAATAGTTACAGAGTTCTCTGTGTTTTATCTGTGTCTTTTTCTAGTTATTATTATGATAAAAGTGTTTAGTTAATGCTGCAGTTACACCATGTGAGTGCAGTTACACCATGTGTTCCAGCGCTGATTTACTACAGACTAATGCTTTTAAATTCTATTTTTTTTCATACATCTTAGCTGTAAAAAGCAACTGTTTTTGGATTTTTGGACCATTTCTGGTTATTCAATGTACGTAAAGTAGTGTGTGTCCAATTTTCAAGTACTGTTCCATGGTTATCATTGTCTATGATACTAGTACTATAATTACTACTGATTGTACTACTGTTGCTAGATAGATAGTAAATAAATAGCTAAAAAAATAAGAGACCACTTAAACATGTTGAGTTTCTTTGATTTTACCTAATTGAAAACCTCTGGAATATAATCAAGAGAAAGATGGATGATCACAAGACATCAAACCAAACTGAACTGCTTGAATTTTTGCACCAGGAGTAAAGCAGCATAAAGTTATCCAAAAGCAGTGTGTAAGACTGGTGGAGGAGAACATGATGCCAAGATGCATGAAAACTGTGATTAAAAACCAGGGTTATTCCACCAAATATTGATTTCTGAACTCTTAAAACTTTATGAATATGAATGTGTTTTCTTTGCATTATTTGAGGTCTGAAAGCTTAGGAAATCTGACTTCTTATTTGGAACTTATTTGGAGACGTTCCAACAATGGTCCTGAGGAATTCCTAGATCAAGGGTATCCAGTCTTATTTACAAAGGGATGGTAGGATTAAAAGTAGGGCAATATTAAGATTTTTACCCTAGACTGTCTAGAAACTGGCAACCCCTGCCCTGGACAGTCTCTAGAGAGCCGCTCACTCTTTTATCTTCTACTGGTTTGATTTATCATTTTATCCCCCTCTCCTCTGATCTTGTTTATGAATTGATCACACTCAGTCTACTGTACAGCACAGCTTTGGAAGCGTCTTGTGATTCTTCAGTCTGAGTAAGAGCAGCTAAACTTAGCCGCTGTGAACAGTAGATGCTTGTTTTGGTGGGATGCCTCTGTAATTGTGTGAATGCTGGGTAAATCTGAGGATACGTGAACATTCCTCTCTCCTGCAGAATACCCTGAAATAGACACCAGCAGCTTACATTTACAGCAGCTCGTTCTGACCTGGGCTTTGGGTAGATATTACTCTTCTGAAGCAGAATCAGAGATTCTCTGTGTTTTGTGTTTTGAACTTAGCATTAGGCTCTTTAAAACAAGTCTCTGTCAAAACATGTCTCTTCAAGACAAGACTCTTTAGAACAAGGCTCCACCAAAACAAGCCTCTTCAGGACAAGGCTCTTTAGAACAAGACTCTTTAGAACAAGGCTCCACCAAAACAAGCCTCTTTTCCTACAGTTTTTCATAGCATGTTTTTTAAAGTTCCCAAATTATAAAAAAAGCTTTTTTCCCTCTTTCTTTTAATTTTAGTTTTTGATCATTTAAGCAAATGCTTTCTATCATTTCTTTCTGTTTCCGTTCTCATTTCCTTCTTTCATCAGTTAAAGTGGGTTTTCTTTCTTAGTCGCTACTGTTCTATAGTTTCAAATCTTGGTCTCATCTTCTTAATAATAACAGTGCAACTTGTACCACTGAGTATCTTGCCCCTTGGGATCAGTGCAATTACAAAAGAATGAATCTCCAATATTGATTATTTTGATCTGATCATAAATAGGAATGAGGAATTCAGAGGATTCAGTGGCATCCAGTAGTAAAATATTAAAACAGAAAAAAACATGAATGAGATCATCAGAAAAGAATGAGGTAATTTTCCCACAAGCTCTGACCTTAACTGCAGTTTTGCGTGCGAGTTGGGTCGTGTGAATTCCTCCTGTGGCTGTGAGATCTTCTGGCCCGGGGTGCTGTTAGTAATGGATATGCATAACCTTTTGCACAGAATTCATTAGCAGGGCCAAATGTGAGACTCATATATTATATAGATGTATTAAACACAGAGTGATCTATTTTAAACATTTATTTATTTTATTGTTGATGATTTTGGCTTACAGCCAATGAAAACCCAAAAATCAGTGTCTCAGAAAATTAGAATATTATATAAGACCAATTGTTACTTTTGGCAGTGTGGGCAGTGTGCCAAGTCCTGCTGGAAAATGAAATCCTCATCTCCATAAAAGTTGTCAGTAGCAGAGGGAAGCATGAAGTGTTGTAAGATTTTGTGGGAAAACAAAACTGCACTGACTTTAGACTTGATAATAAAACACAGTGGATCAACACCAGCAGATGACATGTCTCTCCAAGCCATCACTGATTGGTGGAAACTTCACACTAGACCTCAAGCAGTTTGGACTGTGTGTCTCTCCACTCTTCCTCCAGACTCTGATCCCTTGATTTACAAATGAAATGTAAATTTACTGATGATCAGTGATGGTTTAGAGAGACATGTCATCTGCTGGTGTTGATCCACTGTGTTTTATTATCAAGTCTAAAGTCAGTGCAGTTTTGTTTTCCCACAAAATCTTACAGCACTTCATGCTTCCCTCTGCTGACAACTTTTATAGAGATGCAGATTTAATTTACAGCAGGATTTGGCACACTGCCAAAAGTACCAATAGGTCTTATATAATATTCTAATTTTCTGAGACATTGACTTTTGGGTTTTCATTGGCTGTAAGCCATAATCATCAACAATAAAATAAATAAAATCTTTAAATAGGTCATTTTGAGTGAAATACACCCATATAATATATGAGTTTCACATTTTAAACTTTATTACTGAAATAAAATAACTTTTCAACTATATACTGTATATTAATTTCTATCCACTATATCAGTCACTCCTACCTATAGCTGCTCCTCCCTGTAGATAAATTAAAGTCAGAGACCGAAGCTCTGCACAGTTTACAGTGTTGGTCATCCTTTATTCCTTGGCTGGATTTTCTCAGATCAGTTTTATGAGGTAGAGTCACCTGGAATTCAGGCTTTCAGTTAACAGCTGCGCTGAACTCATCAAGAGTTAATTACTTGAATTTCTTGTCTCTTAATAAAGTGTTTGAGAGCATCAGTTGTAAAGTTGTGAAGAGGTAGAGTTACAGGTATTTAGTGAATAATAAATAGCTCTATTTGAGTTATGTTCTAATCTTATCTTATCATATTATGGCAAGAAATTCTCAACTAAGTAAAAAAAATGACTTTAAGAAATAAAGGTCAGTCAAGAACTTTGAAAGTATCCAAAGACCATCAAAAACATTATGATGAAACTGGCTCTCATCAGGACCACCCCAGGAAAGTTACCAGCCTCAGAAACTGCACGTAAAGCATAACTTTGACTGAACTTTGAAGTGATATAAGTGACACTGTAGAAGCTGATAGAAGCCACATGATTGGAAACTCTGCGCTGGTCTGACGGTGCAAATTGAACCGAATCAAATGCCAAGTATGTGTTTTACAATACAAAGAGATGCTCTGTCCCCTTCACTGGGACACATGCAGCTTTCTTCACTGTGTATTCTGGAAAATGTGAGCCGTAAACATTTCCCTCTTTATTCCTCTCTGAAAGAGGAAGAGCTGGGCTGCTGTTTCCTCAAAAACATGCTGGATGTCGGGGCTTTTTTAGACACAGATAGATCTGCTTAAGCTTCATCACTGCTGCTTCAAACACGGCCTATCTGCAGTCCTTTATAACCTTTATAACCTGCAGACTCAGGGCCTGTGACCTTTCACCTTGTACTAATATAAAGGGCTCTGGTTTAAAGGCGAGTAAAAGAGTTAATTGAAAGTGTAAAGTGAGTTGAACTTAAACAGCCTGCATGTTTTCACTCAGTGCAAAAACTAATAAAATCAGGGTTATTCCACCAAATATTGATTTCTGAACTCTTAAAACTTTATGAATATAAACTTGTTTTCTTTGCATTATTTGAGGTCTGAAAGCTCTGCATCTTTTTTGTTATTTCAGACATTTCTCATTTTCTGCAAATAAATGCTCTAAATGACAATATTTTTATTTGGAATTTGGGAGAAATGTTGTCCATAGTTTTTTCTGCAGAATTTAACAAATTTTGTTGAACTAATATTTTATTGTCTGGATAATGTGACTATTTTTTTTAAACAATCAGTTTTAATTCTGTAGAATTTGACTAATTTTGATTAAATAATGTTTTTTTTTTCTTTTTTTATAGAGAGTTTGTTCATCTAATGAGCTTTTCTTGGATATTTGACAAATTTTGTTGAACTAATCATTTTTTTTTCTTGGAGAATTTGACACATTTTGTTGAACTAACTTGATTTTAGCAGAATTTGTTCAAATGACTGTTTCTGCTCATTTTGTTGAGATATTGACTAAGGTTCTGGATATTTAGACTGTTTATGTTAATATCTTAGTCAATGACTAATTGTGTTGAAATGACAATTTCTGGTGATATAGTCTAATTTAAATGACAAAATTTTGGTTTAATTCCTTTGAATTTGTGGAGTTCTTGGCTGTTTGTTTTTTACGTAATAACATTTTTGTGGAGATTCCAATTGATTTTGTACAATTAATAAAATCTTTTTCTGGATATTTTGACTGATTATATCCATTTTGACAGAAATGGATATAATCCCAACATGAATGACTACCTTCGAATATCTCCTATTCCCTAACAGCCTAAGGTTGCCACTAATGTCCGGTGCTCTGGCTCCCAGTAAACAAGTAACTGTTGCTTCTGGTGCCTCTAAAGGAGTAGCTAATTTCACGTGTCGGACGATAGAGTATCCTATCGCCAGAGTACCTTTAACCTTTTAAGGGCTCTAACAGCCTATTTTTCTCAAAATAATGATTTATCCTCTGGGGATTTGGACTGCTTTTGCTGTAATAATGACCCTGTCTGGAGAAACATGGCTCCCCTACTTGCATTCAAAGTCAGGCACCCTTATACCAACACTGTATCCAAACTCTTGACTGCCAACCTGTGTGCCAGCTTTCCCCATGATGCCCTATTTTGTTGTTGGATTTTGGGCCAAGTATTCCTAACTGGTGAAAGGACCATTCATCTTGAAGTTCATTATTTTAACTGCTATTTATCTGTCTGTATCTGATAAGATCTGATAATGCGGGATTATCTGTCTGTCTGGAACGTATGCATTTCAGAGCTCTGAAATTACAAAGCACTGGAACTGGTGTGTTTTGTTGCCAGGCTCTTTGATGGTGCCCTGAGGCCTCCTGACTGCTGCATTGTGGGTAATGTAGTCTCCCCCTCAGTGAGAGCGCTTTTTGTTGCTCTGCACAAAGAGCAGTAGTGTAGCTGAGCTGTGAAGTGTTCGGGGTGAGGGTTGTCAGCGTAGCAGACGATCCCGAGAGAAGAAAAGAGGCTTTGAGAGGAACAGAGGCTCTGAAACCAGAGATACAGCCACTGACCGGTTTGTGTCTGGAGGTCATCTCCGTCCTGCTGCCGCCGCTCTGTTCAGGCGGGAGCTAAAAGGACGGCTCTGTTGTTCCTCCTGTGGAAAGCCGGAGAGAATGGGATGAGGGATGTGTGGCATGCTGGGGCTGACAGTCAGATTGTGGGCACACAGTGAGGAGAGCTTCTGCTGCTGCAGACAAAACGTCTGCTTCTTGTTTCACGCTCTGCAGTGTGTGTCCTGTTCTGGGGGGATTCCTCTCTTCAGTCTTTTCAGGGGTTCTATTAGTCCTACCACTAGTTTTTAGAATTGTTTAAATGCGACGTGAGGTTGTTTGAACTATAATGAACAATAATTAAAAAGACAATAAAATAAAATGCTTCTCTGTTGAGCTTCTGTTTACATTCCTCCCCTGTTTCTCTCTGTCTCTGTTGTCATGACTTTAGTTTTCGCCCGTTCTCGTTTTTCCGTCCATTCTTGGGCTCCTTATTTCCTTATAAGGGCACTTTTTTCTTGGCCGTGTCCCAATTCACTTGCCGGCGCAGCGATAGTGTATTGTACCTCGACCCAAACGACACGGATTTGATCCTGCGTGAGGAGCGGTGTGTTTATTTATTTATTTATTTTTTCATTTCTTCTTGGGTTTATCTGCTTTGAGATCAACTGTTCTGCAACTGGGTTCAACATCCCTCTGGGCTGGAGAGCAACTAGTCTGTAGCACTCCATCCCATTATACTTCATTTTCCAAAACACAATTTTTCCACATAAAAATGGCTTAGAAAATATATGGCTCGCCGCCAAATGTAATTGCTGAGTCCGACCCCTGATTTAGAAGAATCTGAGTGTAGAATTTCATATGTGTCACTTAAACTCGACTTCTAAGTGATTAGAAGTAAACTGTAGAGCAGTTCTGTGATCTAATATTACTGCAAAATGAAAAAAAAAGTTTGTTTTAAAAGTTCCATGGTTTTAACATTTTTGGACTTTTGATCTTTATAGTGCAGCAGCATTAACATTAGCATTAGCCATTAACTGCAGCACTAGTGGGATGTAAATGCTGCCTGATAGCGCTAAACTGAGGACCCCTGAGTGTTCTGGTAACCCAGGGCGCTTTTAGCTAGCGGTTCGTCACGCTTAGCTTGTTGTAACACAGCAAACACACAAACTACAGTCCAATATACTCACCTCTGAACGGTGAAAGAGCTAGCGCTGTGGTTAGCGACTAATGCTAATGCTGCTACACTCAGCCTTAGTGCTGGAGAAACTTCACTGAAAACTCTCCCTTATAACGCTGTACTTGAGCAGAGTGGCTTTACTGCTCCGTAATACCTGACTGGTAGAATTCATACATAAGTTGCACCGGATTATAAGGCACACTGTTGATTTTTGGGAAAATTAAAGGATTTTAAGTGCGCCTTATAGCCCAAAAATATGGTACATAGTAAAGATTGGTCTCAGACAGTGGTTCGTCCACTAAAACTGTCTAAAGAGGCAAGCATAACAGCCAAAATAGACCTAAATACAGCACGAAGCTGAAGCTCAGTTTTTTAACACACAACCAATGACTTAAAACTCCTACAGATCACAAAATTAAATACTTAAAATATATTTTTACATAGATGTGGTGATGCCCCTGTCTGTGAATTATCAACACACTCCTGATTAGTTAGAGGTTTAGGTGTAGTTTTGCAGCTTTTTCAGTTTTGTAGTAACACACAGTCATAGTGCTGCTACTCAGCTATAGATCCCTCATCACAGGTGATGTCACAACACAAGGAGGTTAAAGACTAGCACATGCCTCCTCCGACACATGTGAAGTCAGACTCCGCCTCTTTTTAAACTGCTGCTGATGCAGCATTGCCAAGTAGCATCACAACGCTAACGCTCGGAGGAAAACGCAGCGACTCGGTTCTGATACATCAGCTCACAGACTCAGCCTTGTGCTGATCGATCGACATCACCCTAGGAGTGATGAGGGGAAAGAGCGCCATCTACTGTACCCACCCTGAGAAAGAGCAAGGCCAATTGTGCTCTCTCTGGGCTCCGGTAGCTGATGGCAAGCTGCATGACTGCGATCATAACCAGCGACCTCCTCATAATACATCAGTCGACAGATGCCTGTGCCGGCCAGCCTCCAGCCTCGTGAGAGCATTGACAGTTCTCGGACTCTGGCTGCTGACGCTGGAGAACCATAAACTAGCAATCCTTACACATACATGTAGTGAACAGGAACTCAAAACTCAGAAAAGAAGCTTACTTTTAAATATATAATCCAGATAAATGTGGGCTACACTCTAAGAAATATAAGTACAGATTTGTACTTAAAAGAGTACAAAGCTTGTCGCTGGGGCTGTACCTTATATTGAGGCACAAAAAAGTACCTTTCAGTGAAAGTCCTTTTTTGTACCCATGGTTTTTGTGGCAGTAAAGATCATAAAGATTATAAACATTATCATCAACTAAATATGGCTCAAAAACTTGATGATACGAAATTGTCTGGCTTTCAAATAAAAAATGTGCAATTTAAATATATACTGTTCATTAGTACAGTGGTACAGAATACTGAATGTACCCTTTGGCTGGTTAAATGGTACAAATTTGTACTTATTGCTGTTAGAAATGACTTTGTACTTCAGAGGGAACAAATCTGACCCCGTAAAGACCAATATTGTACCTTTGAGGGTACAATTATAAAGAGTGTACCTTCGAGTACAAAAAAGTACTCATATCGTACCTCTGTTTTTTAGAGTGTAGGATTCAATTTAGTATGATACTTATCTTGATTATTCATTCAGACAAGAAATATATTGTGTGGGATATAAAAACATATTTTTAAATGCAGTCATGTTTTTGACTCAACATAGGATTTAGACCTATTGAGAATGTTTTGAGCAGTTTTGGTTTAAAAAGCTTTAAAGACCATCATTTTTAGCCTGACATCACCGTGGTGTTTTCATTCTGCAGTAGAATAACACACACATGCTGGACTGTGTTGTGTGTTTGACAGAGACGTGTTCAGTCTTGTATGAGGTTTCCCTGACCTCTCGAAGGAAAGTCAGCTCACACAATGCCTTCTTACTCCTCCTGTTAAGATACCAGAGAAAAACAGCTTTAAGTTATGGCTTAAAGTGAGGTAACTCAAGTGACTCAGGTGACTCAGGCCTGTAATTAGTGTGGTTTTCACTGTGTGTGTAGAAAAATATTAATCTATCAATATATATTGTGATATTAGGTTTTGTGATACTGTATCAATAATCAAAAACACAGTATTGATATTTAATGAATAGTGTAAATGTGAAAATGTAAAGATTGGTGTCAGAAGTGTCAGAAGTAGTGTTGGTAGATGGCAGTGTTATACTCTGTCATTTAATTCCACTATTCTGATTGGTTAAAAAAATAAAATCTTTGCTTATATGCATATGATTGTGGGTTTTTTGTACTATATTATATATTAGATAAAAAAATATATTGTGATATATAAAATTTTATCCCCTGTATCTTGACATTTTGTTTGAAGAAACATAATGTTACGATGAATTTCATCACAAAATCTCCTTTTAATGTCAGTGGAAGTTTGTCAAATTGTCAAAGGATTTTTGCAGCATTTTTATTGATCCATTTATTAATAAATATGGGACACTGCTAATTAAAAAAAACTGCAATATTAAAAAAAAAAAAATAGAAATTTACTTTGTAATACTAGCTTCCGGTATTATACTCAGCAGCCAGGGCTCAGACTGTTTCCCATTTTATATTCAGCAGCCAGGGTGTTTAAAAGGATTTTTGCAGCATTTTTATTGATACATTTTTTAATAAATATGGGACACTGCTCATTTAAAACTGTCATGTTAAAAACAAAAAAAACTAGAAATCTACTTTGTAGTACTAGCTTTTTTCAGTATTGCTAAAACTACAATTCATTATTTTGTGGTACCAATATGGATAAATGGGCACAAACTATATTCTGTATATGCTTAATCTGTTTGCTGTTTTATTTTAAACCCACGCCTGATCTTAATGAATTATTTTCTTCTCTTTTCTGCCTCTTTCGATGGTTTTCAGGGTGTTGGTTGGAGCTCCTAAAGCGAAGAAGTTGTCGAAGCAGCAGTCCCAGATAACCGGAGGACTATATAACTGTGATGTTACCACTATCGAAGCCACCTGCCCGCGAGTCAACTTCGACAATGACGGTAAGATTATAGAAATCTTACAGTGGAAACATAAACTCATCAATACCCATCTCTTAACAAGATTTATCAGATTATCATTACTATGAGGCAGTTAGTTAGTTGTATAAACTATTCCAACATAATACTCAGCAACCGGGGTGTTGGAACAAGTGTCTCAAGCAGATTCCAATATTATACTTGGCAACCGGGATGGGCCAGAATTACAACTCAGGCCTCAGTTTAGGAAATGGCCAGAGTGATTTTTGCTATCTAGGAATACTTAGAAAGGAAAGTTACACCAACATCGCAAAAATGAACCAATCGCAGAGGCCCACACGCAGCACTAGGAGTGCACTAGAGTCAGCTTTAATTAAACTTCAGATCACTGATTTTAGGAGCAGCAGAGATCAGTGCTCTAGACCAATCTTAAGCTCAAAAACAGCTTTCACACTACTAGTTGTAATAAAACAAGTACCTGACCCATAGTAAACATTTATATATTCGTATGTTTAACAGTTCTGATGTTTGTGTGCGTGTGTGTGTGTGTGTGTAGAGGACGTGAGGTCTGAGAACAAGAGTAACCAGTGGATGGGAGTCACTGTGCAGAGCCAAGGACCTGGTGGCAAAATTGTGGTCAGTATGAGTTTACCTAATTTTTGGGAAATATTTTGTCCTAACAGAAACAGATTTTAATTTGCCATATTTTTCAGACTATTAGGTGCACTTAAAATCCTTTAATTTTCCCAAAAATTGTCAGTGCCCCTTATAATTCAGTGCATCTTATATATGAATTTTTCCAGTCAGGTATTAATGAGCAGTAAAGCCACTCCACTGAAGTACAGAGTTGTACAGGAGTTTCAGTTTAGTTCTCCAACACCCAGACTGGAGCAGTATTAGCATTAGCTGCTAATGGTGTTAAGCACTAGCTCTTTCGCCGTTCAGAGGTGAGTATTATAGGTCTGTAGCCTGCTGCTAACCCCGGCTAGCACTGCTGGAGCAGCATAAGCATTAGGCACAAACCATGTGTTAAAACAAGCTACGAGGGATGAACCACTAGCTAATACCACCCTGGCTTACTTAAATCTAATCTTACTGTAAATAAACAGAAGTGCTTTACTCAACCAAGTAAGTGGTTTTCAGGAGAGAAATCAGTAACACCTTATAATAACTTATTAATTTACCATTAACTAATGATTGATAACTGTTATTTGTCACATTTTCAGAAACTAAAAAGTTGCTGTTACATTTGTAAATACTAATGAACGCATTGGCAACATAAACTGCAATTGACAAATATTTGCCTAGTTTAAAATTCATATTTAGTAGCGATTTATTAATATTCAAATTCTGAAGAACTACTGCTTTGCTCACATCTACTGATCATTATTTAAAAAAATATTAATAAAAGTTATTATAAAATGTTACCGAGAAATCTGTGTAGATTAACATCCAGCACTCGTTTGACTTTAAAAGAACGTTTTTTTTTAAGAAGTTTGGTTTTGTATACTTAGCTTAGCTTTACAGGTCAAGACCTGCTGAATTAGAAGGTAACCATGGTGTCACCCCTGTTTCTTACTAGTGTCGCGTAATGCGCCTTATACTACAGTGCATCTTATATATTATATTAAAGCCTAATTAGTTGGAACTGATTTTAATCTGGTAAAGTATAAAGCAGTGTTTTCCATGTAGTTGGACGGTTGGTCGGTGCCTGTATGTAAACACTGGTCTGGATGTGTCGTTTGCAGACGTGTGCTCATCGCTATCAGCGCCGCCTCTTCGTTAACACTGCCCAGGAGTCTCGAGACATCACAGGCCGCTGCTACGTGCTGAGTCAGGACCTGAAGATCGACGAGAGCACCGGGGACGAGGGCGGAGACTGGAAGTTCTGTGAGGGACGAGCTAGAGGTCATGAGCGATTCGGCTCCTGCCAGCAGGGCATGTCCGCCACCTTCACCAAGGACTACCACTACCTGGTGTTCGGAGCACCTGGAGCCTTCAACTGGAAAGGTGGGTGGAGATTTGGGCCTGGAATCTGTCCTAGAAGGCATTACCACCCACAGTGGACAGTGCTGTGGGTGGTAATAATTGTGACCGGCGACTTCTGGCTAGAATTGTCCGTGTGATCAGACAAGCGACTCTACATGGCAGATGTACACATATCCCAGACAAGCATTTTAGCTTCCATGGCTAAGCGCTGTCACTATGATCAGGAGATCGCCGGTTTGAATCCTGTTCATGTAGCTTGCCATCAGCTGCCGGAGTCCTGAGAGAGCACAATTGGCCTTGCTCTCTCTCTGGGTGGGTACAGTACACGGCGCTCTTTCCCCTCATCACTCCTAGGGTGATGTCGATCAGGACAAGGCTGCATCTGTGAGCTGATGTATTAGAACCGAGTCCAGAACGCGCTGTGATGCTACTTGGCAAAAAAAATTGAAAAAGGAGGCGGAGTCTGACTTCCCATGTATTGGAAGAGACTAGTCTAGACCCTTCTGGTGTGTTGGGGCGTCACTAGTGATAGGCGGAGTCCTAAGGAGTGGGTTGGGTTATTGGCCATGTAAATTAAAGAGAAAATAGGACAAAAAAATTTACATAAAAATTATTTAATGAGTTTAATGTTTTTTAAGTTACAATTTAATGTAAAATTCAATTTTGTTTTTCAATATTTTCTACATTGTAGATTAATATCAAAGACAGTAAAACTATGAAAGGAACGTGTATGCTATAAGAAGTAAACAAAAAATGTAAAAAAAAAAAGATGTGCCAATATGTGTAAAGTTATATAAGCAAAATGATCTACTTTTAAGAATCTAAAAGACATGGTTTAACACTTTTTTTGTTTACTTCATATTTTTTTTTACTTCATTGTTTGGATGACTTTATATTAATCTACAATACAGAACATTTTAAAATATTGAAAAAACAGGAATTGGCCCGTTTTTCAGCTCTGTGAGACAACTGTGTTTGAGGTTCATGATTTGTCACCATTTCCATTTTTTTAACTTTCATTATTTGATTGTGCCACGATTAGGGCTGCACTTTATATTATTTAAGCATCATCATCATGATGTGTGCATGCGCAATAGACACATCGCAGGACGTGTATTGTCACCTAAGGCAATAAAATCAAACATGTCATGTTGCAATGTTTTGATTCTTGACAAGAAGTAAATACACAGCGCTGTCTCTGTGTCTGTGTGAGTGACAGGCTGCCTCTGCCTGAGAAGCAGAAGGGAAAGCACTCGTAAACACGAGGTAAAACCATATGGACTCCATCCACATGGTTGGGCACGTGCTTGTAAACGCAGCAGTAGACAGCCTGTCTAAAGCTGTGCACCTCAGTCCGGCACAGTTTTGTCCAGATATTTCCAGTTAAAGGATGAATTCTCGCTTTTATTCCCAGAAAAACTCTCTTATTTACCTTTAAATTGAAAAAAAAAAAAAATTAAATCTTATTTACCATTTAAATGCCCGATTAAAGCGGACTCTAAAGTGCTGACTCTAAATGACTGATATATTGTTTAAAAAAAAAAAAAAAAAAAAACAACATTGCAATGTAATTTTTTTCCAATATCGTGCAGCCATAGCCTGGATTAATATATATATATATATATATATATATATATATATATATTAGGGTACTTGTAGTCATTTTTTTTTTTTCCCTTTGTTTCCTTTCTTTGTTTCATCTCTCCATCCATCCCACCCATCCATCCATCCACTCCACCCACTCCTGTGATCCCGTCGTGGGGGCGTGGCCTCAGGCGTGGTGCGGGTGGAGCAGAAGAACAACACGCTGCTGGAGCTGGGTTTCTATGACGACGGGCCGTATGAGGTCACGTATAAAACTGCTGAGGGTTTGGACACCGTTGCCGTTCCGGCCAACAGCTATTTAGGTGAGCCCAGCGAGCATTACATCACATTGCGTTCACATTCATCCATTAAAATCACATTTAAAATTCACAGAATTATTATTTGATTTGTTGGAGTTCCTAAAAAAAGTGAGCAGAGAAGTGAACAAGCTTTCAACAAGAGTGATGTGAAAATGAGCTGAAAAATAATGCGTGTAGAAACTAGGAGAATTAGGAGGTGGTCATAATGTTTAGTTTATCACTGTATGTATATTGGTGTGTGTGTGTGTGTGTGGTTGTAGGTGTTCTGTTCATGACTAGCGTGTTGAGCAGCGACGCTGATCAGTTTCTGTATAAGTCCTATCCTCCTCAGGTGGATGCTGCTGTGGAGGATGCTGTGAAGGCCAATAGCTACTTAGGTTTGTGTGGGAGGTTCTGGATGATTCCATCGTTCATTCCAGCCATATCCCACGTACAGAATCATACAGAATACATACTGTATACTCTATCAGCTGTGTCTCAACGTCTAGGCTGCAGTTCTGCTCAAAATATTGCAATGCACACAACATTATGGGTGACATACCAGAGTTCAAAAGAGGACAAATTGTTGGTGCACGTCTTGCTGGAGCATCTGTGACCAAGACAGCAAGTCTTTGTGATGCATCAAGAGCCACGGTATCCAGGGTAATGTCAGCATACCACCAAGAAGCACCAACCACATCCAACAGGATTAACTGTGGATGCTGTAAGAGGAAGCTGTCTAAAAGGGATGTTCGGGTGCTATCCTGGATTGCATCCAAAAAACATAAAACCACGGCTGATCAAATCACGGCAGAATTCAATGTGCACCTCAACTCTCCTGTTTCCACCAGAACTGTCCGTCACCACAATCAATTATTGTGGTCTAAAACCAGGTGTTTCAGTTTCATTGTACAACCCCTGTAGGTGAATGTAGAGTTAGGAGTCTTGTCCAGGGACTCTTACTGTGTAGAACAAGTTTTCTTATTCTTTATTTTTAAATGTGGGACTCTCTAAATGTGCGGCTCCAGAAAATTACGCAAAATCCCCCATCCCCCTCGTTCAAACCCCCTCTCATAATTGGTAGCCCAAATAAAAGCGTTATGATTTTGCGTTCTTAATGTGATGAGTGGGCCTGCACTGAAGCACAAAAGACATTTAAAGGAGAACTCTGGTGTACCATTGACTTTGGGTGCAGTAAAACATGATAAAGACTACAAACCTTTGTTGAATAGCTCACCGCCGCTCTCCAGCAGCTTTCTGAGATTCAGTAATGTTGTGCTTTTTGCCCAGCACGCTTTACAACAAACACTTAGGGGGCATCCAATTGCCCCTGCAGATAAATCACTTTTTACACTGTTATCCAGACTCAAAGTAGCTCCACACTTCATTAGAAGAATTTGGAGAGCCCTGACATTTAAAATGAGACATTAATAACTTAAAAAGTACACAAGAAGTTTAATAAAAACCACAGTTTACAACCTGTAGCGTAGCTTAATCTCCAGATGCCACCATCACTGTACTGATTATGACTTTATTTTAAGTTAAGAAGTTAAGAAGTTGTACCTTGTTTTAAATGTCAGAGCTCTCCAGATTCTACCAATGAGGTGTGGAGCTACTTTGAGCCTGAATAACGGTGTAAAAAGTGATTTATCAGGGCAAAAAAAAAAAAAAACCCTAAGTACCTGTTGTACAGAGTTTTGGGCAAAAAGCACAAAATAACTGGATCTCAGAAAGCTGTAGGAGAGCAGAGGTGGGCTGTTCAACAAAGGTTAGTACTCTTTATCATGGTTTAATACACTAAAAGTCAATTTTACACAGGAGTTCTTCTTTAAGTCCAGAAAATTCAAAGTCCTTGAACTCAGGTGTTCCTTATTCACTGTTTAATGATAAAATCAGTGCCTAGGCATGCTGGGACTGCTTCTACAGACATTAGTGAGATGAAGAATGGGTCTCAGGCTCTCAGAAGCTCAGTGAACTCCAGTTGTGAAATTTCCTCACTACTCACTACTAAATATTCCACAGCCAACTGTCAGTGATATTATAACACAGTGGAAGAGACTGGAAACGAACAGCGACTCTGTGCTCTGTCAGTGTAAAATAACAGTTTATCACTACAGACCTCCAAACTTCATGTAGCTTCAGATTAGATCAACAACAGTAGAGAACAGTAGAGGTTTCCATGACCGAGAAGCTCAAATCCATTCAAGACTCACATCAGGATTGTGGGTAATTCTTAAAGATTCTTCCTCGGCTGCATCCAACCACGGCTTTGGGACACGGCTGTAGATTTCATCATTTGAGTTTGAGATCATTTGAACCACACAGTCTATGTGTTCGTGTTTGAGTTGTTTTATGGAATGTTCTGGTTAAATTTTTGGTCCATTGCATGCAGAGTTGGGCAATCTGGCAACATTCTTTCACTATGAATACAGTTACCATAGTAAACATTATGGTCATTTTTTATCATATCATGGATACTATTACACTAACCTGTTTCATAATTCATAATTCGTTCAGTTTAACTGGTTGTGAACTACTAAAACTTTCGAAAGTTTCTAAGGGTTCTTTGAGCAATGCTGTAGATTGAACCACTTTTGGTCCACTAAACAACTATTTCTGAGTTGTGTGAGGAATTTTGAGTAATGGAGTGTTTCTTCATTGGGTTTTCTCAAAGAACCATTTGAAGCAACCTTAGTGTTTAACAGCATATTGTAGCATGGTCTGACAAAAAATCTAAAATCAAAAATCTCTTTTTATATTAGAAATAATTTTCTGCAAATCAAAAAAAGTGTGAAAGTGTGTTGTAATGTTTGTCTGTGTGAATTGTTTTGCCATTTTGCCCAACATTAATTACAAGAACCTAGCAAGTAAGCTAAAACCTGTTGCATCACTCTTATACAAAAATGTGTCTCCATTTTAGTTTTTTCACCATTTGACATTTGATTCATTCAGACATTGGAATCTGTTTCCGTTAGAGCCTGACCGATATATCAGTTACCTGATAGTATTAGCCAGTGTTGACATCCCAAGATTTTGTCTGTATCTACAAAAATATGGATTGTTTTGTTCACTAAAGCAATCTCCCTTTTACATCCCCCAGTTCTGTAGTATGCCACTATGCCACTATAATCAGTGGATAGCTGGTTCGAATCCCAGTCATGCAGCTTTGCCATCTCTGAGTGGGTAGATGGCACTCTTTCCCCTCATCATTCCTAGGGTGATGTCGATCAGTGCAAGGCTGCGTCTGTGAGCTGATGTATCAGAACCGAGTCGCTGCACTTTCCTCCGAGCATTAGCGCTGTGATGCTACTCGGTAATACAGCATCAGCAGCAGTTCGAAAAAGAGGTGGTGGCTGACTCACATGTATCGGAGGAGGCATATTCTATAAATTACAGACAACATTTCTTCTAAAGTACAAATAAAAATATTGTCATTTAGAGCGTTTATTTGCAGAAAATGAGAAAAGGCTAAAAAAAAAAAAAAAAGAAGCAGAGCTTTCAGACCTCAAATAATGCAAAGAAAACAAGTTCCTATTCATAAAGTTTTAAGAGTTCAGAAATCAATATTTGGTGGAAAAACCTTGGTTTTAATCATAGTTTTTTATCTTTGCATCATGTTCTCCTCCACCAGTCTTGCACACTGCTTTTGGATAACTTTATGCCTTTACTCCTGGTGCAAAAATTCAAGCAGTTCAGTTTGGTTTGATAGCTTGTGATCATCCATCTTCCTCTTGATTATATTCCAGAGGATTTCAATTTGGTAAACTCGAAGAAACTCATAATTTTTAAGTGCTCTCTTATTTTTTTTTAATATACAGAGCTGTATATTAACTAATAGTGATTATTACAAATTTAGCCCCATGAAACTGGTTTTGATGTCGGTTCCCAACTGATTATATTGGTTCAGCCTCTAATTCACAGAAAACTTGTTTTTAAATGTTAATGAACTATTGTTGATGTTGATAACGTATTGTCTCAGATATAATCGTGGTTAACAATATTATTGTTGTCATTTTAAGAAAAAAAATATATATTAATTGATTCTTGAGTCTTGGCTCTTCTTCTGATTGGCTCCATATCTCTCTTCAGGATTCTCTCTGGACTCTGGGAAGATGGTAACTAAGGCGGGGCAGCTAGTTGTGGTTGCCGGGGCTCCGAGAGCCAATCACAGTGGAGCGGTGGTCCTGCTGAAGAAGGAATCAGAGACATCCCCCCAGTTGATCACTGAATTCATCCTGGAGGGGGAGGGGCTAGCGTCTTCCTTCGG
The DNA here is from genome assembly GCF_023375975.1 of Astyanax mexicanus. Taxonomy (NCBI): domain Eukaryota; kingdom Metazoa; phylum Chordata; class Actinopteri; order Characiformes; family Acestrorhamphidae; genus Astyanax; species Astyanax mexicanus. The sequence goes on from NC_064428.1 coordinate 31,945,401, forward strand.
CTATGACCTCGCGCTGCTCGATGTTAACGGAGACAAGTAAGACCAGCATGGAAACCTGTAGTGGGCGAAGTATTGCCAACAGAATAGAATAGGATCTTCTGATGCAGATAAATAAACTTTAATCTATTGGCACCACGCCTAAAGCCAGGCGTGGGCTGCTAGAGGGGTTTGAGGAGCACTGTGGAAAAGTGGAGGAACTGTGGTCCCTGGAAAAATGGTGCTCAACTGATGTTTTTAGTGTTCTTGTGGCTAAAAGCCATCAAATCTTCATATCATCGGTGTCCTATGAAAAACACTTATCTCCTTTTTTGTCGATTTTTAGTTTACTACATAATTTGAACAGAAAAACTGCCCCTTACACTGTGCCACAATTTCTTGATGAACGAACAAACAGAAACTCTTCAAAATGACCTGAAATAAACTATTTTTACATTGGCTTCCATTGAAGGTTTACAAGGTTTTTTCTCTCTCCTGTAAAATTGCTGTTTTGGAGATAAGTGTTTTTCATTGGACAGCGATGATAGAAGTGGTAGCCTTTGTCGCTGAATACAATCAAATGCTTACAGCAATGCTCCTCTGAAGTATAATATAGTATAGAGTATAGAGCATGAGGTTGTTTGAACTATAATGAATGAAAATGGAAAAAAAACATATAAAATAAAATGCTTTTCTGGTGAGCTTTTGTTTACATTCCTCCCCTGTCTCTCTCTCTGTCGCGCTCAGCGTGACTTTAGTTTCTGCTCGTTTTTGTTTTTCCGCCCATTCTTGGGCTCCCTATCTCCATTTAAGGGCATTTTTTCCCCAGCTGTGCCCCAAATTCACTAGCCAGGACATTGGTATTGGTAGTGTATTGGAGCACGATCCTGACGACGCGGGTTCGATCCCGCGTGAGGAGCTTTCTTTCTTCTTGGGTTTACCTGCTTTGAGATCAACTGTTCTGCAATTGGGTTCACCATCCCTCTGGGCTGGAGAGCTACTAGTCTGTAGCACTCCATCCCATTACACTTAATTTTACAAAACAGATTTTTTTTTTTGTGGCTGCCACTTAATGGCTTGGAAATTGATTGCAGACCCCTGGTATAGAACATATTTTCTGGTCAGTAGAGACAGCTTTACTCCAGTAAAAGCAGGATAAACTCTTTTTAATACCCATGGTTTTAGAAGAAACAGTGGAAGAGCAGGTATCCCCTGACTTATCCTCTTATCATACACCCTGCGCAAGCTGTGTTACAATGCTCATTGCTATCTTAACAGTCCTTTTAACAGTCTATTTTCTCGCCTTGCCCCTGCGCCGATAATATAGCATTTATAGAGTTTAGGAATAAATCTACACTGATGGGTGTGGTGGTCTGGAAGTGAGGTGTGGTCAGGTAAATATCTGTCATGTTTCTATCTTGGTGGCGGGAAAATACACCACTGACTGATTAAAACCCTGACAACAGTCAACAGTCAGCCACCCAATCCACCCAATATCTTAGCCAAAATAGGGCCCATATTGGATTTCAACAGGATCAACAGCATAATCATCCTCAGTCTGTTATTATTCATTAAGTAGATTAAGTAAATTTCTGAACATCTCCTGTCACTGTCACTCTTCTTCAGATGGCAGGATCTCGTGGTTGGAGCTCCTCAGTACTTCGAGAAGAACTCGGACATCGGCGGAGCCATCTACGTCTACATAAACAAGAACGGAAACTGGGCCAACGCGGTCCGGACCAGAATAGATGGACCCAAAGACTCGATGTTTGGGCTGTCTGTGGAGAGCCTGGGAGACATCAACCTGGACGGTTTTAATGGTTTGGAAGTTTTTTTTTTTATTAATCTTTATGGCAGTCGCAGAGGTTTGGCCATATTTAGGACCATAGTCAAAATATTACAGCTCTGGAAGAAACTAAGTGCTTAAGAGACCACTTCAGTTTCTGAATCAGTTTCTCTGATTTTGCTATTTATAGGTTTATGTTTGAGTAAAATAAACATTGTTGTTTTATTCTATAAACTACAGACAACATTTCTCCTAAATTCCAAATAAAAATATAGTAATTTAGAGCATTTATTTGAAGAAAATGATAAACGGCTGAAATAACAAAAAAGAGAGCTTTCAGATCTCAAATAATGTAAAAAAAAAACCTAATTTATATTAATTTCAAGTTTTAAGAGATCGGAAATCAATATTTGGTGGAATAACCCTGGTTTTTAATCACAGTTTTTATGCATCTTGGCATCATGTTCTCCTCCACCAGTCTTACACACTGCTTTTGGATAACTTTATGCTACTCACTCCTGGTGCAAAAATTTAAGCAGTTCAGTTTGGTTTGATGGTTTATGATCATCCACCTTCCTCTTAATTATATTCCAGAGGTTTTCAATTTGGTAAAATCAAAGAAACTCATTATTTTTAAGTGCACTCTTATTTATTTTCAGAGCTGTAGTGTGTGTGACCTTATAAAAAAGAAACAGCAGGGTTTTATTCATTTATTGAACCAGTTCCATCAACAGGTCACCAGATATCAGTAAGTAATGTATGTATTTGTATTTTTAGGGATCAATATGGAATATTCGTATTGAATATTTATTTGACGTTATGATGTTGGTGATGATGGTGAACTGTGTGTTGCAGACGTGGCTATTGGGGCTCCGTATGAAGATGGTGGAATGGGGAGTGTGTACATCTATCACGGCTCAGACAGCGGCCTCAAACTCAAACCTGCTCAGGTACAAAAATATGATCATTGTTAAGTTACTAAATTTCTATACAGTATTTGTTTTATAAAAGACTTTGTACATATATGTGGTAGTAAAGAATTACGTTTACTCACGTTACTGTAATTGAGTAGATTTTATAAGTACTTTGTAATTTTTAAAGTAGTTTTTAAAATAGGTAATTTTACTTTTACTCAAGTACATTTTGACACAAGTAATTTACTTCTCTACATTAAAAAAACTCCCCGTTACTGAGTAAAAAAAAAAATGCTGGCAAAGTTTATTAAAAACTATTTACTTTTTTTTTCATCAAATAATTAAAAGTAACTATGAAACTTTTACTCAAAGTACATTTTAAATTGAGTACTTTTTTACTTTTACTTGAGTAGATTTTTAGATAGGTACTTTTACTCGTACTTGAGTAGAATTGTAGAAAAATAAAAGGTACTTTTACTTCATTACAATTTTTCAGTACTTGTTCCACCTCTGTATAGTCTTTTGTGTATATATATATATATTTATATATATTTATAAACTGCTGTCAGAACCTGGGACTAACAGGACTTTTATATAATGAAAAACTGTGGGATCAAAATATCCAACTAGCTAACTAACTACTGTCGCTCTTCATTTATTAATAGTTTAGCACAATATTTTTTTGCATCATCAAAAAAAATAATTTACAAATGGACCAAATATATAGAATAACTCCAGCTAAAGATATGTCAAAGTTGTTGAGAACTTGAAAAATTGTTAGCACAAGATATTACTAAAATGATATAATAATATTTATATAATGTTATATAATGTTATAATGATTTGTTTCCAGGTGCTGAAAGGAAAAGATCTGAATATTAAGCTGTTTGGATATTCTCTTGCTGGAAACATGGATTTAGATAATAATCAGTACCCAGATCTGGCCATCGGATCTCTGTCTGATACTATAGCTGTTTTCAGGTAAGATCAAACACTGACCAATCACAAGATACCAACTACAATTACAATTACAACTGCTCACAATTAATAATGACTTAAACTACTGCTTAAAAATGATAATTAGTTAGTTTGTATATTTAGCTCTTTTTACAGTAGTACCAACATTTCTGTGACTGAACTGCAAAAAACTAAATCTTTCCAGATTTAGATTTATTTATTATTTATTAGATTTATTTATTTATTTATTTTCTAAATTTAAGGCAATAAATCTTATTTTCTTCTCTGATAAGACTTTTTGTCTTACTAAGCATTGTGTGTAAGTGTTAGATTATTTTGCTTATTTTAGAAATGATTATCTTAATCATTCTTATTTAGAATTTGTACCTTATTTTAAGTAATTTGAACTCAAAATAAGCACAATCAAGCAGCATTAAAGTTATTCTGATTCTTGTGTCCAAAAACAGTGACTTTTTTGCTTGATTTAGGTGTTACTTCACTCATTTTGAGACTTTGCCATTGCTTTTTGTAAGAAATTTTACTAAGAAAATTTAGCTTATACCATTGGCAGATTTTTTTAGCTTAATATACATATATTTGTCTTAATTTGCATATATTTTGTCTAGTTTTTGCCAATGGATTTTTGTAAAATTCAGTAAAAATAAACTCAAATATATATATATATATATATATAACTTAACAATACCCTAATTGTATATAAAATAAAGTACATATAATACAATAAATTATAAATTAATAAATATTATTACAAAAGAATAATTATTTATACCATATATATACACACACACACACACACACACACACACACACACACACACATATATATATATATATATATATATATATAAACCCTAAATTAATAATGAAGTAAAAATGTGTTCCTTTAAAGTATTAAAACATAAATGTTTTAAACTTAAATGTTTTTATAACATTTCCTAACCGTTTCTAACCATCTCAGTGCTATCAGAGGCACACTACTCAGCCCAATCAGCTCTCTCTCTTCTACCCCGCACCTAAACCCATACATCACCCAGTGCCCCTGCCAAACTATCCCTCCCTTTTTTTTTTTTTTTTTGCATTTTTCAGATTTGAGCTGAGGGTGGAGTCAGGTGTATAGAACTGTGATTGTTGATTTTTGAGGACTGTTATATGAGTATTGCTATAATTGACTTCAAAAAATTACCTACACTGAGGTTTATCACTGCTTATTATAAATTATTATGTTTCTATAAATATTACAGGGCAAGGCCAGTCGTCAACATCGAGAAGACAGTCACCATGACACCAAAGGAGTTGGACCTAAATAAGAAGAACTGTGGTGACAGTATTTGGTGAGTGATGAGTGGTAAACTGTCTCCTGTGTGGTTTTAACATGTTTAAACGGATTCCTGAATAACAGTGATGTGTTTTTCTAGTCTTCAGGTGCGGACCTGTTACAAATACACGTCCAACTCCAAAGACTACAGCGCCCCCCTCAGTGAGTGCAGAGCTTGCTTGACTTTTTACTTGTACTTCTTACATTTTTACACAATTATCTGAACTTTCTACTCCTTTCTATGTATATTTATATATATATATATATATATATATATATATATATATATAATTATATATATATATATATATATACACACACACACACACATATATACACACACATATACATATATGTATATATATATATATATATATATATATATATATATATATATATATATATATAGAAGTATAGACATATATCATTCCAAATCACTATTGGACCTATGACAATTACAGTTATGATGATGCTGAAGTGATATATTGGTGGTCAGTACAGACATACACGTTTGTCTTGTATATTTTTAACCTTAAAACACATTTTTTTTACAAAAGTATTTATCTAGTATTTTGGATTAAGAGAGCTTAGAATTTAATATACACTAAGAGATTTGTTGTATTTGTCTGTTTTTTATCCTCAACTCACTCCTTTCTCTCTCTTTTTCTTCACTCAGGAATAAAATACTCCATCGAGGTGGAGTCTAAGAGGAAGAAGCTGGGTCTCCCCTCTCGAGTCACATTCAGCCCTCATTCTAACACTGATACAGATTACGAAAGCTCCGGAATTGTGGACCTCTCCAAAGCCAACGAGCAGAAGTGTGTGGACAAAACCATCAAACTGCAGGTAGGGTATGGCCATCCTGTATGATATCTAATATATATATATGTTTTTTTAATTTAAAAATGTGATTATGAAAGATATCCTGTAATATAGTTAATGTTGTGATTATTTTACCCTATTACTGTTTTAACACTTGATTTAACACAGTGGACACTTATTTTTGGGTTTTTTATTGGCTGTAATTCATAATCATCAACAATAAAATAAATAATCGCTTAAAATAGATCATTCTGTGTTTAATACATCTATATATTATTTACATTTTGAACCAAATTACTAAATAAAGTTACTTTACAATGATATTCGAATTTGTTGAGATTAGTTGTTTTTAGTAGATGTTTTTTAATTATGTCCTCTGTTGTATAGAAAAAAATAATAATAAGTTAGAAACTCAGTTTCTCTGATTTTGCTATTTATAGGTATATTTTTGAGTAAAATTAACATTGTTGTTTTATTCTATAAACTACAGACAACATTTCTCCCAAATTCCAAATAAAAATATTTTACTCATTTAGAGCATTTATTTACAGAAAATGAGAAATGGGTGAAATAACAAAAAAGATGCAGAGCTTTCAGACCTCAAATAATGCAAAGAAAACAAGTTCATATTCATAAAGTTTTAAGAGTTCAGAAATCAATATTTGGTGGAATAACCCTGGTTTTTAATCACAGTTTTCATGCATCTTGGCATCATGTTCTCCTCCACCAGTCTTACACACTGCTTTTGGATAACGTTATGCTACTCACTCCTGGTGCAAAAATTCAAGCAGTTCAGTTTGGTTTGATGGCTTGTGATCATCCATCTTCCTCTTGATTATATTCCAGAGGTTTTTAATTTTGGTAAATTTGAAGAAACTAATCATTTTTAAGTGCTCTCTTATTTTCTTCTCATTAGGATCATTTAAAATGACAGTAGAATTTTCTCTTAGGGTTGTATAGAATTACATTACAATTAGAAACATGTCTTATTTCTAGAGATTAAATGAAGTATTAAGTATTGAAAACAGTATGTTCTCTGCTTGCTCTGTGAAGGACACCATAAAGGACAAGCTGAGAGGAATCCCTATTGAAGTGAATGTGGAGATCCTGTACCCATCAGCACGCAGAAAGAGAGACGTCGTCTTAAGCCAACTCCTTCCTGTCCTTGGCTCTAGCCAACCAGCTGCTAACGAGGTAACCAGCACAGTAAACAGCATCCAATCACAGCACAGGAATCCTTTGTTACTTTGCTGGTAATGTTGGTGGTGGTGATGTTTGACAGTGCATTACAGTTGAATGAGCTTTGGGTCTAAAGCCAGTTTTCTGAATGCTGTGAGCGTCCGGGTGGCCCTACTGTCTAAGCGCAGGGGAATCATTTCAGCTATTTTTTGGGATGAAATTGTGCAGAGAGTCAGGAATACGTTTTTTAAAAATGAATTTGGGAAAAAGGTATATGATATTCATGTAAAAAGTTTATGTTTTATTAGTTTATTACTGTATTTATTCCTTTATCCACTGTTACAGGTGAATTTTGTAAAGGAGGGGTGTGGCAGTGACAACATTTGCAACAGTAATCTAAAGCTGCAGTACATCTTCTGCTCTCGGGAGCCCAACAGCGACAACTTCAAACCTCTGCCGCTGTGAGTACCGGTGCACACAGTAGTGAAAAAGTGCTGCCAAAAGAATAGGACTCTCTGAGGCAGATAAACCTTTATAAATTTATTGAAAAAATCTATAGAAATCTTTCTTCCACAGACAGTGGAGGCAGTTACTCCAATAAAAGCAGGATAAGCTCTATTTAAAAGCCACCTTCAGACAGCCTGTAAGATTAACCCTGTAAGAAAACCTTGTTATATCTTTTATATTTCCTATATTATTTTTTTATATCTGAATTTCTTACATTGCTTTACTTATGTTTACATATGTTTAGTGTTTGTACTTATGTTTACTATATTTTAGTTTGGCTGCTTTTAATTTTAGCTAGCCCACTTATTCCTTTATATTAAAATCTGATGAATTGCTTCTGGTTTTATTTTATTTTATTTTATTATTTTTACCTTACTTTATTGTTAGTTTGTTTATTTTATTTGTACCTGATTACGCTTTTAATTGTAATTTATTTTTTCAAATTCTTTAGTCCCTTTAAGTTGTAAATGTTTGGCTACATTGGAAATGTATATTCGAGGGAACATAAAGGTTGATTTGATTGGTTGATTGATTGATTGGTTGATTGATTAATTGATTGGTCTTTGTTATTTTTTCTAGTGTTGGTGATGTTCCAGTCATTTCCCTCAGTGACCAGAAAGAAATTGCCCTGGAGGTCACAGTGACCAATCAGAATGGAGATGATGCGTATGAGACAGTTCTGATTGGATCGTTCCCTGGAGCCCTCTCTTACTCCGCCTCCCGCACCAAGACCCCTGTGAGTCTGCCTGTTTAACTTAACTTAATGTAACTTAATTAAAAAATACTGAATCATGTATGGCAGTTACTGAATCATTTATAGCAATTACTGAATCATTTAAAATATATATAGATTACTATGTTGTTACTTAATAATTTACAGCAGTTACTGAATCATTTTAATGAGGTGCAGATTGATTTGTTGTTACTGAATCATTTATAGCAGTTCCTGAATCATTTAAAATGTGTATAGATTAATATGTTGTTACTGAATCATTCATAGCAGTTACTGAATCATTCATAGCAGTTACTGAATTATTTATAGCAGTTACTGAATCATTTATAGCAGTTACTGAATCATCTATAGCAGTTACTGAATCATTTATAGCAGTTACTGAATCATTTAAAATGTGTATAGATTAATATGTTGTTACTGAATCATTCATAGCAGTTACTGAATCATTCATAGTAGTTACTGAATTATTTATAGCAGTTACTGAATCATTTATAGCAGTTACTGAATCATCTATAGCAGTTACTGAGTCATTTATAGCAGTTACTGAATCATTCATAGCAGTTACTGAATCATTTCAATTATGTACAGATTGATATGTTGTTACTGAATCATTTTTAACAGTTACTGAATCATTTCAATTATGTACAGATTGATTTGTTGTTACTGAGTCATTATAGTGCAGTTACTGAATCATTTATAGTGCATTTACTGAATAATTTATAGAAGTTACTGAATCATTTAAACTATGTATAGATTACTATGTTTTTACTGAATCATTTGTAACAGTTACTGAATCAATTAAATTATGTACAGACTGGTATGTTGTTACTGAATCACTTTTAGCAGTTAGTGAATCATTTATAGCAGTTAGTGAATCATTTAAAATATGTACAGATTGATATGTTGTTACTGAATCATTTATAGCAGTTATTTACTGAATAATATAATAATATGTAATAATATATATGTTGCAGAATAAGTTGCAAAGTTATGCTAATTGTACCAGTTTCATAAAAATACATTGTGTAAAAACCTATAAGACACAGTTTAAACAGTTCCCATCTTTTCAATACATATTTAAATGATCTTTCTTTCCTTGCAGGACAAAGTAGTCATCTGTGTGGCCAATCAGAACGGTTCTCAGGCTGAGTGTGAGCTGGGGAATCCCTTTAAAAGAAACTCAGTGGTAGAGTAAAAAAGCTAAACTAAACTAAGATTAAATATAGTGTGGTGAATGTGCAGAACTGTTCTAACATTTTAATCTGAAACTACAGGTAACGTTCTACATCATTCTGGGCACCGGAGGAATCTCACTGGATATGAATGAAGTGGCCGTTAATCTACAGCTCAAGACGTGAGTGTTATTATGTTTTAAGAGTTTTATATCTAGTTTATTTTAAAGGTATATGCTAATAATTGGCTCAAATATGGAGAGAGGTGGGTAACCCAGGTCCAGAAAGTAAAAATCCATCCCAGGGTTTTGTACCAACTGCCTGGGATGGATTTTTACTTTCTGGACCTGGGTTACCCACCTCTACATATGGAAATCATCATATTTGTGATGTCACAACCATTAGTTAACTTGCGTACAGTGGCATCATGCTATAACCTGTTGTGTGTGTATTATGTGTGTGTGTGTGTTATGTGTGTGTGTGTGATGCAGGACAAGTGATCAACCTCCTCTGTCAATAACAAAGAAGGCTAACGTCATAGTTCAGCTGCTGTTGTCTCTCTCTGGGTGAGTTACTTACTGATGCTCTGCATGTTTTTATCTCTCTAGATTGATTTTTATATCATTTTAATTAAAGATTATAGCCTACATTTTATCTTATCAAATTACACCCTCTCAGGCAGGGGCTTTGCCTGGGTATGTAAAGATTCGGGGCTCAGCCTAGTTAATTAAATATATATAAATATATTTATATATATATATATATATATAATGTGTAGTTATATATGTATATATATATATATATATATATATATATATATATATATATATATATATATAAATATAATGTGTAGTTATATATATATATATATATATATATATATATATGTATATATATATAATTCAGTTAATTTGAAATTGAACAAAAGGTGTTGGTGACCTAAAAATAGTATAATGAGCTTTGACTAAAGAACATGGACCAGATATATTCCATCAGTAAAATCCATTCCTTAATAAATGATGCAAAACAGAACGTCAAAAACAGATTTCATGTAACAATGTAATAATGTAAACTATATTTCTAAATAGTTTCTAAAATGTTCTTTTACCTTTTATGACACACTGAAACAAATTATTGAAAGAAATCCACAACATCCAGCTTCTAACTAACTAGTTAACTAAATTCATTTTCGTTCTGCAATCCTAAATCAATAAGCACAATTTGAAAATGAACATCATATATAGTTCTTTTTAAAACCTTGATTATCTATCTAGCTAATTCTAAAGTAAAGCTAACTGACTGTCACAAGCTGTATTTTATTAAGCACAGAGTGGGTTTGATCTGTGTGTTTTGATTCAGACGTGTGTTTTTAACCAGCTATGTATAAGTAATCACAGTTTACATGGTTACCCTTCTGTTAACTTTCCTTAAGAAAAAAAAAAAACTTTATATCCATATTAGTTTTAAGGTGTTAAAACTCACAGTGAGGGGGGGCGGGGCTTCCCCACCAGCAAGCTGATTGGCTGTTTCTACTGAAAGTCAGAACTTTCTCCTTGAACTGGCTCTGTGATTGGCGTTAAAAGATTTCATAATTACACAGCAGTCTGTGGCCTGTCTCCTCATTAATAATACTGCTGAGCTGAGCTAAACGATTCGGGGCTACTGGATAATTATTCGGGGCTACTGGATAATTATTCGGGGCTAAAGCCGCATAAGCCCAGGCCAGACGACGCCCCTGCTCTCAAGCACTTTAATGCCCTCTTGTGGCAAGACCCAGTGTCTATACTGCATGCAGAATTTCTAGCAGTTACTGAATAATTTATAGCAGATACTGATTCATTTGTAGCACAGTTGTTGTGTTTTGTTTTGTTAATATGGGCATTTAGTGTTATGTATTATAATCGTTAAAAAAGTTTTTTTTTATCCTTTTTAGTGAAGGTAATTAAGTGAATCTGTTGTTGTTGTTTTTTCTTCTGCAGGGTGGCGAAGCCGTCTCAGCTGGAATTCACAGGTCAGGTGAAAGGAGAGAGCGCTATGAAGACAGAGTCTGAAGTGGGCAGCCAGATTGACTATGAATTCAGGGTGATTTTATTGTGCTATTATGCACATAAACACACTCATTAACTCACTCGCTCACTCACTCACTCATGTTTAGCAGGTTAAAGGTTCTCCACAACATAGATGATAGATAGATAGATATCTATCCAAAAATTAATTGTAAAAGTAATTGTAATTGCTGTGCCAGGGGTTGACCCAGGCAGAGAGACGAGGAGGCGGACGTATGTGCAGTTAAGGTGAGAATTTAATAAACAAAGAGACAAGTAAACAAGAAACAAAGAAAACAAGAAACAGAGGCGAGCTAAAACTAACAAACAAACGAGATACTAAAGATAAACAAACGGGAAGACTATAAAACTAGGCAGGATTAACTAAAACAGGGCAAGGGAATAAACTAGGGAAAATACAGGGAACTAGAAAATAACAGAATAAACAGGAAGATAAATATATACTACAAACAAATAGGGAGGCTGACAAAAACAAACGAGGAAAACAATAAGGAACTAAACTAGATGGATAATAACTAACAAACAAAGCGGGAGTAGATAAACAAAGAAATAAACTAATAACTAAAGCTAGACAATGAACTAAACAGAGCAAGGATAATTACAAGGATTAAACTAAGATAGACACGGAGAGAAACACTGAGAGAAACACTGAGAGGAAATCTGGGAACACGGGAAGACAAACGACAGGAGACAGTGCAAAGACCGACCAGGACAGGTGACAGAGGAAAGCTATTTAACTAAACAGGAAACACACTGGGAGTGGAAACACCTGGGGAAGGGGTGGAGCTACAAATGAGACATGAGGTAATGGAAAATCACAGGCAGAACACAGGGGCACGGGTCACGTGGGACAACACAGGCACGAGGACAGACAGGAAACAGGGCCAGGCGTGACAGAAACCTCCCCCTAAACGCGCAGCTCCCGAGGCGCGTAAAAACAAACCCCGGGGGCCGGCGGCAGGGAGAGGCCGGGGAAAACAGGAGACCGAACGGGAGACTGGACAGGGAACTGGACAGGAGATGGAGACAGGACAGGGGACAGGGAACTGGACAGGAGACGGAGACAGGACAGGGGACAGAGACTGGACAGGTGACGGAGACTGGACGGGGAACTGGACAGGTGACGGAGACTGGACGGGGAACTGGACAGGTGACGGAGACTGGACGGGGAACTGGACAGGTGACGGAGACTGGACGGGGAACTGGACAGGTGACGGAGACTGGACATGAGACAGAGACTGGACGGGACCGGACATGGGAACAGGGACTAGAACAGTGACGGGGACGGAAACAAACACAGTAACAGGGACAGGAACAGAGAAACCACCGGGGACAGGAACTGGAACGATCACAGATACGGGGACCAGGACAGGGAGAGACAGGGGTACAAAAGACATAGGTGGGTGCCCAGGACTGGTAAAAGTCTGTGGGGACAGCCTGGGCACATAACTAGGGGCAAAGTCAGGAGGTCTAGGAGCAGGCCTGGAAATACGGGGCCTGGGCCCAAACATAGTTCTGGGAGCTGCAGGTGCCTGAGCTGGAGTCGGAGCAGCTGGGACTGCTGGTGCTTGAGCTGGAGCAGCTGGGACTGCTGGTGCTTGAGCTGGAGCAGCTGGGACTGCTGGTGCTTGAGCTGGAGCAGCTGGGACTGCTGGTGCTTGAGCTGGAGCAGCTGGGACTGCTGGTGCTTGAGCTGGAGCAGCTGGGACTGCTGGTGCTTGAGCTGGAGCAGCTGGGACTGCTGGTGCTTGAGCTGGAGCAGCTGGGACTGCTGGTGCTTGAGCTGGAGCAGCTGGGACTGCTGGTGCTTGAGCTGGAGCAACTGGGACTGCTGGTGCTTGAGCTGGAGCAGCTGGGACTGCTGGTGCTTGAGCTGGAGCAGCTGGGACTGCTGGTGCTTGAGCTGGAGCAGCTGGGACTGCTGGTGCTTGAGCTGGAGCAGCTGGGACTGCTGGTGCTTGGGAGAGCGGCGCGGCCGCCGCTGAAATCTCGGAGAGCGGCGCTGCCGCCGCTGCAGTCTGTGAGTGCGGCGCGGCCGCCGCTGAAATCTCGGAGAGCGGCGCGGCCGCCGCTGAAGTCTCGGGGAGCGGTGCGGCCGCCGCTGAAATCTCGGAGAGCGGCGCGGCCGCCGCTGAAATCCCGGAGAGCGGTGCTGCCGCCGCTGCAGTCTGTGAGCGCGGCGCGGCCGCCGCTGAAATCCCGGAGAGCGGCGCTGCCGCCGCTGCAGTCTGTGAGCGCGGCGCGGCCGCCGCTGAAATCTCGGAGAGCGGCGTGGCCGCCGCTAAAGTCTCGGAGAGCGGCGCGGCCGCCGCTTGTATCATGGGGTGCAGCGTTTCAGACGCGTGCTTCACGGGGCGTGACAAGAAGAGATCCGACGCTGCAGCACTGGAGCCCGAAGCTGCGGTCGAAGTGAAAACCCGGACTGGAGTCCTACTCTCTCGTGCAGCGTCAGGTGTGAGTAGCGCGGGGAGCGCTGGTTCGCCGGTGAAAGCTGGCGCGGGGAAAGTCTTTGACCGCGGCTGGCTCGCCGCGCAGGGGGGCTCGGAGCACGGTTCTGCTGCTACCGTGGAAGGAAGTAGCGGCAGGCGGGCTGGTGCAGGAGGATAGTCCTCTTCCTCCTCGCTGGACGCAGGTGTGAGGAGATCGGAGTAGTCCCAGAGAAAGGACTCCTCACAGCCTGCATCCAAGTCACCCCCGTCCTCCTCGGGGCGAGGACCGAGGCCGACAGCACACACCCCCAGCGCCCCCCCAAAATTTTCCCCGCTCCGGAGGGAGTCCTCCCGCGCCTTGCGGGCTTTTCGGGCCTGTTTCCTCCGAGACTTTTTCCCCTTATGAGTCTCGGTGGGCACCGCTGAGGCTGGGTTCACGGGCTCCAACCCAAGGAAAGGCGCCGGGAGCGGGTCATCGCCCCGGATTCGCTCGGCGAGGAGGCGGAGAAACTCCAGGTCCGCCTTCCGAGCAGCATGCCACTGGTTTACGTCCATTAGGTCGGTCTTTTTGTCAGGGGTTGACCCAGGCAGAGAGACGAGGAGGCGGACGTATGTGCAGTTAAGGTGAGAATTTAATAAACAAAGAGACAAGTAAACAAGAAACAAAGAAAACAAGAAACAGAGGCGAGCTAAAACTAACAAACAAACGAGATACTAAAGATAAACAAACGGGAAGACTATAAAACTAGGCAGGATTAACTAAAACAGGGCAAGGGAATAAACTAGGGAAAATACAGGGAACTAGAAAATAACAGAATAAACAGGAAGATAAATATATACTACAAACAAATAGGGAGGCTGACAAAAACAAACGAGGAAAACAATAAGGAACTAAACTAGATGGATAATAACTAACAAACAAAGCGGGAGTAGATAAACAAAGAAATAAACTAATAACTAAAGCTAGACAATGAACTAAACAGAGCAAGGATAATTACAAGGATTAAACTAAGATAGACACGGAGAGAAACACTGAGAGAAACACTGAGAGGAAATCTGGGAACACGGGAAGACAAACGACAGGAGACAGTGCAAAGACCGACCAGGACAGGTGACAGAGGAAAGCTATTTAACTAAACAGGAAACACACTGGGAGTGGAAACACCTGGGGAAGGGGTGGAGCTACAAATGAGACATGAGGTAATGGAAAATCACAGGCAGAACACAGGGGCACGGGTCACGTGGGACAACACAGGCACGAGGACAGACAGGAAACAGGGCCAGGCGTGACATGCTGTTATTGTGCACTGGAATCTGTTCGCTCCCGTGTTTGGAAGAACGCTTGAAACTAGCGGGGTGTTTGGGGGCGTGGTCAAAATCAGACGAGGGTTCAGGGTACCAGCAGTCAATCTAGAACCAGCTGACCAATGGAGATTCAAGGGGAACTCCTTCTTTTAAGCCCCGCCCACCAGTGAAAACTGTGAAGCAAAACTCAGGAGCAAAAAACTGAAGCAGAAACAAACGAGAGATTCCAGTCTTTAATAGAAAAAAAAATCCACAGAAAATCCAATAAAACACACAAAATCCAAACTGAAATAATTTTAAAATAACTGCAAAGAATAATAACATATAAGTAACCAAGTATATTTCAAAAAAATTTTTTTCCATAAAAAAGGGGCTACTCTTTGCAGTTTAACCTCAAATCAAGTATGGTGCTTTGCATCACTGACACTGTGTGTCCTTGTTTCAGTAATAACTCACTAACTCTGGCTCTTCCTGAAGGTCATAAACCTGGGAAAGCCTCTGAAGTCGTTCGGCACGGCGTTCCTGAACATCCAGTGGCCCAAAAGCACAGCCTCCAACAAGTGGCTCCTGTACCTGATGAAGATCAGCAGCACGGGGGTGGAGAGGATCGGATGCGGCAGAACGCAGGAAGTCAACCCCCTCAGCCTCATACAGGTAATCTTAAACTATTCATTATTATTTAATCTCAAACTATTTTTGTTATCACTTATTTTGTAGTTTTTGATGCTGCTATTGTCCATATTGTAGTCATGTGTCGTTATATCAGCTTGTCCAGAAATGCATGTGTAAAGCATGTCCATGAGAATCAATATTTGCATTGTCTACAGTAGTGTGAATGTAATTATAGCACCTGTAGGGGGAGCCCCAGAGCCAAAAATATTATTTATTTTTATTTATTTACATAATTCTGCTTTAATTCATTAATTTTGCTT
This sequence comes from Astyanax mexicanus, assembly GCF_023375975.1. Lineage (NCBI taxonomy): Eukaryota > Metazoa > Chordata > Actinopteri > Characiformes > Acestrorhamphidae > Astyanax > Astyanax mexicanus. Next base: position 31,961,515 of record NC_064428.1, read on the forward strand.
TAATCATCTCTCAGGAATCCTCATCAGCAAGACTGAAACGTGAAGTTGGAAAGGAGACCAGCTCAGATGATCCTAAATTCTCACTTTTTACCGATAAGAGGAAATCCAAAGTCCTGGTAAGAAAAAAATATATTTAATATATAATATTTAATTTAATTAATTTAATATATATATTTAATTGTTAGTCTAGTTGCAGTTTACATTTTAGTTTGAACTAACCACACTACATGTGATATTGTAGCAAGTGCAATTCTCTTTAATGTACTCTACATATGTATAATATTTCTTATTTTGAGATTATTAAACTAATATTATAGGAATTAATAACTTGTTTCTAACCTTCTTGTACTTTTTGGTACGTTTTAAAGGATTTTATTTTTGTATTGGAAGATATTTAGTTAATTCATTCAGAAAATAAGTGTACAAGCAAAAGATCTGTCAATGGAATGTATTATAATAATAATAATTTAAAAAATGCACTGTTTTTTTTTTTTTTACTTTCTTTGACTTTTATTCCATTACAGACGGTATGAACCCAAGATAATTCAATATTTCAATCCTTTTAGGCATTTTTTTTTTATGTGTTGCAGGATTATACTTATTTATTAAGAAATTAATTCAAGCAGACAACATATTTAATATCTTGGGTTTATACTTTTATAACTTGAAAATTTTATTTTTTTTTACAGCCAATGAAAACCCAGAAATCAGTGTCTCAGATAATTATTAAATATTATATAAGAACAGTTAATACTTTTGGCAGTGTGGATTTCATTCTCCAGCAGGATTTGGCACACGGCCCACGCTGCCAAAAGTACCAATTGGTCTTATATAATATTCTAATTTTCTGAAACACTGATTTTTGGGTTTTTATTGGCTGTGAGCCATAATCATCAACAATAAAATAAATAAACGCTTAAAATAGATCACTCTGTGTTTAATACATCTATATAATATATTTGTTTCACATTTTGAAATGAATTACTGAAATAAAGTAACTCTTTTCAATGATATTCTAATTTTTTTAGATGCACTAGTATATATATATATATATATATATATGTGCCATTTTTTCTAGGTCGCCTGTTTAAAATGAAACTTTTCTCTCTTGTCTTTTTTTTTTACAGTCCTGTGAGGATGGAGCGAACTGTGTGAATTTTAAGTGTCCTCTTCAGGGATTGGACAGTAATGCTGTTATTGCACTGAAAGCTCGGCTCTGGAACAGCACCTTCCTGGAGGTGCTGACTGATATTCATAACTGCATTTTTATGATTTATTGCATATTTAATAATGCTTTATAAGAGTTTATATTGTGTTAAACCTGGTTTTTGTTCTGTACAGGACTTTGCTGATATGAATTATGTGGACATCCTGGTGAAAGCATCTCTCAGTCTGGACTCTGCACCTAAAAACGTAGTTCTGAAGAATGAAGATGCACAGGTGAGCTCAGAGCTAATACTGTAGCTCAGAGTACATTGAAGGTGGCCTTCATTTACAAAGTACAGGGGTTGTACAATGAAACTGAAACACCTGTCATTTTAGTGTGGGAGATTTCATCATGGCCTGGTGTTCAATCTTCATTAATTGCACATTATTGCACCAGTAAGAGCAGTAAGAGTGTGAAGGTTCAGTTAGCAGGGTAAGAGCACAGATCTGCTCTAAATATTGCAATGAACACAACATTATGGGTGACATACCAGAGTTCAAAAGAGGACAAATTGTTGGTGCACGTCTTGCTGGAGCATCTGTGACCAAGACAGCAAGTCTCTGTGATGCATCAAGAGCCACGGTATACAGGGTAATGTCAGCATACCACCAATAAGGACCAACCACATCCAACAGGATTAACTGTGGATACTGTAAGAGGAAGCTGTCTGAAAGGGATGTTCGGGTGCTAACCCGGATTGTATCCAAAAAACATAAAACCACGGCTGATCAAATCACGGCAGAATTCAATGTGCACCTCAACTCTACTGTTTCCACCAGAACTGTCCGTCACCACAATAAATTATTGAGGTCTAAAACCAGGTGTTTCAGTTTTATTGTCCAACCCCTGTAGCTGAGCCAATACATAGGGAATAGATTGTCCAAGAAAAAAAAAAGACCCAGCATTTGAATCAGATGTATAAGATACTTTAAAATAAGATGTAAAACAAATAAGATAAAAATAAAAAAATCGAAGGTAGTAAAAATTATAAGAACGCAACTGAAGATATATATATTTATAAGCAGTGACTAAAAAAAATAAAAGTAAAAAAAGGAGTCAAATAAGTCCTAAAGAATTCTCCAATTATCTATATTTTAGTTACATCCATAACTTCAAGAACATCCAAAAGAAAGTATTAAAGAACGCCCAGTACCAGGGAAGCACTGATACAGAACATTCAGGACAGAATGAAAACATTATTACATAGAGAAGAAGAAAAGCTGTTGCTTCTGGTGAGAGTTAGTTATGAGATTTAATCCATATTTCAGCAAAAAATTTATGTCAATAAATTATGAAAAAAAAAAAAACAAATAACAAAACAAGACAAAAAAAAACACCAAATTATTGGACAATACAACTCTGGAAAAAATAAGAGACCACTTAAAATTGATTTTACCAAATTGAAAACCTCGGAACCTGGAATATAATCAAGAGGAAGATGGATGATCACAAGACATCAAACCAAACTGAACTGCTTAAATTTTTGCACCAGGAGTAAAGCAGCATATAGTTATCCAAAAGCAGTGTGTAAGACTGTGGAGGAGAACATGATGCCAAGATGCATGAAAACAGGGTTATTCCACTAAATATAGATTTCTGAACTTGGCGTTTGTGTGTTTTAGGTACGAGTGACGGTGTTTCCCGGACGCAAGGCGGCGCAGTACTCGGGTTTACCGTGGTGGATCATCCTGGTGGCTATTTTACTGGGTCTGCTCTTGTTGGCATTACTCATCTTCCTGCTCTATAAGGTATAAAAACTAATATACAGTATAAAATTCTATAGTGGCAGTGATTTTAGTAACAGTTGTTCTTTAAAGATTTGTTTATGCCTTTAAAAAATCATATATACCAAAGTCCACTTGGCTTGTTTGCAAGAAACCCAAACCACTTTACTTCTTCTAGTGCGGTTTCTTCGGAAAAAACGACAAAGACGACAAAAGCGAATCGGAGAAAGAGAGACTGACTTCTGATGCGTAAAGAGAGAGAGAGAGAGAGAAAGACTCGGGTAACAGATCCTCCTCTCGAGCCGTACGGGTGCTCAGAGCTAGCATGGGGAGTCGGCATGGCGAGCGCACAGCGATGAGCTGATTTTCAGATTAAATAACGCTAATCTTTCATCTTTTCATGTATGGTGTCGCTGCAGGGGGTTAATGGTTTACATACATGATTATTATTCATCGTATTTCCTCTTGTAAAGCTTGGTGAGGTGTGTGTTTATGCTGGTGGATTAATGGATGGATGGATGGGAAATTGCTTCTTCTCTTGACTTGCTTGTTTTTTTTTTTTTTTACAGCATTATTCTCTTGAAAGTCTCTTGCTTCCTGGGCATGCTCCCTTTTTCAGATCCCGTTCTTTTTTTCTAAAGCTACGGGTTTCCGCTTTCGTCTCTTTTGGAGAAAGAGATTGTTGAAAGTGCTGCTCGTCTCACTTTTGCCTGGCCTGGCACACTGTACACACACTGTTCCTGTGTCTGAAATTTTTACCTGTATTTATAGATATATAAGTGTTTCCCAGTTCAGTCCAGTCCTGGAGGAGATCCTCCAATCATCCCAAATTTAGGTATTTCCAGAACTTCAGGAACGTCCAAAATAAAGTAACGAAAATAAAGAACATCCAGTACCAGGAGGCACTGATACAGAATCTTTAAGACAGAATAAGAACATTATTTTATAGAAAAGTAAAAAAGCTGGTGCTTGTGGTTAGTTACGGAGAGTTAGTTATGAGATTTAATCCATATTTCAGCAAAAAAATAAAAAATTACATAATCTATTCTCTTAACTCAAAACAGTAGTGGCATTTACGTCACTAAATAATAATAAAAAAATGCTAACTCATCACCAGGTTTTTTTTTTAAAGATTGAATTTTTGTAAAACTTTCCTTCTAAAGTTTGGGTGGCGAGACCTGTAAAGCTAAGCTAAGTTAAATAATTCTTAAACGAGTCAAACGAGCGCTGGATGTTAATCTACACAGATTTCTCTCCTGAAATCCATTTATTTGGGTGAGTAAAGCGCTTCTGTTTATTTACAATAAGCTTAGATTTCCAGATTTGCACTAAGGCTGGGTGCAGCAGCATTAGCATTAGTGGCTAACCCACTAAATTAGTGTTCTCGTAAGCCAGGGCGATATTAGCGAGCTGTTCATCCCACGTAGCTCGTTTTAACATGGTAAACACACAGACTACAGTCTGATATACTCACCTCTGAATGGCTCTGAAAGAGCTAGTGCTTAGCGCAGTTAGCGGCTAATGCTAAAACGAAATATGGGAAATATGTGCTGGTGTTTTAAAACCTCTAAAAATCACTAAAACACTCTGAATGTTTAATTATAGAGATACTTTGACAGTACAATTCCCTTATATTCTAATACTGATACTAAAAGTTAATAAGAGTTTTAGAGCAGGTAAATTAAATATTATTAGATAATAATAACTAAAATAAAATCTCTTATTAACAGTGTTTCAGTTGTGCTGGGTGAAAAAAATGGTTGTTTAGAGCATTTATTTGCATTAAAAAATAAGAAATGACTGCAGAGCATCTTTCAGACCTCAAATAATGCAAAGAAAACAAGTTCATATTCATATAGTTTTAAGAGTTCAGAAACATTCCACCAATATTTGGTGGAAAAAGCCTGGTTTTATTACAGTTTTCATGCATCTTGGCATCATGTTCTCCTCCACCAGTCTTACACACTGCTTTTGGATAATTTTATTGAGGTTTTCAATTTGATAAAATCACTAAAACACTCTGAATGACTCTGTTTAAATCTGTTTAATTATAGAGAAACTTTGACATTAGAATTCTCTAATATTCTAATACTGATACTAAGAGTTAATAAGAGTTTTAAAGCAGGTAAATTAAATATTATTAGATAATTAAAAACCAAAATAAACTCTCTTAATTGTTAACAGTGTTGCTGGGTGTTTGGATACAGTTATACAGTTATAAATGATGGACTGGATTGGGAAACACTGCTGCAGTAAGTTTTAGAAACACTTCTAAACTTAAGCTAATGCTATGCTAACGTAAATCCTGTGATTTTCCCCCTCAGTGTGGATTTTTTAAACGTTCCAAGTACGACGACAGCGTGCCGAGTTACAGCGCCGTACGGATAAAGAGGGAGGAGCGGGTGTACACGCCGGGGAAACAGCAGCCGCAGACGGTGGAGAAGAAGCAGTGGATGACCAGCTGGAACGAGAACGAAAGCTACTCCTAACCTCCTCCTGCTGCTGCTGCTGCGGCTGCTGCTGATAACAACCATTAATAACTAAAAAAACACACAAAAACACACAAAAACACTGGGAAAACTATAAAAACACAAACCAAAGACTCCTCCCCTGAGACCTCTGTGCTTCACGTTTTGCACACCCTGAACTTCTGAGTGTAAATATCATAGAGATGAAATGAAAGGAACTGTAACTTTAAAACTTCAGTAAAAACTTATTTTTTCTTCTAACTTCTGCATTAATGGACTGGATTAAGCCTTTTCAGCAAATAATCATATATCAGTCATTTTACATATTCTTACTTTTTTTAAATACTTGAACTAAAATATTAATTATTTAGCATAATTTTTTATGTTTTTATGTTTTATGTCTATCTGTAGATCGTTAAAAATTAATTAATCTAAAAAAGGCCTTAATTTGTCTTAAAATATTTTAAATAGTCTTAAATTAAAGTCCAATAAACACATTTTGTTATTATTTCAATTTTTGTGTATCACATTTCATTATTTCCTAATTTTATATGTATGTTAATTTTGGTAAGTATGTAAGTCATCAGAACTAGATAAAATTCTTCTCAACTTCCAATAGAAATCAATGTAAAATATAGTCTTTAAAAATGGTATTTATAAAGGCACTTAAAATATACAGCTCTGGAAAAAAGAATTAAGAGAACACTTTATTTTCTAAATCTGATTTTGTTCTGATTTTGCTATTTATAGGTTTATGTTTGAGTAAAATGAACACTGTTGTTTTATTCTATAAACTACAGACAACATTTCTCCCAAATTCCAAATAAAAAGAAATATTGTCATTTAGAGCATTTATTTGCAGAAAATGAGAAATGGACTGGAAAAAAAAGAAAAAAAAAAAGATGCAAAGCTTTCAGATCTCAAATAACCCAAAAAAAAAGAAAACAAGTTCATATTCATAAAGTTTTAAGAGATCAGAAATATTCCACCAATATTTGGTGGAATAACCCTGGTTTTTAATCACAGTTTTCATGCATCTTGGCATCATGTTCTCCTCCACCAGTCTTACACACTGCTTTTGGATAACTTTATGCTACTCACTCCTGGTGCAGAAAATTCAAGCAGTTCAGTTTGGTTTGATGGCTTGTGATCATCCATCTACCTCTTGATTATATTCAGCATTTTTAAGTGGTTTCTTATTTTTTTGTTTTCAGAGCTGTATATAATTGATACGATTTTTTTACATTTACATTTACATTACATTTACGGTATTTAGCAGACGCCCTTATCCAGAGCGACTTACAACAGTGCTTCAAAGTTACTTAAGATATCCAAAGCTAGTTTGTAGACTAGGATCAAGAGATACATAGAGCTTAATCATGTTAAGAACCCTAGGAACCTTTTTTTTTATTAGTTTAGGAACTCTTTGAAAAGATGTGTCTTCAGTCGACGTTTGAAGACGGCGAGTGACTCTGCTGTTCGGACATCCAGTGGAAGTTCATTCCACCACCTTGGTGCCAGCACAGAGAAGAGTCTGGATGTCTGTTTTCTGTGTGTTTTGAGTGATAGAGGTTCGAGCCGAGCCGTACTGGAAGCTCTAAGAGCTCTTGGTGCAGATCTGGCTTTGACCAGATCTGGCTTTGACCTGGCTTTTACGATACGAAGGTTACGTTAATAAACATTAGTTATTGTTAGAATGGCTTAACTAATTACTAATTAACACTAATTAAGACATTGTAAATCATACATTTTTTATTACACTAATTAAACTCAAATTTATTATTATTACCAATATTCTTAAGCATTAAAAAAATGCTAAATTTAGTGTTTAATGTTACTTAACCATTTATCAATGTTTATTACTGTTATAAGTAAGATTATTTGTGACCCTTATTGTTAATTTTTACCAAATAACTTTAGAATAGTAAAGAAAGTCACTGATTTCTCTGTTATAAATGACTTTTATATGGTTATTTGTTGGAAAGACTCATATTGGGGCTAAAAATTGATATTGGCTGAATTTTCCCTGCTGATTTTTGTGTGTATTATTGCATTACAGCTTACAGTCATTCCCATATGTTGTGTATATATTTGATCGTGCTTCAGAACAAAAAACTATCTATTTATTTTGAGACTGGTTTGTTGTTTTGTCTGACCAAAGATTTGTTTCATTCATTTTTTAAGCGATGTTTTAAAGACTGTGTGGATCTACGCAAGGAATTTGGTATCTGCTAGGAAAATTTCTTTTTTCTTTAACTTTTTATTTTAATTTTAGATTTTTTTTTGTTTTTGTTTAAGAGAATTTGTGTTTGAGAACTGTTTGGATGAATGTAAATATTGTGTTTTTTTTATTGTTACAGATTTCTGAGTGCATTTTGTAAGTTAGCTTTTTTTATTATTATGAATTGTGATGATTGGTACAGATTTGCAGTTTTTCTGACAGGATTTCGTTCATTCATTCATTCACTCACTCATTCACGTAGGTTTCAGGTTGTAGGTTTCACTGTAAAATGCCGAGGACTTTGAAGCAATTTAGCACCTTTTTTATGATGAAAGTGTTACATTTTTACTTTACTGTTTTTTTTTTCATAAACTGATGTTATGAAAAATGGGGGGAAAAGGAGTTTCAGCCATATTTACCTACAAACATTATGAAAAAATGGTGTTTTAGTATTTAGTTTTTTCAAATGAACTGCTGTGGACGGTTGAAACAATAGCACTGGAAAAAAAAAAACTCACCTTGACTTTGCAATTAATTATTTCCTAAAGCTAATGTGGTCTAGAAAGCATTTTAAACTTTAAAAACAAAACTGGTTGTTAACAAAAACAATAAAGAGAAGATTTTTTACAATATATATTGTCTTAAACGTATTTTAAATGTGTTTTATTTGCAGAATAGGTGTTTCTTGGTGGGTTTAACTGCTTTTATATCCTTTTAAGTGGTATACTGATTTAAATTTCCTGCCTGGGCTATCCTATCATTTTTGGCCAATAGCAGAATCTTTAGGTCATTATGTCAATAAATGTGTACTTTAGTAATTATTTAAGCAGTAATACACTCAAGGTTCGTGCAATAATGTGTAATATTGGTCATCGGTAGATCAGCAAAGCAGTGCCAATATTACAGGTTATAGCACAACTATAACCTGTAATATTGGGAATTATTAAGCAAAAGAACACGAGAAGGAGTGTGATGTTATTCGTGATAACACACTCCCTCTCGTGTTCTATTGCTTTTATACAACAGTGTCTTTTTTTTACAAAATAAATAAAAGAACTCAGAAATTAAGAATGAACATGCTTTAATATGGACTGTTCCTTCCGCCAAAAAGTAGTTCCACAACAACTGTAACAGAACTGAAACTTAACTACAAAACGGTGTATGGTTCATACAGACTAACACCACGAAAGTTAGCTTGAAATCAAAATTGGGAATAAGTGAAGATGGTAACGTTAGGAGCGTGAAATAACTCTAATACTCTCCTCTCCTGCTCCGTGGAGTCGTCTTCAGGTGAAAGCTGTGTGTTTTTGAGCATTTCTGCTTGTTTTGCTGGGTGGTGTTGGCTAGGTTTAGCTAGCTGGCTGGACTGTGGTTAGGTTAGCGTAGCTTGCTTTAGCTCAGCATTAACTTAGCGTAGCCTAGCCTGGCTGGTTAAGTTATTGTTCTGGCTGTCAGACAGCATTAGCCGAGCTATGACGAGAGACGAGTCAGCGCTGCAGGCTGTGGGCGAGCGTGCCGTGGTTGAGCTCTAGCCTGTGCTAAGCTAACGCTGCCGCTGATGCCGTTGATGTTTCTAAGCTGTCCTGTGTAAATAAATACTACGCCGTTACTCGGCAACGCGTCGGCGGAGTGATACAGGTGTAGTGTGAGAAGATGATATTTGTAGAACACTTCCCAACCAATCAGATTGTGAGGTCGGAACTAACTGTTGTATAATTGTGATAATATAGTGGAAAAGATCAATTTTCAATCATTTGAAAATATAAAATTGGGTACAAATCGTAATTTTTTTACTGTATTTTCACAATATATATTTCTGGTTGGTATAACTTAGTGCGTAACACTAATCTTTTTTATAACATGGAAGAGTTTTCCTTGTCTGATATTAGTTATAATCACTTATTACAGTCAAATTTCAAATATTTAATTCATAAATATCAGTGATGAACTTAAATAAATGACCATGTCCGTTTTATAAAAAGGTGGAATTAATTACAGAATTTAAAATGGATTAATAACTGAAGATGTTTCTTTTTTTTCCTAGTTTCCTTCCCATGACTTCTGGCACATCCCTGTAAATTCTACACAAAGAAAAAGAACTAAATAATAAGTTTTTATATCCAATTTCTTTTTTTGCATTTAGCCTCAAACAGTCAGAAAATTAAATTAATAGACGTTTCAAGCTAAATTTGAAATGAGAAAATTGGGTGTGAAACTTAATTATATTTTTATTATATAGGATTTCAGGAAAAATGAAAAAGTTTATATTTTCTTGATTTTCAGATTTTTCATTTTTTTTTTATCTTGTAACAATAATCTGATGGTATAATGCCACCAACTTTTGTTCCAAGATGCAAAAGTGGAAAAAATTGAAGAAAAAAATAAATAAATTTAAAAGATTAATTTTTAATCATTTGAAAATATAAAATTGGGTGCAAATCTTTTTATTCTTCAAATTATTTTCACGATATATATTTCTGGTTGGTATAACTTAGTGCGTATCACTAATCTATTTTATAACATGGAAGGGTTTTTCTTGTTTGATATTAGCTATAATTAGTTATTACAGTCAAATGTCAAATATTTAATTCATAAATATCAGTGATGAATTTAAATAAATGACCATGTCCGTTTTATAAAAAGGTGGAATTAATTACAGAATTTAAAACTGATTAGATTTTTTTTTTTTGGCTCATACCATTCTAGTTCCCTTCCCATGACTTCTGGCACATCACTTTAATTCTACACAAAGAAAAAAAGAAGAAAGTTTGTGTTTATTGGATGTTTTTATTCACATTTCTTACAGTCAAAACTCCAAATATCCGTAAACTCTAGTGATGAATTTAAATTATTGGTCGTTTCCAGGTTATAAAAAGTGTGGCAGTAATATCAGACGGATGGAAGACTATAATCCAGCATGTATTTGCTATAATAAAAAAGCCACTTTTTGTGCTGTGTTTAGATTTGCAGCCATACTAAATATATTAAAAGTACTCTTTCCTTTTCTTTACAACTGAATTTTCTCAAAGTGCTTCTATATTTCCCTTTATCTGAGATCAGTTTCAAATATTTCATAGCAACATCATACTGTTCACATACAGGCCCACATGGAACAGAAGCTAATATACCAGATTTAGCAAATTAGCGTTAGCATTAGCATTGCACATAGCATCATCTCTATAATGATTAAACATGTTTAAAAATGAACAAAAGCAAATAAAATAGAAAATAAATGTTAGGCAGTTCATGTAAAATAGTTTTATTTATTTAGTTATTACACACGTAAAACTTTCACCGGCTGCCGTTCACAGCAATAAAAGACGTCTACCTCTCGTCCTCACCACAGTCACATTTACCAAAATATGTACACCTCACCATATAAAAATATTTAAAAAGTACAGCAGCGCAGGAGAAGCGCACACCTAAAAGTGCAGACTTCTGTTTGTGCTTGCTTGGAAAACGCTACAGGAGCTCGTGTGCTTTATACTGCATTCGTCCCGCACAGATTAAAGTGATAGTTTGTGATCAGCAGGAGGGTCTAGGCTAAAGTGCAGAGCGTGCACCAGCAGCATGGTGGGGTCTGAAGGGTCAGTGTGACGTTTAGCACTTTAGTTTTCTAAACATATCAAGCTAAATTCAAAAACAGCATAGTGAAAAAAAAGTTTGGTGAAGTATAGATTTTTTTTTTTTTTTTCAATTTTTCAATTATCGAGTTTTTCATTAAAGCCTTTCGCACAAAGAATAATATTTTTTTTTTTTTCAAATGTGTTGATTTTTATATCTTGTAACACAAATCTGATGGTATAATCCAATTAGCAAGATACAAAAATTGAAAAAAACTGAAAATCCAATTTTGAAGGCAGAAAAAAGGATGAAAAGTTATTTCTTGTACACTGCACTACATACAAAAAAATAAATAATGAGTTTTTACATCCAATTTTTTAATTAAATTTAGAAAATTTAATTAATAAACGTTTAAAGCTAAAGAAAATTGGGTATAAAACTTTTTTTTCTTTTCAGTCAGTACAGTGAAGAAGAAATGGGTTTTTATTCAATTTGTCAAATCATCAAGTTTTCATTTAAGCCTTTCGCAAACAGAATTTTAAGAAAAATAAAAAGTTGAATCTTCACTTGATTTTCAGATTTGTCCATTTTTGTATCTTGTAACAAAAATCTGATGGTATAATCCAAAGTGCAAAATGCAAAAATGGAAAAATCAAAATATAAAGAAAAGATTTTTTCACTGTTCCTAAAAATCCCATTTTGTGGGGCAGACATGGAAAAAAATAAATTGGAAAAATTAATGAAGTTATTTCTTGTACTCTGCACTAGATTACAGAACTAAATAAAGAGTTTTACATCAATTTTTTGCATTTAGCCTCAAAATTAAGGTTTCAAGCTAAATTTAAAATGAGAAAATTTGGTGTAATCCTTTTTTTAATTTATTTTTTTCCATTTCCATTTTTTTCATTTATTCAATTTTAGTTTTTCATTTCAGTTATTTTTTTGTATCCTGTAACTCAAATATGAAGTTCACTTTTGTTACAAGATGCAAAAATGAAAAAAACTGAAAAAAAGTTTTTTGTTTTTTTTTTTCCCAATTTTTCCTGAAATTTTGATTGTGAGGTGAAAAAATAAACGTTACACTGACCATGGATGAAAAATTAATGAATAATAAATAATGAGTTTTTACATCCAATTTTCTATTTTTGCATTTAGCCTCAGGCGGTTAGAAAATTAAATGAATAAACGTTACACTGACCTTGAAGGATTCAGGGTTCAGCTAACAAACATGCTAACTAGCTAACTAATGTGTGGAGGTTAGTTAGTTGATACCAGCAGTATTTTGATAGCTTGACTGAACGTGCCAGATAAAAAGCTAAACAGCAATAAATGGAAGCTAGCAGTGATTAGAAATTCTCACTGCTGCTTTAGTGTTACACACAATAGTGCACAAGATTTCTAGCCACTTGTGTCTGTTATTCACAGTTAGCCAGCTGTTAATGTTCATGGAACATGTTGTAAATATTTAAATTACATTTACCTTTGGACATATGGAAATCAAATTTAAATATTTATTGGCATAACTAAATTTAAAGTTTATCAATTTTTTATTAGTCAAAATCTAAACTAATAGGCAACAAATTAAAGCTTAAAAGCTGATACTATTATTTGATATATTTGAATCAGATTTTTATATATATATATATATATATATATATATATATATATATATATATATATATATATATATATATATATATGAAACAAATTTACCTGCTTTTTTTATACGACTTTTAATATTTAATTGTATATATTTTGTATTTTGAACCTGAGGTCAATACATTTCCTGTTAGAAAAAAATGCTTAATTTCAGATAAAAAAAAAACATCTATATATTTTTAGGCGCATAAATGCAAATCTATCCAATCCATCTTCCAGAGGTTTCACTTCCATCATAAATCCATACATTAAGATATTTATTTAATCAAATAAATGTGAATTTATTGATCTGAATATTTACAATTTTAAATCTGAAATTTTTAATGTAAAAATGATATTTTTATTTTAGAATTTATTTTTTTTCAAAGGCAAATTTCCCAAAACTTACAAAAAAAAAGCACTAAAATTCAAATGTATGAATTATGCCATATGAATATTTTAAGTCAGATGAAAAGACAGGTAAATTTATACAAATATAAAAAAAAAAATATCAGGTTTAAATATTTTTATCAGTTTTTAAGCTCAAAATGCTGACTATTAGTTTAGATTTGGATTTTTTGACCAGTATAGGGTTTAATGGTTTTGCTTGGGTTTAATGGTTTAGCTGGTCTACAGTAGAGAATAGTATGTTTTTTTTTACCTGGATGACCAGCTTTATAAAATTTGCATTAAATGATCTCAGAATATTAATTCTGGATTAGATATTCATGTACATGTTTCATACTCCAAAATTACCCTGAATACCAGCTCTATTTAAAAAATGAACAGACACACCACCTGTGCTGTATTTTGCAGTGTATGGACAATGCTGCACTCTAGTGTATATAAAAGGTAAGTGCTACTGGTTAATCTGGGTTTACCATTTTACATACGAGCCCAAAATGGTCTTGATATTTCATAATCTGCTCGGAAATACAGGTGCATCTCAAAAAAAATTAGAATATCATTGAAAAGTTACTTTTTTTCAGTAATTCAGTTCAATATGTGAAACTCATTAATATTATATAGATGTATTAAACACACAGAGTGATCTATTTAAAATAAACTAACTTTTCAATTTATTGTTGATGATGATTATGGCTTACAGTCAATAAAAAAACCCAAAAATTAGTGTCTTAGAAAATGTTAACATTATTTAAGAAGACCAATCGGTGCTTTTGGCAGTATTGTGGGCAGTGTGCCAAGTCCTGCTGGAAAATGAAATCCGCATCTCTATAAAAGTAAAAAGGTGCTGTAAGATTTTGTGTTAAAACACTGCACTTAGACTGAATTTAGACTTGATATAACGCAGTGGACCCTTTTATGGAGATGTGGATTTCATTTTCCAGCAGGATTTGCCCCACTGTCTACACTGCCAAAAGTAACAAATTTGTCTTATATAATATTCTAATTTTCTGAGACACTGAATTTAGATTTTTGGGTTTTCATTGGCTGTAAGCCATAATCATCAACAATAAAAGAAATAAATGCTTAAAATAGTTCACTCTGTGTGAAAAACTTTTATATAATATTAATATGAGTTTCACATTGTGAACTGAATTACTGAAATAAAGTAACTTTTTAATGATACTCACATTTTTTGAGACGCACTAGTATATAAGTTAAACTACATACATTATTTTGCCATCATAAACAGCTCAATGTCATGAGAACGTTCCAGAAGAATCCATCCATCCGTTTATCCATCCATCCATCCAACCAACTGAAGTGACTTCAAGGCAGCATTCAGTGAGTAATGAAGTCCAGCAGCTCGTGCAGATTCACCGGTGACGGATAATTCCAGCAGGATTGAGAATTTACTGAGTTATTTTTGAGATTGCTGTGAGATATTAAGTTGGAATAGCATCTTCAGCAGGCCGATTCAGGTCTGGCTGGCCTCCCGCTGCTCCTCTCCACCTCCTTCTCTTTCTTGGCTCGCTGTTTCTCCAGCTTCTCCTGAGTCTTCTTCATGTCTCGCAGCTTCCTCTTAATACAGGAGCGGTCTCGATGGCTGGAGACCCCCAGCTCCTGGAAAAGATAAGCAATAAATAGATTTTTTTTCTGTTTAGAAAGGCAATACAGAAAAACATACAGAGTTTCTTATTAAGAGTTTTAACATTGCCTAAAATTATTGAGCATCCATAACAAAACTATATACATCCATTTATACATAAAATAATGTATCCAATCTTTATATTACCTTAAACCAATTAGAGTAATATCATTAGCTTAAATTACAGCTCAAGTGTTTCCTTCTATGTATATTTCTAACAAGTCATCTGGTCTTATTTCTAATATATACTTTGTCCATTTATTCCAGTGTTTTTTAAATATACACTAAAATCTTGACACAATATCATCACAATATATTTCTCAAGATAACAATATCACAATACTGCGATACTGTGATACTCAATATATTTCAAGCGGTAGTATTAGCATTAGCCGCTATACGCGCTAAGCACTAGCTCTTTCGCCATTCAGAGGTGAGTATTAATTATCGGCCTGTGGCCTGCTGCTTACTCCAGCTAGCACTGCGGGAGCAGCATTAGCATTACCCATTAACCACACTAAGCGCTAGCTCTTTCGCAGTTCAGAGGGGAGTATTATTGAACAGTAGTCTGTGTATTTACTGTGTTAAAACAAGCTACATGGAAAGAACCACTAGCTTATATCACCCTGGCTTACCAGAACACTCAGGGTTCCTCAGTGTAGCTCTATCGGGCGCCATTTACTAGCTCTAACCACGGCTAGCAAAGTTAGCTGCTAAAGCTAATGCTGCTGCACCCAGCCTTAGTGAAAATCTGGAAATCTAAGCTTCCTGTAAATAAATGGAAGTGCTTTACACACCCAAATAAACAGTTTTCAGGAGAGAAATATTGGGAATTGAACCCCAGCCTCCCACATGATGTGGTAGCTCATTGGCATGCAGTGGTGTTATCCACTGCACCACACCGACCACTCTTATTAAAAGTATGTGCACTAATATCTGGAGATACAGTGCAGGTTGAGCTGAATATTCCTTTAATTCTAAAATTTTACACACCTTAAGTTTACTGCTGTCCAGCTCCATAAGCCGTTTTCCATCCACGCCCTTTGCAGTGAACTCGGCTATGTATTGGTCCATGTTCATGCCCATCAACCAGTGGCACACCTGCTGATTGGTCCACTCTGGGAGGGGGCGGTTCTGCCAGACATGTTGCTTCAGGACAGGAACAGGCTCATCATCCAGTGTCTGAATAAGAGCACAGCCATGAGGACAAACAGCACAGCAGACAACTCTGTATTAATTCTGTATTAATTCTATTTCTACTAGTTCTATGTTAATCTATAGCATAGTCCAAAGTCTAAAAGCACACTAAATGTTAATTATAAATTTCTAATAACAGGGCTAATTTCCCTGGATGTTTTCTTCCATAAAATGATCTAATTCTGAACAAAATCATGAAGTAAAGCGGTACAAAGAAAAAGATACGAGTGTATGAGAAGTTTCATAGATACTGAAATAATCATGTCACTGCAGTTCCACTAAAACAGTTACTAGGACACAGAAGAGTATATTCAGAAACCAGGCCAGAGAGAGAGAGAGAGAGAGAGAGAGAGAGAGAGAGAGAGAGAGAGAGAGAGAGAGAGAGAGAGAGAGAGAGAGAGAGAGAGAGAGAGAGAGGGAGAAACAGAGAGAGAGAGAAAGATACAGAAAGAGAGAGAGAGAGAGAGGAGAGAGATACTAAGAAACAGAGCGAGACAGAGAGATACAGAGAGAGAAAGAGAGAGAGAGAAATGGAGAAACAGAGCGAGACAGAGAGATACAGAGAGAGAAAGAGAGAGACAGAAATGGAGAAACAGACCGAGAAAGAGAGAGAGACAGAAATGGAGAAACAGAGAGATACAGAGAGAGAGAGAGAGACAGAAATGGAGAAACAGAGAGATACAGAGAGAGAGAGAGAGAGACAGAAATGGAGAAACAGAGAGATACTAAGAAACAGAGCGAGAGAGAGATACAGAGAGAGAAAGAGAGAGAGACAGAAATGGAGAAACAGAGAGATACAGAGAGAGAGAGAGAGAGAGACAGAAATGGAGAAACAGAGAGAGATACTAAGAAACAGAGCGAGACAGAGAGATACAGAGAGAGAAAGAGAGAGAGACAGAAATGGAGAAACAGAGAGAGATACAGTGAGAGACAAACAGAGAGAGAGATACAAAGAAAGAAAAAAATAGAGATACAGAGAAAGAGAGAGCAAGAAAGGCCAGATACAGAGAGATAAACAGGGAGAGAGATCGAAAGAGCGATACTAAGAGAAAGAGAGAGACCCAGAGAGAGAGAGATAGAGATATAGAGATACAGAAAGAGAGAGAGAGATTTCTCTATAGCTCTGTGCTAAAGAACTGATTAAAACTTCATTTTTATTTTTTGAAGAGTGTAGATGACTGTCCTAGATCACTAGATAGTGGAGATGGAGGCTATGTTCTGGACTAAGTCTAAAAGACAGACCCCTCACCCATTACTTGTGGAGTATTCAGATAGATCACTTTCTCTTTAGTTTAGTTCTTCTTTAGTTTCTGATATAAGAAAGGTCCTGAGACTTTTGACTCACCCTGTTCATCAGAAGTGTTTAATCGTATCTGTAATGGGTCGCTGTGGCTGCAGGTTTTTACTCAGATAAGCAGAAGGACATGTCTTCAGCTGTGTATAAACTGACTTACTGATTAAACAGGTGAACTCAGGATTTATTTTTTGGAGTCCTGTTATCTTGACAGCTTTTACTAATTAACCACTCAAGATCACATCACTTAATAACTACTCTTTACTGTATGTGAAATATAGAATGAAGTCATCATAAAATACACATTAGGGTTAATACAAATCTAAACTAATAGATCAATATGAGATCACACACACACACACGTGATAAAAGAATCACAAACACAACTAACAAATCTACAGCTAATAATCTCAGTTGTTTCTAACATGCTCTACTATGCAGATTCTCAACCCAGTCATGTGATCAACACAGCAGAATCTGAGCACCTGTTCAAACACTCAGAATAAAGAGACATAATGATGCTTTTCAATACAATACATAGGATCATCATGAATAAACAATGTAGCTTTTCTTGATGAACTTACAGAGAACTTAACTTTTTTTCTGGAAACGGAATTTAACTTTTTTATGCTGAAAATTTGGCTTTTTTATTTAGAATTAAGATTTAAATATTTTTTTCCTAGAAACTGATTATTTGCTGTCTTTTTTTGGCTGACAGACCTTTTGTTTTCTAGAAACAATAAAAAGTTAAAAATGAAAAGTTAGATTTACTAGATTTTTTTCTAGACAATAAGTTAGTTTATTCTAGAAATATGTTTTAAACAGAATTTTAATTTTTTTATATTTGTAATATATTTAATGCATTTCCTTTATTTTGTAATAATTGTCTACACTTAAAAAACTGTAAATTTAATATTGAAGACTATATTAAAGCTATACAGGAACACATGCTGAACTATTCTATAAACTAAAACATGTTAAACAAACCAGAATCTGTTTTATTCTTTAGATTCTTCTAAGTATCACATTTATCTTTGAGGACAGATCTGCACACTCTTGGTGAGATTTTAATCTCAGTGTCTTCATGAGGGAGAGTCACCTGGAATAGTTTTCTCAGCATCTTGAAGGAAGGAGTTTCTGGAGGTGCTGAACAATAGATGCTGCTTTTCCTTCACGCTGTGAAGCTCCAGCTCCTCCCAATTAAATCACCTCAAATCACCATCTCAGTTCATGTAATTGTAATTTCTATGTAAATTCATATGTGTTCTTTAATTGTTTTAACGCCTTTAATATTAATCTACAATGTTGAAACTCTGAATAAAGAAATAAAGGGAAAAAAACATTAAATGAGAAGACTGGTACAGTAATACCCCTACAACGATCTCCAAATGAGAAACTGTAGATAATTTAAAGTGGATTGTGGATAATTTCAGTGAGGTTGGTCAGTGATTCTGAGTGAACAGTGCTGGGTGTTGATGGTGGTGATGTTATGAGGACCAGGTGGAGAGTCTTTTCTGAATCACATGCAGGAACAGCAGATCATCCACTACTGATGTTCTACTCTTATGCGGTGTAGACTGTGACCGCAGCGGTGTCTCACCTCGCAGGAGGAGAAGGTGAGGTTGAAGGAACGCCCTCGAGCGCGAGAGTCACTCAGTAATGCCGCCAGAGCAGAGCGAGGGCTACTGGCCATCGACTCGTCCGTCACAGATAAACTCTGCAGCGGACCGACACACACACACACCATTTATTATTTTATGACCTAATTTGGAATATATATTTGGAAATATATTGTTTAATTTCAGCCAGAATGTTAATTTTGGTGCAACCCTAGTCTAAATAGTTATATATAAGTAGTGCTAAAATAATAATAAACACTACAGTTACACACAACAAAAATGCTAACGGTCCTCTTCTTTACTTTCCTTTATTTGACCTTGGAGGAGACTTGAAGGAATAGTGGGACTTGGAGGAGACTTGGAGGGATGGGGGAGACTTGGAGGGATGGGGGAGACTTGGAGGGATGGGGGAGACTTGGAGGGATGGGGGAGACTTGGAGGAATGGGGGAGACTTGGAGGAATGGGGGAGACTTGGAGGAATGGGGGAGACTTGGAGGAATGGGGGAGACTTGGAGGGATGGGGGAGACTTGGAGGGATGGGGGAGACTTGGAGGGATGGGGGAGACTTGGAGGGATGGGGGAGACTTGGAGGGATGGGGAGACTTGGAGGAGACTTGGAGGGATGGGGAGACTTGGAGGGATGGGGGAGACTTGGAGGGATGGGGGAGACTTGGAGGGATGGGGGAAACTTGGAGGGATGGGGGAGACTTGGAGGGATGGGGGAGACTTGGAGGGATGGGGGAGACTTGGAGGAGACTTGGAGGGATGGGGGAAACTTGGAGGGATGGGGGAGACTTGGAGGGATGGGGGAGACTTGGAGGAGACTTGGAGGGATGGGGGAGACTTGGAGGGATGGGGGAGACTTGGAGGGATGGGGGAGACTTGGAGGAGACTTGGAGGGATGGGGGAGACTTGGAGGAGACTTTGAGGGATGGGGAGACTTGGAGGAATGGGGAGACTTGGAGGAGATTTGGAGGGATGGGGGAAACTTGGAGGGATGGGGGAGACTTGGAGGGATGGGGGAGACTTGGAGGGATGGGGGAGACTTGGAGGAGACTTGGAGGGATGGGGGAGACTTGGAGGGATGGGGGAGACTTGGAGGGATGGGGGAGACTTGGAGGGATGGGGGAGACTTGGAGGAGACTTGGAGGGATGGGGGAGACTTGGAGGAGACTTGGAGGGATGGGGAGACTTGGAGGAATGGGGAGACTTGGAGGAGATTTGGAGGGATGGGGAGACTTGGAGCGATGAGGAGACTTGGAGAAGACTTGGAGGGATGGGGAGACTTGGAGGGATGGGGAGACTTGGAGGGATGGGGAGACTTGGAGGAGACTTGGAGGGATGGGGAGACTTGGAGGAGACTTGGAGGGATGGGGAGACTTGGAGGAGACTTGGAGGGATGGGGAGACTTGGAGGAGACTTGGAGGGATGGGGAGACTTGGAGGGATAGTGGGACTTGGAGGAGACTTGGAGGGATGGGGGATACTGGGAGGGATGGGGGAGACTGGGAGGGATGGGGGAGACTTGGATGGATGGGGTACTTGGAGGGCACTTGAGGTTGGGGACGGGGGGATTTGGAGGGACGGGGGGATTTGGAGGGACGGGGGGGAATTGGAGGGAACTTGAGAGATGGGGACTTGAGACTTGGATTAACAGGAGACTTGGATGGATGGGGGGACTTGGATGGATGGATATGGGGACTTGGAGGGCACTTGAGGGATGAAGACTTGAGACTCGGAGGGACGAAGGGGGACTAGGAGGGACGGGGGGACTTGAATCTTGGAGGGACGAAGGGGGACTTCGAGAGCACTTAAAGGATGAAGACTTGAGACTTGGATGGACTTGGATAGACTGTAGGTGAGTTGGGATTAGGCTTAGGTTGATCTCCTAGTCTGTATCACAGTGGTACACATAACCCCAGACTAGGACTTCAAGAAGACCTTGGGACCAATTCCATGCTCAAAAACAAATGTTCACTAGCTAAGTACCTGATATCCTGTCCTGTTCTGTCAGTCAAACAGGCTAAGTAATCTTAAATACGGACATAAGATCAAGTATCACAAGTCATAAGCATCCAATTGTCCTGCAAGTTGTGAGGCAGTCCTCCATGGATCACATCAAGACACAAGTCTTGACCCTTGTTCTTTCATGAACCCCCACTTGAGACCTGACTGATGTCTGGGAGATGCTTTGACTTATTAGTCAAGCCAAGTAGAAGAAGAAGAAGAAGAAGAAGAACAATGGACTCAAATAAGTCATTAACACATATTACAACCTTATTTCTTCGATCCAGCCGGTCCTCTGCGTGTCCCTCTGAGGGAGTGTGTGGAAGACTATAGCTGGACACTGACTGCTCCTTCTCCCTCTCTCTTTCTCTCTCTCTGTCTCCGAACCAGGAGAAAGGCATGCAGGATGGGATGGAGGACACCGAGTCCGAGGGAGAGACGTTCCTGCTGAAATCACCCACCTGCTCCACAGAACCCCTGAGGTTCAGGAAAAGCAGTGCAGACTTTCATCATTTCCACACTGATTCTTCTACACGTCATCTAGAAATTCTATTAGGAATATTAGCATTTCTGGACTAATAAATAATAAATAAGCAGATTTAGAAAGAGAAATACCAGATTAAAATGATCATTTTAAATTACCTGCTCCCTAATGAGCTCCGCAGCACATCCTTCTCCTGTTTTCGGCCTTTCCCACCTGTTTTCCGAAGACCCCTATACAACGGCAGCAAAGAAAAGATGCACATTAAAAGCATGCACATTCATATACAGGAATTATAGGGTGCACTATCAATGAACTAGGGAAAGCTAGGGAAAGCACCTAAGTAAACAAAACTCTAATTCTTAAAAAAACATTTTCTTTTAAAGTTAAACGAGTGCTGGATGTAAATCTACACAGATTTTTCTCCCAAAAAACTGTTTATTTGGGTGAGTAAAGTGATTCTGTTTATTTACAGTGAGCCTAGATTTCCAATATTGTGTCTAAGGGTGAGTTTTCGGTAAAGTTTCTCCAGCACTATGGCAGGGTGCAGCAGATTTAGCATTAGCTGCTAATTGCAGCGCTAGCGGGAAGTAAATGCAGCCTCATAGCACTAGACTGAGGAACCCTGAGTGTTCCGGTATATCAGGGCGCTATTAGCTAGCGGTTCAGTTGAGTACAGTCCAGTATACTTGCCTCTGAACAATTAAAGAGCTAGCACTGTTGTTAGCAACTAATGCTAATGCTGCTGCACCCAGCCTTAGTGCCGGAGAAACTTCACTGAAAACTCACTCTTATAATACTGTACTTGACTGGAGGGGCTTTACTGCACCTTAATAAATTATTATAAGGTGCATGATTATTTTCCCTAATTGCTAGGAAAAAAATGAAAGGATTTTAAGGATTTTAAGTGCGCCGTATAGTAAAAAAAATAAATACGGTAGTCAGATCTTACCCAAAATCTGGAAATCTTCTTTTAGATCTTCTTGTTGTTGAACTGTCACTCTCCTCATCTGTATGAATTAAATACAAACAGTAAATCATTGGTTTTTAATAGTGAAAGAAGAAAAGAGTAAAAAAAAAAAAAAAAAAAAAAGAGTAAAAAAGAGCGAGAGAACAGGCCGATTCCACACCTTTACTCTTCCTGCTCTGGCTGCTCTCCTTCTTCTTGTACCTCCTGTTGCGGAGGTTGTGCAGGAGGCTGGAGGAGGACTGGCTGGAGGCGGGGGAGTGTGGAGTGGAGGAGTCTTTAGGAGGAGAGAGGCTGGACCTGGTGCTGCCTCCACCCTGAGGGGTGTGGGTGCTCTGAAGAGAGGGGGAGCTGGACACGTCTCCGTCTACTCCTCTTCCTCCTCCTCCACCTCCAGACCTTCTCAGGCCCTCAGACGGCAGTGTAGGGACGGGTAAGGAGAGGCTCTCCAGGTAGGAGTGTCTTCGGTTATTGTCAGTACTGTTATCACTGATACCCTCCTGATCCTGCGAGTGAAAGAGTGGAGGAAATTAAAGACAAGATGACAAGGTTAGGCATATTCATAGGAGCAGCTCAATGGATAGATCAGACAGATTACAGTAGGGAATAAAAGAGAAAGAAGTTGACAAGACAGAACAGAGAGGCCAAAATCAAACCAACAGACATAGGAAATACAAGGCAGAAAGAGACAAAACAGAACAGAAAATTCTAAAACAGAAAGACAAGGGAGAGACAAAAAAGACGTATGTAGAGGACAGACAAGACAAAAAGAGACAAGATGTATAAACAAACAGGACAGTCAGAGATGAGACAGCACATACAGAAAAGGACCAGAGACAAAGAGGAAGAGATAAGACCAGACGAATGGACAGACGGACAGAGACAAGGAGGGACAGAAAGAGAAAACATAACAGGTAATTCTTTGACAGAAAGAGATGGGATAGACAAAAAAAAAAAAAAAGACATGGATATGCATGACAAAAAAGATGACTGACAAGGACAGAAATAGACAAGACAGGAAAGAGACAAGACGGATATGCAAAGAGGACAGTCAGAGACAAGACAGCACAAACAGAAAGAGACCAGAGAGAAAGAGGCAGAGAGAGATGAGACAAGACAAACTGAATGTCACAGCAACATAAAACAGAACTGAGTGGACAGAGAAAACAAATTAGACAGGATTTACAAACAAATAGGACAGAGACAAGACAGCATGGACAGAAAGGGACAAGATAGGCTGAAAGACAGAATGATAACGGGGCTGACAGAAAGGGAAGACAGGATAGGAAGAGATACGAGGCAGAGAGAGACAGGATAGGAAAGACAGACACATGACAAAAAAATATGAGTGACAGAAACATAGACAAGTACATGCAGGACAAAAAAACCATGACTGACAGAAAAGGACAGGATAAAAAGACAGAAAGAGACAGGACAGAATATGGATAAACAAACAGGAAAGTCAGAGATGATACAGCACAGACAGAAAGAGGCAGAGAGATGAGTCATAACAGCCTGAAAGGCAAAGGATGGATGGACATACCGACAGGACAGGATGGACAGACAGGACAAAGACAAACAAGACAGGAAAGGTATAGACGGGTTGGAGAAAAATGACAAGACAAAGAACACATGAAAAGATAGAGAGGTAAAGGAAGAGAAAAAACACTTCTCATCGTTGTACAGACCTGTGGTCGAGTGGAAGACTGCGTGCTCTTAGCAGACTCTCTAAGTTTGTTTCGAGACGGTCTCTTGCGCTGAACTCCCTGAGTCAGCCTGGCTTTGGCTCTGTAAGCACTGCAGTCGAGACGATCCGTCTGCGGAACCGCCTCTCCCAAATCTGGATCTGCAGAGAAACACACAAAAAAATTATTCCAACAGTAAATGAGTGACTACGTCTATCATTTACAGTTTTACAAGCCATTATGTGGCGGACCACAAAAAAAACAATTCTGTTTTGTAAAATGTAGTGTAATGGGATGGAGTGCTACAGACTAGTAGCTCTCCAGCCCAGAGGGTTGTTGAACCTAATTGCAGACCAGTTGATGTCAAAGCAGGTAAACCCAAGAAGAAAGGGAAAAAATAAGGGTCGCGGCCCAATACACTATCGTTGCCCCGGCTTGTCAATTGGAACGGCAGGAAAAAAACTGCTCGTATAAGGAGATAGGGAGCCCAAGAACGGGTGGAAAAACGAGAACGTGCAGAAACTAAAGTCAAGCTGAGTGCAACAGAGCGACAGGGGAGGAATGTAAACAAAAGCTCACCAGAGAAGCATTTTATTTTTTTATATTTTTCATTATCGCTTATTATAATTCAAACAACCTCACAGGTCAGATGTTTCATGCTTATTGTCTCCTATTGCAGACCTCTGTTCTAAACGATGGAAATATTCAAAACTGAAATAGATGCAGAGTATATAGACCAAGCTTAAAGGTAGCATTTTTAATCATTATGAATCTTCCGGATGATTTTTAGGTTATGGAAAAAGTGAGAAAAAAAAAAAAAAAAAATACCATAAAGGTGGTCGTCTGAAGTCTGTCCGTTCCTGTCGGAGGATCCTGAGGTGGGGCTGCTGTGCTGACTCTCTCCTGCAGGGCTACACGAATCCTCGGGGTGGTCCGAACTCGCTCGTCCCTCCAGAACAGCAATCTGAGGCGGACATGGACGGACATACAGACAGTCGTCACTATAAAAAGTTAACTTAAACAGTCGGTCAACCCTAGTAGTGATAAGAGGGACACCAAGAGCTCAGAGATATATGCAGGACATTATCCTGTTGCCATGTGTGCTGCCTCTCATGGCAGGGCTGGAGTAGATCAGATACAGCAGTGCTGCTGGAGTTTTTGAACATCTCAGTGTCACTGCTGGACTAAGAATAATAACCACCAACAGTGTTCTGTGGGCACTGATAAAGGACTAGAAGATGACCACCACAAACTGTCTCTGACTTTACTTTATCTACAAGGTGAAGAATGATTTGTATAATATGCCAATAATTTAACTTGCTTCAATATACAGCTATAAGCTATAAGAGACCACTTCAGTTTCTGAATCAGTTTCTCTGATTTTGCTATTTATAGGTTTATGTTTGAGTAAAATGAACATCGCTGTTTTATTCTATAAACTACGAACAACTTTTTCCCCAAATTCCAAATAAAATATCGTCATTTAGAGCATTTATTTGTAGAAAATGAGAAATGGCTGAAATAACAAAAAAGATGCAGAGTTCAGAAATCAGTATATGGTGGAATAACCCTGGTTTTTTAATCACAGTTTTTTTCATGCATCTTGGCATCATGTTCTCCTCCACCAGTCTTACACACTGCTTTTGGATAACTTTATGCCTTTACTCCTGGTGCAAAAATTCAAGCAGTTCAGTTTGGTTTGATGGCTTGTGATCATCCATCTTCCTCTTGATTATATTCCAGAGGTTTTCAATTTGGTTAAATCAAAGAAACTCTTCCTAATTCTACTGTTATTACCACAAAGTAAGAGCCTCTCTAATAAAAAAAAATTCTAAACTGGCCCGAAAATGACTAGATCATCCCCCACTACGTTCCACGATGGTACGTCAACCTTATCCCCAGCGCTTCAGCTTCCCACTTCCACCCTGTAATCCCAGATTTACCTGCTGCTGAAGCTTCCTCACACTCTTCCTGTAATCCCTCTCTCTCTCCTCCAGCCGTCTCTTTAAATCCTCCTCCCGCTTCACAAACTCCGCCTCCCTGCAAACAGAGCGAGCGAAACACACTCAGCCTCAAATCCACCACTCCATTCCATCAATTATTCACGCACCCGCAGCTCCTACGCTCTGTTTGGATCAAAGAGGGAATGAGGTAAAACAAGAACAAACGTCCAATACATGTGCAGATGTTGGTAGACACATGCTTGACCAGTGATTCTTCTGAAATCAGGATAACAATGACTTATGACAAGGTGGGTTTTTTGGGACGGTATGAGGTGGGTTTTTGAGGTGGGTCTTTGGGGTGGAATGTACTCCCCCAGATACTCAGATAATCTAGAATTTCCCCTCTGGGATCAATAAAGCATCCATCCATCCATCCATCCATCCGTGTAGATTAACATCAAGCGCTCGTTTGACTTTGAAGTATTTTTTTAAGAATTACAGTTTTGTTGGCTTCCCCATTAAAAGAAAAACATGTTAGAAGGGACACTTTGGCATCCTTACTAGTGGCACTTAATGCGCCATATAATCCAGTGCACCTTATGTATTAAAAATACACCAGAAAATAGACATTCATTGAGAGTGTGCCAAAAAATATTTCAATTAATGACGTTATCATCGATTATGTTGAGTTGTTCGGGACCTAGTTTAAACCCTACTCCAGTTAAACTCCTAATCCTGTAGCTCCTTCTTCATTTGTTGAAATTAAAATCAGGAAAGAGGTGGGTTTTTGGGTGGAACGAGGTGGGCTTTCGGGGTGAAATGAGGTGGGTTTTCAAGGTGGAACGAGGTGGGTTTTGAGGTGGAATGAGGTGGGTTTTTGGGTGGAACGAGGTGGGTTTTTGGGTGGAACGAGGTGGGCTTTCGGGGTGAAACGAGGTGGGTTTTTGGGTGGAACAAGGTGGGTTTTGAGGTGGAACGAGGTGGGTTTTTGGGTGGAACGAGGTGGGCTTTCGGGGTGAAATGAGGTGGGTTTTTGGGTGGAACGAGGTGGGTTTTTGGGTGGAACGAGGTGGGTTTTTGGGTGGAACGAGGTGGGTTTTTGGGTGGAACGAGGTGGGCTTTCGGGGTGAAATGAGGTGGGTTTTTGAGGTGGAACGAGGTGGGTTTTTGAGGTGGAACGAGGTGGGTCGTTGGGGTGGGAAAAGATGGACAAAATCTAGTGGAAACCTTTCTTCCCTATACAGTAGAGACAGTTACTCCAACAAAAGCAGGATAAACTCTTTTTTTAATTTCCTTGATTTCATGAGAAACGAGAAGAGTTCTACCTGTGCTTGTGTTCCTGCAGTAGGGTGATGGTTTTGTCGTATTTAAGCTTTAAGGCCTCGTGCTGGCTCTGAGCCTCGTTGAGTCGTTGGTTGATGGTCTTGCAGAGCGATTGGGCGTCCAGCCAGTACTTCTCCAGCTTCTCCACCCTCTCTTTACTCTCATCCACACTCTTCTCCAGAGCAGCTCCTCGAACCTCCCAGGCCACGCGGTCCGCCTCACACACTCGTAGCTTGGGAAACAGCAACACTGAGACTTTAGCTTGGGTTTTTACCCAGGGATCTGAGATAAGGCACTATATAATGCAATATATCTTAAAACATATAGTTTCCTATATGTAAAATATTTACGATATATTGCCCATCCCTACATACACACATACACATGTTAATGAGGTGAGCGGTGGGAGATTTTAGAATCTACCTTTTCCTTCATCAGCTTCAGTTCCGCTGTAGTTGTACTGTGCTTCATTTGTAGCTGTAAGAGAACAAAGAAATGTACATCAGACATCGGACAACAGATCTGAATCAGTTTCTTTAATTTTGCTATTTATAGGTTTATGTTTGAGTAAAATGAACATTGTTGTTTTATTCTATAAACTACAGACAACATTTCTCCCAAATCCCAAATAAAAATATTGTCATTTAGAGCATTTATTTGCAGAAAATGAGAAATGGCTGAAATAAAAAAAAAAGATGCAGAGCTTTCAGACCTCAAATAATACAAAGAAAATAAGTTCATATTCATAAAGTTTTAAGAGTTCAGAAATCAATATTTGGTGGAATAACCCTGGTTTTTAATCACAGTTTTCATGCATCTTGGCATGTTCTCCTCCACCAGTCTTACACACTGCTTTTGGATAACTTTATGCTATTCACTCCTGGTGCAAAAATTCAAGCAGTTCAGTTTGGTTTGATGGCTTGTGATCATCCATCTTCCTCTTGATTTTATTCCAGAGGTTTTCAATTTGGTAAAATCAAAGAAACTCATCATTTTTAAGTGTAGCCTGTGTGTACGGGCCGAGTGTTTTACTAAGCTCTTCAGATTGTTCTGCATATGGTTTCTAATTGAGATGTACCTCTTTGAATCTTTGGTCCAGCTCGCTATGATTCATGTCCTCGGGAAGAATGATGCCTTGGTTTTTCAGGTGCTGAAACACTTCTTGGGTGAGGTCAAAAGTCATGTCCTCTTCTTTATCCTCCTCCTCCTTCTCTTCTACCCCAGTCCTCCCATCCTCCTGCGTTACAGAAACAGAGAGAGACAGATCAGGACAAATCAGAGGATCATCGACAGATCAAACCTGACTGACTAATCTAATATTGAACACTTTCACTACAGCAATCCATAATTCAGAACTTCTACCTCCTCAAACTCTTAAACTGACTTTCCGTCTTTTTTTTAACTTTTCTGAACTTCACAGGTTAATGGTGGGGGAACGATAGGATTTCGGCTCTTGCTTATGAATATTCATACATGCAAACATATCGTCTCTGGCTAATAGCAATGCGAGGCAGCGAGATGGACAATAGTTACAAATGTTTTAAAATAGACATTTTTACACTTATGACAGTCTTTGCAATGTCATATTTTACTTTACTTTTACTGCTAAGTGCATTTCAGCCACCAACCTAGTCTTACACTCTCTGTAAAATGCAAAATCCACCGGAGATCCTATGTAAACCTATAGTTACACACACAGGTGGGTAGTCCAGGTCCAGAAAGTAAAAATCCACCCCGGGGTTTTGTTGGTTAAGCCACAGCAGAGCCGCCCAGGCAGAACAAAAAAACGTGTCTTTTAACAGAAGGAGACCTTTAAAGTATCTGAATGCATTCATTAGTAGGGATTAGCAGGGAATCACAGGCTCTCTCACGATACTATATCACAATACACTGCCTCATAAAAAAGCAAAAAAACTAAATTTATGAATTTATTGGTGTTGGTATTGGTCAGTTGCACAGACTTTAACCACCAATATTAATCAATCATCACAGGTTTACCCTTTTCATTAGACTATAGCGCCACCATGTGGAGTAATGAATCAGCAACTTTTTTTTTTTTTTTAAGTCAAATTGGAAGGCGAGTCTTAGGAAGTTGCCTATGTTTCAATAAAAATATCCATATTTTTAACGCCAAGTATCGATACAATATAACCCTATACAATTCAAATCATACAATGTATTGCATTACTGATATACTCACCTAGCTCTAAGTTGCATGAAGAAAATCAGTGTTTCTCACTTCATATCAGTAGAGCTATTATTATAGCAGATTGGTGTTTTATACACATGTACTCATATGATGACATTTTGCATCACAACATTTTAAAGGTTCTCTACTAGGGCTGCAAGATATATCGCTTAAGCATCGTCATCGCAATGTGCGCATGTGCAATAGTCACATTGCAGGATGTGCGAGATCATTTAAGGCAGTTAAATCAAACATGTCATGTTGCAGTCTTTTGATTCTTGACACAAGAAGTAGATACACAGTGCTGTCTCTGTGTCTGTGTGAGGGACAGGCTGCTGCTGCCTGAGAAGAAGTGAGAGGAGGGGGGCAGGAGTAAACACGAGGTAACCTCATGGCTTCCATCCACATGGTTGGGCACATGCTTGTAAATGTGGCACGTGTTGAAAGCTGTGCACCTCAGTACAGCACAGTTTTGCAGTGCAGATATTTCCAGTTGCAGCTGAATTCACGCTTTTAATTCCATGAAAAATGCTCTTATTTACCTTCTAAAAAAGCCATTTAAATGCCCGATTAAAGGGCCGATTACTGTTGTTTAGCTGTTTTCCTCGGGTTTTGAGTTTAGCTCGGCGCCGACACAGCTTTTGATTGGTCCGGACGCGAGACAGCACACGGGTGGGGGTGGGGCTAATGATGTCATGGACCCTGTATTGTTTAATATCGCAATATATATCGTCGAAAAAGAACATTTGCAATGTGTTTTTTTTCCAATATCAAGCAGCCCTATTCTCTACCAATTCAAATGTACTTCACACTAAATCTCATACATAAAAGTAGACAAAAAACTTCAATATAGTATTACTCAATCTCTCGCTCACCTCTTGCAAACTGCTTGTCTTGTCTTCTTCTCCAACAACTTGCTGCTGATCCTCCTCTTCCAACTTCTCCAGATGTTCTCTGGATGTGTTCTGTAGTGTCAGTTTCGTAGCCTGAGCTTCCTGAGTCTGGAGGGTCTCCTCTTCATGCTCTTGTTCCTCTTCTTCTTCCTCTTCCTCTTGATTTGGAGGTACGTTATCTTGGTGGTGGGCCTGTTTTTCAGGGCTGCTGTCCTGCTCCAAAGTCTCACTGATCAGCCGAGCCACTTCACTCTCCACCCCCGGCTTCTCCCGGCCAATCAGGAACCTGCATTCAGACAGCACAGAGAGTTAGTGCCAGGACTTATTTTTGTAATTGAACTGTGAGGACCAATTTTAAAAGCTGATGTAGTTTAATGCACAAAAATCACCATCATTTACTGTAGTTTTACAGCTAATCTACTAAAGACTGTATATTAATATGATATAAAACAGGCTACT
This sequence comes from Astyanax mexicanus, assembly GCF_023375975.1. NCBI lineage: Eukaryota > Metazoa > Chordata > Actinopteri > Characiformes > Acestrorhamphidae > Astyanax > Astyanax mexicanus. The sequence goes on from NC_064428.1 coordinate 31,992,446, forward strand.
TGTGTGATGGTTTGTGTTGCGTGGTGTGGTCTTGGTTGGTAGCAAGTGGTGTTGGCTGGTGTTAGTTGGCATTCTGTGGAGTTGCGTGGTGGTTGGTGTGTGATTATTGATACTATGTGGTGTTGGTTGGTATTATGTGGTGTTGTACAGTGTTGCGTGGTGTTGGTTGTTATTATTTGGGTTTGGTTGGTATTATGGGGTGTTTGTTGGTATTTTGTGGTGTTGGTTGCTATTTTGTGGTGTTGGTTGCTATTTTGGGGTGTTGGTTGCTATTATGGGGTGTTGGTTGCTATTATGGGGTGTTGGTTGCTATTATGGGGTGTTGGTTGCTATTATGGGGTGTTGGTTGCTATTATGGGGTGTTGGTTGCTATTATGGGGTGTTGGTTGCTATTATGGGGTGCTGTACAGTGTTGCGTGGTGTTGGTTGCTATTATGTGGTGTTGGTTGACATTATGTAGTATTGGTTGGTGTTTCGTAGTGTTGTGTGATGGTTGGTGTTGTGTGATGGTTGGTATTATGTGGTGTTGTACAGTGTTACGTGGTGTTGGTTGCTATTATGTGGTGTTGGTTGGTGCGATATGGCGTTACGCAGTTTTGTGTGGTATTACGTGGTGTTGGTTGCCATTGTGTGGTGTAGTGGAATGGTTGGTGTTGCAGTGTGTGGTGGTGTTAGTTGTTATTATGTGCTGTCGGTTGGTGTTATGAGATGGTTGGTGTTGCATTGTGTGGTGTTGCTTGGTGTTGTATGGTGTTACCTGGTGTTGGTTGCCATTGTGTGATGTTACGTGGTGTTGCGTGAAGGTTGGTGTGTTATGGTTGATATGCGGTGTTGTACAGTGTTACGTGGTGTTGGTTGGTGTTGTATGGTGTAATGTGGTGTTGGTTGCTATTGTGTGGTGCTGGTTGGTGCTGGTCTTACATGGTATGGTATGTGATAGTTGGTGTTGCTTGGTTTGGGGTTGGTTATTATGTGGTACTGGTTGGTATGATGTGGTGTTGGCTGGTATTGTTTGGTGTTATGTGGTGTTGTATCGCGTTGCAATATTTCTGTTGAGATTAATGGCCCTTTTCTGTGAATATTAGGGTATATATAATCAGGAAACAGCTCTGGTCCACATGCTCTGCCAGTCATTTAATATCCTGAAGAGCTTTCTCTTTTCTATTATCTATTAGTACAGTGAAAATCAGACACTCCAGTGAATCATTAACTGATCCTCCAGCAGTAGTGAGTAATATCACTGTGCAAACACAAGCACACCCTGTGATCTATGACCAGCAGCACCGGACACTACAGTTAACAGGGCTATACTACAACCTGATCGCTTAAGAGAGGACTGGCCTGTTAGAAATGCTTCAGATCATAACAATAAAGAAACCTCACCCAGAATTCCATGTGGGTAAATGATTGACAAACTGGGCATGTTTGAACTGAGATGAGTGTGTGTGAGTGTGTGTGAGTGTGTGTTTGCTTACTTCACCAGTCCTTTGGTATTTTTCAGTACAGTAGCAGCGAAAACCTGAGTGACTCCAACCAGACTGACTCCATCCACCTCCACGATCTGATCGTTTACTTTAATACTGGAAAGATACAAGAAAAAAAACATTATTGAAACTATTTATTGCGTCCCATGACTTTTGCCATGTTCTATAGAAACTGCAGTCCCATAACTTTTAGCATGCCTCAGGTAAAATCCTACTTTTTATTTGTATTGAATGTAGAATTTAGGCCTAGGCTGGTCTCTGTCCAGACAGCTGTCTGAACACTTTAAACGAACGCTGAATAATGGAAGTAGGTCAGGAATAAAAGGAGTAGCTCATTTCAAAATAGTCAGTATTTAATAAAAGCTGATGAGGCCTATTTTACAAGTCTTTGATTTGATTAAAAGTGAATAAAAGTACATTAAAAATAAAATAAACAAAAAAAGTTCTTAGACTTCTATTTTTGCTATTTCTATTTTGGACATGCAAACTGGCAGTGTGCCATATCGTATCATACGCAATAATATCGCCAACATTTTTAAATATCATGAACGAAATTATACACTGAAATATGGTGCCATTACATCACCCACCTCTAACTATCACATCAGGGTACTACTTTTTTTTTTATTTATTTATTTATTTTTTTTTTTACTGTTTTTAGAAAAAAGAAAAAAAAATCACACTTGTCTCATTTCCCATTATATATTTACTAGAGACTATAGATTATATCTGTCCTGTTTCATATATTTTACTTCCTGGATATATGGAGATATATTTGAAGGAGTGCATTATTATTAGTAGTATCATGACAGATCATTATGGATCTGGATTGACTTCTGTTACAAATCTGATAAAATTCTTTTATTTTTTTATTATCTCAGTTAGGGATGTGCCATATCCTATATAGAATGCAATGATAAAATGTAATTTTCATTTTGTTGCAGTAGTGTATTCTTGATATATATTTTTTAAATTCAGTGTTTTGTCATATCGCCAGAAGTATCGTCATATCACGAGATGAGATGAGACACAATACTGGGTTCACGAGAACGAGACGAGACGAGATTTAAAAAATACAATTTTAAAGAAAACGTCAAAAGTGAAAAACGGCTTGAAAACTAGAGTTTTATTTGACAAAATCATATAACGCAAACTTAACAGAATGGTTTCTCTCACATATTGATTCTATGAGAAAATAGAAATAAGAATTAAAAAATAAAAATAAAACTTTTCTAGGTCTTATATAGTGCGAACAATAAGTGCAAACCACAACCAGTCATATTAAGACTATGGTTTGTGTTTTTTTCTCCTAAATCTCTTGTAATTTAACTATGCATAATCATAACCAGTCATATTAAGACTATGCTTGAAGTGAAACAGAGACAGAACATTTTTTAAATACAGTACAGAGCTAAGGGATTAGTACAGCTGCCTATGAAACAGTCACGTGTAGGATTTACTTACAGTATTTACATATGGTTTGTGTCTTGTTGGTCACTCTGTTACCGTTTATTGTTTCTACTGGAGCCCCAAAATGCAGCCAGATATACAACTTAAAAGTAGCAGAAGCATCTTCTATACAAATACCTGAATTTTCCTCTTCTGCTGAGAGCTGCTCTCACTGCTCAGCCACCATACTCTATCGCTATCGCTACTGGGTTGCCAGATCCCTCTTAACTGTTTTTTTTCCCCGCGAGACAGGTTTAAGCCTGACGAGAAATATTGTCCGTTTTAATCTTGCGAGATCTCGTCACACCCCTAAATATAGTGATATTATTTTAGGGCCATATTGGCCACCCCTAATGCATACCATCACTGATTGGTGGAAACTTCACACTAGACCTCGAGCAGTTTGGACTGAGTGCCTCTCCACTCTTCCTCCAGACTCTGGTTCCTTAATTTACTTTAAATGAAATGTAAAATGTACTGATGATCAGTGATGGTTTAGAGAGACATGTCATCTGCTGGTGTTGATCCACTGTGTTTTATTATCAAGTCTAAAGTCAGTGCAGTTTTGTTTTCCCACAAAATCTTACAGCACTTCATGCTTCCCTCTGCTACTGACAGCTTTTATGTAGATGCAGATTTCATTTTCCAGCAGGACTTGGCACACTGCCCACACTGCTAAAAGTACCAATTGGTCTTACTGTACATAATACTCTAAATTTCTGAGACACTGATTTTTGGGTTTTCATTGGCTCTAAGCCATAATCAACAATATAAAAAATAAACGTGTGTAATACATCTATATAATATATAGTGTTTTATATTTTAAACTGAATTAATGAAATAAAGTAACTTTTTAATGATATTCAAATTTTTTGAGATGCACTATTATGCATGCACAATATTATGATACAGATATAATATAGATGCACAATATTATGATAATAACGATACAAAACACCTAGGAATTACATTATTTCACACTGGTTTCCATTGTACTTCAAATATTTAGACTTTTTATGTCAAGGTACCATTTTGTATGTGTTTATATATGTATATGGTTTAAGGTTTAATGATTATACCGGCCGTCGCGCTGGGCTGCTCCTTTTTCCGTGATGGTTTTGACGAAGATGCCAAGTTTTTCCAGGCCTTGGTCAGCCCCCACTCCCATTCCTATAATACTGATCCCCAGACCATCCTCTCCTGTCCAGAGAAAATAAAAAATAAAAAAAAACATAGGTATGTAATTCAGTACAGGAATATATTTTGAAATACATAATCTGTATTTTAGGAGGGCTTTCACACCTGCCCTGCTTGGTCCACACCAGAATAAAAATAGAATAAAAATATCAATTTAGGCAGGCAGGCTGGGTAAAGTAGATTATGCTGGCGATTATGTATCTACTGTATCTGTAGAATAACTGTTACTTATATTTATAAACAGTAATAAAAGGAATAACAGCAGAATCTGTCAGACTTATTCTGCTAAATAATTTGCCTGTAATTTAAGAGAGACGGATTCTGGCAGATAGAATCTACAGACCAATCAGCTTCAAGTATAGGGCGACTCCGCCCACATAGATTACATAGATGACAGCAGGTAACATAGGCTACGTTCACATTACCAGGCTGAAGTTACTCAAACCAGATTTTTTCATGGCTGTGTAAAAGTGCCAAATAATTTATTTTTTTCAAATCAGATTTGACACACTTTTATATGTGGTCCTAAATCAGATACGTATCCGATCCATGGACATGCGACATGAATGTGAACGGTCAAATGAATGGAATTCATGCGTCTTTTTGCGTTTTACGCATTAGCATTAGCGCTACGTGCTTTCCTCTCGTACCCATCACACATCTCTTGGTGCAGCTGTGCAGCTATAGCTGCAAAAAAAAAAACAGCAAAAGCAAACCGCCTGGCCTTTTTACACCTCCTCGACCTGAGCATGAACTTCAGAGCAGCTGTTTACTCTCCACTCCAGCAAAAGATGCTCCACATATGAGCTGCTAACTCATCCATTTACCTTTATAAAGCTACGAGTCTCTCGTCTCTCTAATATGTTTTTTTGTTGTTGGTGAAGAAGGAGATGTTTATACAGGTATTAATGTGCAGCATGTGAGACGTTTCAGGAACAGATTCGTTCACATTACACACAGATACAGATCACTTACATTTATGAATGTGAACCGACAAGATACACCAAATTATATCTGAGAAAAAAATCGGATTTGAGCATTGTGGATTATAATGTGAATGTGAACCTGACCAAATGTATATCATACATATGTACATTATAACAAACACATTAACCTTTTCCAGAGTCTTTTTTGGACTTTCAGGTGTGAAAACAGCCAAACGTTTTATGACCTAAACATTACCTTTCTGAATTTCCACAGGGAAAACGTTCATCTTCTCCACCCTCTTCTCCAGCTCATACTCGGCCGAGGCAGACACAGGGTCCACCTCTTCATTCCTGCGATCGTACTCATCGTTAGAGTAGGTACAGAACACCTGCAGACAGAGAGAACACACACAAACATGCACACACTTTTAATGCACTCCTTTTGAACTGATTTTGATTTATTCTCTCAGTACAAAATGCATTAAAACTCGGTTTGAATCCCGAGGCATGTGCTAGTTTTTACCCTCCTGGATCCCTACATTAACAATCTATAGGCCATGCATTTTGATTTAGAGCATGTCAGTGTGTCTTTGCTATCATAACAACAGGAAAAGTACACCTTGCGTGTCTTTAAACATGCAAAAGGCATGCACTAATTCTCCTAATTAAATTGTGGGTGTGTTATTTAAATTGTGGATTGTTATTTAAACGATGCATGCTCAAGGTGTGAAAATAAGTATTGTTGGGCGGTAAAGGTAGGAAGCGGCATTACTAGTGATAGGGGGAATCCTAAGGAGTTGGATGGGTAGTGGGCCTTTCAAATTGGATAAAATACAGATATAATACAGTAGCAATACAAATTCCAGCAGAAACTATAAAGCACACTGGATTATAAGGCATGTTTTTCTCTGTAAAGCTGCTTTGCGACAACTTTTGTTGTAAAAAGCTCTATAGAAATAAAATTTAATTGAATTGAATTAAGGCGCATTATCAATAACCATCTATTTTCTGGTCTATTTTCATGGACAAGATGCACCGGATTAAATGGCACATTATTTTTGAAGTCAAACGAGAGCAGGATGTTAATCTACACATATTTCTCTACTGAAAACTGTTTATTTGGGTGAGAAAGTGCTTCCGTTTATTTACAGTAAGCTTAGATTTCCATTAAGGCTAACCCGACAGTGCTATACTGAGGAACCCTGAGTGTTCCGGTAAGCCAGGGCGATATTAGCTAGCGGTTTGTCCCACGTAGCTCGTTTTAACACGGGAAACGGGAAGGCTACAGTCTTATGCTCACCTCTGAACTGCAAAAGAGCTAACTAGTGCTTTGTATGGTTACCGGGTAATGCTAATGCTGCTCCAGCAGTGCTAGCTGGGGTTAGCAGCAGGCTACAGGCCGATAATACTCCCCTCTGAACGGCAAAAGAGCTAGGGCTTAGTGCAGTTAGCAGCTAATGCTAATACTGTTCCAGTCTAGAGTCTCTGTGCTGGAGAAATAAACTAAAACTCCTGTAAAACCCTGTACTTCAGCGGCGTGGCTTTACTGCTTCTTAATACCTGACTGAAAAATTCATACATAAGGTGCACTGGATTATTAGACACACTGATGATTTTTAGGAAAATTAAAGGATTTTAGGTGCACTATGCATTTTTTATTGTTTTAATTGTGTTAGCATTAGTACAGTAATGCTAGTGGGAGAACATATTGAATACATTCAAATACAGCAATGCCCAGCTCTGCACTGGTTGGCATTTGTTTAGTAGACTAAAACAGGTCAGTGTGTGTGTGTGTGTGTGTGTGTGTGTGTGTATTCTCCTACAACAGGCAGGAGTCTTGGCCTGCAAACATTAGCGGAATTAAACAAAAGAAACACACTGGCTAGAAATCAGTCAGTCTGACAACAACACACCAGTCTACAGTGGCACAACCAGGCCAATACAGCCTCTCTCTCTCTCGCTCTCTCTCCTGCTCGCTCTCTCGCTCTCTCTCTCGCTCTCCCTCTCTCTCCCTTTCCCTCTCTCCCTTTCCCTCTCTCCCTTTCCCTCTCTCCCTTTCCCTCTCTCCCTTTCCCTCTCTCGCTCTCTCGCTCTCGCTCTCTCGCTCTCTCGCTCTCTCGCTCTCTCCCTCTCCCTTTCCCTCTCTCCCTTTCCCTCTCTCCCTTTCCCTCTCTCCCTTTCCCTCTCTCCCTTTCCCTCTCTCCCTTTCCCTCTCTCCCTTTCCCTCTCTCCCTTTCCCTCTCTCCCTCCTGTTGTCATGGAGGAACCACACACCTCTGAACAATGTGTTTTATTTCCACCTCAACTCAATCTGAAGCCCTGAGGACTTTCTCCTCTACATCTCTCTCTGCTTGGTGAATCCGAGGGACAGTTTTATTTCTGGACAGTAGAAAGATACTGGTATGATATTTCCAGTGCTAGCCACAAGTATCCGGACCTCTATTTTTAAAAAATGAGAAATATTTAAAAATATTTCCATCCAGAGTGAAACTGAAGCACTAGCAGGATCATGCTAGCTCTGTACGTGGTGATAGTACCTCATAAAAAGAGACATCAACACAATACAAACAAGAAAACTCAGAGGAAAAGGGGTTTAATCCCAGTAGTTACACACTAAGTAAGTAGCTAAGTAGTAGTGTGACAGTGGGGACGGTGTTCTTTGGATTACTTTCTCAGGGGGACATCTGTAAAAAATATTTCACACTTCTACTCAGTGACAAAACTCTTGCATCTGGACTACAATAAAAAAAACAGGAGGACCAGTGAGTTTTTTTAGGCTTTCTCGGTCATGTGACATCGCAGTGTTCAGTAGCTCCTCCATTTCCACTTGCTGTTGTGTTTTAACATGGATCTCCATGGAAACGCACGCCCAAAGTGTAATTACGGTGCATAGCAGTGGACTAGGCCTGTCACAATAATTGCAATATTGATTTATTGTACAATAAATGAACATGAGCTCTATAATTTTTGATAATTGTGATATAGTCTATTTTGTTTATTTGTATGTTTGTTCACGCATATAACAGTGAACAGTATTTTATCCAGTCATGCTTCAATAACTGACTCCATAACATACACACAGTGTGGACTAAAGTAGATTAAAAAAATAAGTATATAATTCCCAAACTAATTAAAATGACAAAAATATTATTATTTTTTATCGCAATAATTTCTGGGACAATATATTGTCCGAAACAATTCTTATTGTGACAGGCCTACAGTGGACAAAAACCTATGTTATTAAACGCACAGAGACGAACTCAGATGAGCACCCGGATGGGAATTAAATTACCTTATGACCACGGAGTTCAGTGAAAAACAGTAGATAATTCAGCCTGTAATTTTTTCTCAGAGGACGTCTGAGAGAAAAACACATACATGGTTGTTCTGGACGGGAATAAAATCACAGAGGATCCCCCCAATAAAAGAGAAAATTACCCCAGGACCACCTGAGATACTAATCCCATCCAAATAGGGCTTAAATCAGCATTTCTCCTCCTCCAAACAAAAGGAGTGGAGTTAATGCCAAAGAGTTAACAATTTAACACAGCTGTATTCAATGCAAGAAATGAGTTAATTAGGAGAGTCTAACTGGAATGTAGGAGCCAGAACTCTTAATGGTTTTTAGGGGATCAAATAGTTATTTTTCTCTGCAAAATGGTAATACAATTATAAAATCCATACAAATATGATTCAGTGAGCAAACTTTAACAGAATCATCAAGGGATGAAATTATTATTTTCTTTACTGTATTTTTAATAATATAAACACTTTCTAACTCTGAACAAGGGACTAAAGCAGGGGTCGGCAACCTATGGCACGCGTGCCACTGCTGGCACGCCAAGGCATAATCACTGGCACGCGCCACGCTGGACCAGCATCAGCAAAATAAAAATAAATAAATAAAAAATATTAAAAATCAGATCCTCCAATCAATTTCACTACTCAACGCTCTGCACTTAGCTCCCGCCCACTTTCCCACAGACCCATGTTTACATGTAGCCTATTTAAAATCAGTTAGCCTACCTGGTAGCGTTACAAGAGATGACAGAGCCTCCGGCTAAAAAAAACAAAGCTAGGGCATTTCAGCCCTCCTGGACGGAAGACTATGGTTTTGTGTATGTCAAAGATCGTGCTGTGTGTACACTGTGCTATGACAACGTTGTGTGCCGAACTTCCAGCATTAAGAGGCATTTCGAGACAAAACACGACAAGACGTATAAAGACCCCGCCGAAAGAGCCGAAGCCGTTAAACGTGCCGTGGCTAGGTATGGCAAACAGTCCAGCTCTCTTAAAGTATTTGTGAACAGCCAAGGCCATGTCACAGAAGCCAGTTATAATCTGGCTAGTTGCATTGCTAAGCATGGGAAGCCATTTACTGATGGGGAGTACGTAAAGGAGGCCTTTCTCAGCTGCGCAGAGACTCTTTTTGACGACTTGCCCAACAAAGACACCATCAAAACACGTATAAAGGACATGCCCACGTCAGCTCGTACTGTTCAGCGACGCATCGATGAAATGGCAGTTGATGTTAGAGCCCAACAAACGAAGGGACTGACAGATGCTAGTGTTTTTAGCCTAGCCCTAGATGAGAGTGTTGACGTGAATGACATCCCGCGATTGGCTGTCATGGCAAGATACTGTGATACTACAACCGTGAGAGAGGAACTCTGCTGTTTACAGCCCATGCCGGACACAACCAGAGGTGACAACATAGCCACGGTGATTATGCAACATTTTGTGGAGAGGGGAGTTGATATGAGGAAGGTGTTTGCTGTAACTACAGACGGTGCTCCTTCGATGGTTGGCAAGCAGAAGGGAGCCGTCAAACTAATTGAAGAAAAAGTTGGCCACCCCGTCATGAAGCTCCACTGCATAATTCACCAGGAAAACCTGTGTGCAAAAATGTCCAATTCGGATTTCAATGATGTCATGGCTACGGTGGCAAAGGTGATCAACTTCCTCGTCAAACGATCTGCACTAACACACAGACAGTTTCGATCCCTGCTCGAGGAAATGGACAGTGAATATGCAGATCTTCCTCTCCATTCGGCAGTGAGATGGCTGAGCTGCGGGAAAGTTCTGGAGCGCTTTGTCAGCTGCATCGATGCCATCAAGGTGTTTCTGGCTGAGAAAGGACAACAATATCCGCAGCTGGAGGACGAGAAGTGGATTGTGAAACTTTTTTTTCTTGCGGACATCACCGGGCACCTCAACGAGCTCAATCTCAGACTGCAAGGCGCAGGACAAACTGTTATGGACATGTTTGAAACGTGGACTGCTTTTGTCGCCAAGCTTGCAGTATTCTCAGGTGACATTGCGTCCTCCACTTTCCGCTACTTCCGACACTTGAGGGAGTGGTCCTCACAACGCAACATCAGCACCGCTGAAATAGCCGAATACATGCGTGAGCTGGAGACGGAGTTCACGAACCGCTTTGTGGATTTTAAAAGGTACGGTCCGATGTTCTCCTTCTTGATCAAGCCTGACAGCTTTGATGGACATGACCTGGACGCAGCTCTGATCGACTGGATGGATGTACAGGACGTGGAGATGCAGCTGATAGAGCTGAAGAGCTCACCACTGTGGGTGACGAAGTTTGCAGAGCTCCGAAAGCAGTTAGAATCCACGCCTGTGCAACAGCACGGAGCCTACATCCTTGCATGCTGGACGTCTGCACCAGAAAAGTTCGGCTGTCTCAAGAGCATTGCATTGGCCCTCTTGTCAGTGTTCGGCTCAACATACCTGTGTGAGCAGGTATTTTCGCACATGAAAAGTGTGCTGAGCCCTATCCGCAGCCGTTTGACGACGGACAATTCCGAGTCATGTTTACAATTAAAAGTGACAAACTACAAACCCCAGATAAGAAAGCTTAGCAAAGAAAAGCAAGGACAGGGATCACACTGACTGGTAGGCAAGATATTTTAATTGAGGCAAATAGCCTGATTAATTTTAATCTCAGCTCACACTGTTTAGTTAAATACGTTGCTGTTTGCTTATATAAAATGCTGTGGCCGTTTCATTTGCTATGCATGCCTAAGCCTATACTAATATATATATAATAATAATAATAATAATAATAATAATAATAATAATAATAATAATAATAATAATTGTGGTGTAATGGGAGAAATGTAAGGTAAAAGAAATGTGTTATTTTATTGACCTGTTCAAGTATTAACAGTTTGTGTAATTTCATGTCGAGTTTAATTCATAATAGGCCTATGTTCAGTTCATGTTTAGGCAGGAACAGACCTTCCAGCAAAGGAGGCAGAATAAACCTCCAAGGTCTGTTGAATCAACTGGCAGTCTACCCAGTTGATTTTAGAAATGAGAGCTGTGGTTAGAGGTTAGAGGGCTAGAGGTTATCTGCACTGGGTTCAGTGCAAGTTACGCTTATCAATAAAGCCACGTTAATTCAAAGCTGCACTCACTGTTATTCTGATTACACAATTATAATAATAATAATAATTTAATTTGTAAAGCACATTTTCTATGTGTAAATTTGGAACTTCTATAAAGTTCCAAATTTGTAGAACATATTCCCGTAGTTTGTGTGTTTTTTTTTCTATTATTGTTGATAGTGGCACACTCATTGACTAGAAATGTTGAAGTTGGCACTCCATGTCTCAAAGGTTGCCGACCCCTGGACTAAAGACTAGCAAACTACAAGAATTAGCATGGTAATCACGCTAATCACGCTAATCACGTCACACTACGTGGATTCATTTGAAGGAGGAGCTGCCAGCTCTAAACATCCTGAGACGGCTTGCTAATAAGCATAGCTCAGAAAGCAACCCGCTTTAGCGTTAGCCTCCGCTACTGCCAAACATCTCTACCTCTCACTATAGCAACTGAGAGACAGGGTGTGTGTGTGTGTGTGTGTGTGAGTGAGACTTTAGCTCACTAACTACTTCTCAGACCTACTTTTTGCTGTTTCAGGACAAAAAAATGAGGTGAGGTAATATTTCAACGAGTGAAGCTGCATTATATTCGAAATTTAGATGTCAAATTTATATTTATATTCTGAAGAGTGACATCATGGGCTCATCAAAACAACTCTCAAATGATCTAAAAACAAAGGTTGTTCAACATAGTTGTTCAGGGGAAGGATACAAAAAGTTGTCTCAGGGATTTAACCTGTCAGTTTCCACTGTGAGGAACATAGTAAGGAAATGGAAGACCACAGGGACAGTTCTTGTTAAGCCCAGAAGTGGCAGGCCAAGAAAAATATCAGAAAGGCAGAGAAGAAGAATGGTGAGAACAGTCAAGGACAATCCACAGACCACCTCCAAAGAGCTGCAGCATCATCTTGCTGCAGATGGTGTCACTGTGCATCGCTCAACAATACAGCGCACTTTGCACAAGGAGAAGCTGTATGGGAGAGTGATGCAAAAGAAGCCATTTCTGCAAGCACGCCACAAACAGAGTCGCCTGAGGTATGCAAAAGCATACCTCAGGCGACTCTGTTTGTGATGCCTCTCTTCAGAGGAGATTCAAATAGGAGAACAACTTGCAATTGACCAGCTCAAATACCTTTTCTCATGACTGGATACACCTGGCTATGAAGTTCAAAGCTCAATGAGGTTACCAAACCAATTGTGTGCTTCAGTAAGTCAGTAAAAAGTAGTTAGGAGTATTCAAATCAATAAAATGATAAGGGTGCCCATAGTTTTGCACCGGTCAAATTTTGGTTTATTGCATATTGCACATTTTCTGTTAGTACAATAAACCTCATTTCAGTCCTGAAATATTACTGTGTCCATCAGTTATTAGATATATCAAACTGAAATGGCTGTTACAAACACCCAAATATTTAGAACTAAAAATGATTTAGATTAATAGGGCTGACCAAACTTTTTCATACGACTGTAGGAACGAAATGTGTGGGAACGAGATAATTAAGGCATAGGAACGAGTGGGGGACACACTAAAACACTAGTCAAACCAGTTATAGTGAACACAAATGTCTGTAAGTAAGTAAGTTTTCAGTAATATTTTTGAAACTTTTATTATATATGTAAAATTTTCTGAAATTTCACAGGTAAATGGAATGCAGTATAAATGCTGATGTCAGTGAGGCTGATAAACATAGTGTTTAGTGTGTAAACAGTCGTCATAAAAACACCAGACCAGCAGGTTCTGCAGGAAATATTTGAAGATGTTCATCACAGGATAGCAATTAGCATTATCAGTCACAACATACATTTAAAAAAAATAGCAGACAGATGGAAATCCTTATTTACAAGCTACTGTATCAGGAGAGGAACAGAAAAAAGCAAAGCCAAAAGAACTTCAACTAAACAACCAGGGAAGCTAAATCCCTCTTAATCAAATAGATGCCATAGAGCCATGAAAAGTTTCGAAACAGGGCTGATATTACAGAAGAAAAGCTACAGAAAATGCCACAAACAGAATTTATTGCTAGGATTATTTGTGTTCAAAATAACCATATTTGTCTCACTATAAATTGCACCAGATTATAAGGCAGCTTATCAATTAACGTCTATTTTCCAGTCTATTTTTATACATAAGGTGCACTGGATTATAAGTGGGTTATATACTAGTACGGAACAAGGGTGTCGCCATGTTATCCTTCTAATTCAGCAGGTCTCGCCACTGGGTGGTGGTGGTGGTGGGGGTTAACTAACTAACGAAGTTAAGTAAAGCTAAGCTAAATAAACAAAACTGTCATTCTTAAAAGAAAACATTTTCTTTCAAAGTCAAATGATTTTTCTTCTGATAACTGTTTTTTGGGTAAAGTACTAGCACTAGGAGCGGTTGGCACTAGTAAATGCAGCCCAACAGCGCTACACTAAGGAACCTTGAAGCCAGTGGAAGAGCTAGCGCTTAGCGTAGTTCGCGGCTAATGCTAATGCTGCTCAAGCCTCTGTGCTGGAGAACTATACTGGAACTCCTGTATAACTCTGTACTTCAGCAAAGTGCCTTTACTGCTCCTTAATACCTGACTGGCAAAAAGGTCTGAATTTTTAATATAATTTTTTTTAATCATTGTCATTGGGCGATATGGCCAATATTTCAAACCAAAAGGATCAAGTGATGCTGGTCATAGTACTTTGATTGGTATGCTACTTTAAAATGTATTGATTTAAGCAAGTTTTTAACTTTATTTTTAAATATACATGGCTCTCTAGTCCCTCAGTTGTAAATTGGTATATCAGAATAGTCACTGGCAGATATAGACAGAAATAGGCCAATGAATTGCCACATCGAAACAACAAATCTATGGTTTTAAATAGGGGTGGGCAATATTATATCGTATACAATATATCGTGACACAGAAATATTGATGATATTATCATGATATTAAAAATCCATATCGTGATAATAGAGATGTTCTGTCTTAAAAGTAGTCTATTATTTACTGTGAAGCTTTAGGGGTATTTATTGTATTATTGTTTTAGTTTGCAGTTTATATGCATGCACTAAATATTCTGCAATATTTTTTGCTGCATTATATTATTTTATGCTATATTATATATTTTGCCACATTATGATTATTCTGTTATACTATTATACTATGTTCCTGAAATGAATGAATTATTTTAGTTTTCCTATATCGCCAAGTATATCGTTATCGCAAAAATACCCTGAGATATCGTGATATTATTTTAGAGCCATATCGCCCACCCCTAGTTTTAAAACAAAACGTTTTTTTTTTAGCAATTATTTGATGGGTTAGTCTTTAAAGACTTAAGATAATAATATACAAAATAATGTTGCATTAAGTGCTTTAGGTTTTAAATTCCCTTAAAAAAAAAAACACCATAGATTGCATCGTAGCATTAACAATAGCAAGGCTGCTGTAACACACGCACATGCACACGCACACACACACCTGCTAATTATTCTTGAGTAACACACTTGTCTGGAATTCGTGGCTAGACTTAAGCATGAAAAATGCCAGACATTGTTCTGAACTGTTGACACACTTAACACACTCACATGCTTACTACAGTGGATTTACACAGCCCACTCCACTCTAAACCACTCCCTCAGGAGACAGACTGACCAACATTCAGCCCTGGATCACTAACACACACACACACACACACACACACACACACAAATGTGCACCCACACGGACAGAGCTGCTTTTCTTCCCCAAACAGGATCCGTCCCTTTCAAGTACTGCACTTTCTAGGAGCCCAGGATTCAGTCATGTGACCTTGGGCACAATACACTTCCTGTGTGATGCCAAACATCTGAGAGCTGGGGAGCAGGACAGCTGTGTGGTGAATGTACAAATGAAGGGACAAAGTATTGGGACACCTGCTTTATTCACTGTTTCTTCTGAAATTTAAGAGTGTTAAAAATAGTTTATTCTGTTTTTTTATTGGAGTAACTGCCTCTACTGTCCAGTAAAACCTATCATAATTTTTTTCACTATAAAGTGCACCAGATTATAAGGCGCACTATCAATTAAGATCTATTTTCTGGTCTATTTTCGTACGTAAGGCGCACCAGAATATAAAGCGCATTAGCGATAATCTACACAGATTTCTCTCCTAAAAACGGTTTATTTAGGTTAGTAAAAAAATCTCCAGATTTCCAATAAGGCTGGGTGCATCAGCATTAGCATTAGCGTTAACGTGAGCGGCTAACTGCTCGTGCTAGCCGTGGTTTAACACGGTAAACACACAGACTACAGTCCAATATACTAACCTCTGAGCAGTAGAAGAGCTAGCACTTAGCGCGGTTAGCTGCTAATGCTGCTCTAGCAGTGCTCACCGGGGTTAGCAGCAGGCTACAGGCCGATAATACCCACCTCTGAACGGCAAAACTCATACATAAGGCACAATGGATTATCGATTTTGGGGAAAATTAAAGGACTTTAAAATGCACCTTATAGTGGGGAAAAATACAGTATATACTAGATTTACTACATATACTTGATTGCTGTGAGGATTAGATTGCAATCTGCCACTAGAGAAAGTAAGAGGTCAGGATGTTGGATTATAATCATCCCAGTGCATTAACTCAAGCCTGGCTTTGGGCACGGTGGCAATAGGTTCATTGTTATCTAGTTCACAGACTCCTATTCTACTGACAAAACTTCTCTGAAAGGATTAAACTAGCAATACGTGTTCATTTGCACATTTGTGTTAGCAAAAGGTGCATCTGAGAACAGCTGAGAACATGCATTCAATACAAGAGGCGTCCATGAACTTTTGGATATATAGAGTACATGCTAATCTACTGAGACCTAAACATCAAGGTCAATGTCTGGGTGAACGGCTATTGTGCAGTGTTGTGCATTATCTACTGTGCTAGCATGTGATGCTATGCTAAAACCTGCATTTCAGTAGCTTTCCTTTGAAATCAAAGTCAAAGTGAACCTCAGTGCCAATTCTTCTTACCACAGAAATGCTGCTAAAATGAACAGCAGCAGATCTTCATGCTATAAATGCAAGAAGTTTAGCCAATAAACTTTGCAGACTATAGAACACCACTAAAACACATGATGCCTCCATACTCTCCACTTTTACATTTTAAGAATTGTAAGAACAAGCATTTCAGAAATGCCACAGCTACAGAACACATCATTATAGGGTTAATATCTCCCGCAACAATCCAATAAGCTTCTAATACAAAGGCATTAGCGGAGAGGCATTACTGCACAGTCAGGGCGACACAGAGGGCACGTAAGGTGATGCGTAACCCAATGACTAAGGTGTTAATAATGTATATTCACACAAAATATGAGAAATACTGTGAATAGGGAAGGGGCAACTAAATCACAATATTTTATTATTGCGATAAATGATATTGTTGCCATTATAAGGCCATTAAATGGCACTAATATAATGATAACATATTATCATAACAAAGAAATTGCACCCAGCTTGAACCAAAGTAGGTTATATTCATAAATAATATATAAATACACATTGCTAAGTGAGGAGGCAGGGAAACCGTGGGTTCAGCAACACCATAATGTGCAGCCCCGGTCTGTCCCAGCTGGCCCTTGTTGGACCAGCATAAAGACTTTGCCTCAGCCTTTCGCTAGTCATCCTTTTTCAGTCAGTGTATCTCTTGAGTGAAGGCTCAAGAACCTAAGAGACTAAAGTTAAAGCGACTAGAGCCGCATTGGGCCGTTCCTATGTTTCTTTAAGTTTGGGGTGTTGATTTGTCCATTTTTCCACACCCACACCGAAAATATATATTTGCCTTTTGTATGTGCAAACACAATGAACGATATCACGATTATTAAAATGATTAAGGTTATGTTAATTTATTGAAAGTCGATACTGTAATTATTGTGACAGGCCTTTCCCTAAATAAGAGTGACTCATTTGTTCTTCAAGCTAAAGATATGTTGTAACATTTGGAGCATAAGCTCTTAATACTGTTCAAAAAATATCATTAATATGAAGAATGCTAGATTAGCATGCCTGCTCTGAGACCTTGTAAGAGCCTGGGCTTTTGGAGAGCCACACCTCAGCCTACTTCTGCCTGCTTGAGCATGACCTTTCCCTGACATCAAACAGACCTGCCGGACAATTTGTTACCAATTGTGAAAGAGCACTAGGAGATTCCAACTTGAGAACTTGAGTCACTTAACAACAGGTAGACCTAAAGAGCTGGGTTCCTGGAAATAAACAATCGCCCAAGGCTCTTTCCCTCGCTTTTTCCCTCCCTCTTTTACTCATTCCTCTTCTGTACACATGACGGCTGTCAGAGGCAAAAAAAAAGGAAATTACATGCCTGAACAGGTGCAAGCTCAGACAGGACTTTGGGTGCTTGCTCAATGATCTACAATCAGCTATTCTTCAAACTATTCAAACAGTACCTGCAAATGCAGCATGAAAAATGGCAAAACTAGCCTCAAGGCAGTGGAAATCCAAGTAGCTGGACCACTCTACACACCTGTTGGGTATTTTTTTTGTTGCTACAAGCATGCAAGGTCTTGAAGAGGAAGCTTGCAGGAAGTCTAATAAGCCCAAATTTATCCCAATACCAGACACACACACACACACACTCAAACTTGAAGGCAAATATCTCAACAATTGAGGGATAGTCAGCCAACTAGTTCAGACAGGCAACTCGGGTGAAGGTGCCGACTGACATTTGGATCAAGTTGGCTAAAATGGCAAAACAATGTGGTTCAAAACCTTCAAAATCCTTGATGTTTTAGAAAAAGCCACGGAATACAAGGCATTCTAGCTCTCAAACAACTGTTAAAGCCTCAACAAGAAGAGATCAAAACCCAGGATATTTGCTCAAGGACAAAGCAAATCTCAGGCAGCAAAAGATAGATAAAGTAAAGTTCAACGTACCCTAATAGGTGCGGTGGAGAACCTGACTTTCCTCCTTTTGCTGGTCCCTTCCTCATCCGAGAGCCCTGGAATCTCCTCATATTCCTGCAACTGGCCTCCTTCTTGATGTTCAAGTCCAGGGTGCTCCTCCTTTTCCTGGTTTTCTATATCCGACTTACTTTCCCGGTCGTCCACAAAGGCGGCATTCTCAATCCCGCAAATTAATGACCTCTTTGTGGACAAGTCCTGGCTCACTTGCTGTTGCCTCTCTGCCGTGGTCATCTCCTCAACGTCACGTTCATCCTCCTCCTCCTCCTCCTCCTCCTCCAAAGCTTCAACAGCCTCCTCCACAACCTCATCCTCTTCCTCATCTTCTTCTTCTTCTTTTTTCCTCTGTTCCTCTTCCATGGTGCTTTCCTCCACTTCCCTCACTTTCTGTTCACAATCTTTCATCTCAGTCCTCAGGCAGGGCTGCTCTTGTACTTGCTCTTGCCTCAATTCTACTACCTTCTTTTTCTTATCACCTTCCTCCTCCCCCTCCTCCTTCTCCTCCTTCTCACCCACCTCTTTCTGCATACTTTTCCCCTCAGCTGACTTTTCTTTGCTTTCCTGATCCTCAGCTGTGACGTCTTGATCGGGTTCCACCTCCTTCGTCCTTTCCTCCTCCTCCCTTTGCCTAAAGCTCCTCCCGGATTTCCTCTCCTGGAATGTGCCTTGGACTTTCTTGCCCTCAATCAGCTCCCTCTCTGAAAGCTGACTGGAGAGGTGTTGCTCAGACTTGACTTCCTCAAATACTTCATCTTCGATTCGTTCCTCCTCATTTGCCTCGCTTTCTGAGGACTCGTTCTGGACCACCACCATCTCAGCTCGGACTGTGGCAAGGTTAGGAGATACAACCTTGCCTTGCTTAGCTCTGGAGGCAATCGATTCTGAAGACGCCTTGGTGTCATCTTTAGTTGGACTCCCAGAAGCACTGCCTTGGGACAAGCGATGGCTCTTCTCACTTTTGAAAATTATTGTTGGTTCTGTTGCCAGAATGGACACAGACTCTTCATCTTCATGTTCCAGAGGACTGCCAGAGCTATTGAGACCCCAATTAGGGGTTTCCTCTAACGTAATTCCATTCACAGGAACGACCGGGTGTTGGGGGTCACTGTGCGAGGATAAGCTGCTTAATTCATGCGGTGAACAAGCAACTGCCTGGCTCAAAGGGCTTTCAGGCCACATTGAATAAGATGTAGGAGAACTGGCACTATCTGGGGATGAGGGTGGTTCTGAATGCTCGCTTGCTGGGGATGATGCTGGCTGGGAATGGCTGCATGGGCTTTGTGAACGTGTTGACACGGATGGACCAGACAGAGACTCGCTGTCACTGTCCAACATGAAGCTTTCCAGCCTCCTGGAAATGGGTCCTGCATTCTTCATCATGCTCGCATGCTTACGAATTGGTGTCTCACTCTCGCTCCTCCATCTCTCCGTCTCTTCCTTGGGATGTTCTCTTATCTTCTGAGCTTGGTCTTTAGTCTCTGTCAACTTTCTTACGCATCTCCCATCGTCTGAAACGCTGTCCAAAGAAGATCGACTGATGGTTCTAACTTGTGCAGGTCTCTCTGTTGGGGATATGTCTTTAAGTCCACTCTCAAACAACTTTCTGGTCACAGAAAACTTCTCGGCCAATGCCACTTTGTCAAACGTGAGGTCCTCCACCTTCCGTGCCGAGTCAGAGCAACCCGATTCCATGCTGGAGATGCTGCTCATGCTGGATCTGTAGGAGGGGGAGGATCGCTGGAATTTGGCTGGCACTGGTTTGGAGACAACCAAGCTGTCCTGCGCCTGTTGCCCATCCATTTGAAGGAAGATGTTGTTCTTGATCTTGTTGACCCGATTCCCTGATGGTCTTCCTCGTGTCTCGCTGCCTCCATTGGTGTAAGAGACAGATGGCCCCTCAAAGGAGCATTTGATGGAGTGGAAGTCCGATTTGTATGCATTTCTGTGAGGCGAGGCACTTCGTAGCACCCGTTCACATTTAGGTTCACTTTTGATCATCTCCAGAGGGTAAACTGCCCAACTTGCAGAAATTGCCCAATAGCACAAAGGATAAAAAAAAAAGATTTTGGCTAAAATCACCCCAGCGTTTCCATGTGCCCTTTCCTGCTGTGTCTTGAGCAGCCCTGAATCAAGCTGGTTTGTTTCCTAGCTGCAGGCGGTTTTCAGAGAATCCCACATCGCACTTCAGCGCGTTTACCTAAAAGAGAATAACATTGGTTATTACAGAGATGACTTGACACGTTTAGATCGTTTTCGTCTCACCTAACCTGTTTTAGACAGGCATCACTTCTTGTTTAACTCAGTAATTACCTCTTTCATTTTCTATCTTCTTTAAAAATTATTTTCTACACACGGACATGCCACGAGTCATGGGACAGAAACTAGTATAAGACTGACCTGTGGAACATGTGATTTCTGCCAGAGTTTCTTGCCTGTTCGCATGGACAATTCAAGACAGATGACACTGGTCATGATCATTACCACCTACTGTGCTGTCCACTGCGGGGGGGGCAATCCTTTATATTAAATATTTACCTATAAACATTTAAGTTTTATGCTGATATATGTAAAATAGCACTAGAGCCACTAGGATTAAATCCTCATTAAGTCATTTTCTAATAGGAATTGTCTTAATGTTTGGACTCTTGGACATCTTTCCCACTTAAAAAGCAGTTTTTGGCCTGTAGGTCACTGAAGCTTTTATGGATGGTTGTGAGAGCTGATCTAGAATCTGGCAACACATTTGAAAGCCTCAGATTAAGACAAAATACTATAAATGATCATTATTTACTACTTATTCATCTTTTTGGGGTTTTAAACCTATGTTTTGGCATTTGGGATTTACCTGTCTAAACAGTGGGAATCTTTGCACTGCAATATTAATTGAGTATCAAGTGCTGCTAACTCAGTTATGCAATTGATTTCTACATTCAAAGCAAGGACTAGGCTGACACTTTGGATGCTCGGTCAATACAAAAAACTCTCCAAATGCACACAAAGAGATTAAAGAAGAAAAATAAGCATGAAAACTGTGAATATTTTTCTGTTTAGTTCAATAAATCTTTGGAAATCATACAATAATCTGTGTTTAATTGTTTTGCTCTAGTATTGCTTGGTATTATCAATTATAAACTGTGATTCTTAGCATTGGTATCAAAATTGCAATTTGCTTGTACTGGTACAACCTTAATGTTAACCCATCATACAGTAAGTATGGTAAGAAAACCAAAATGTAGGTCAATGTATATGTGTACAGTGACCTATATCTTGCTATATATAAACACAGACATAGACATAGATAGTGGATCATTTAATGTCGTCTTTAGGTGGGTCGGTTAGTCTCCATCAAAAACCACTAATTATCCATTAGAAAATTGAAAATCTTTCAAAATCTAATCCATTCATTCTGTTGTACTGAGTGATGCAAATAATGCTGAATCTAATCAACATATCTACACATCTACCTGTAAAACACAAAAACACAACCTACCAAACAGCTGTTACCATTACCAATGAATTAATCAACAATCTGCTCTGTCCAGATAATCTGTGCATGTTCCTGTTGTGCTGAGCAATGCAAAAAATGCTGAATCTATAAACTTATCTAGATAAATCTTTCTTTTTCTACCTATAATTAAAACATAAAAACACCACCCATTACACACGACTACAAAACCACCAGAGACCCAAAACAACCTCTAATACAACCAATGCATTAATCAATCATCTGCCCTTACCAATGATTAGACACCATTTTAAAATCACCAAAAACACAAAATTATCTTTTAACTGTTTTTTGTTTTTTGGTCAAACAGCAGCAGTATATTTCTGTCCAGATTAAAGGTAATAAGCTGTTGCTGAGCAATAGGAATGGGCGATATGGCTCTAACATAATATCACGATATTTCAGGGTATTTTTGCGATAACGATATACTTGGCGATAAAGGAAAACTAAAATAATTAATTCATTTCAGGAATATAGTATAATAGTATAACAGTATAATCATAATGTGGCAAAATAAATAATATAGCATAAAATAATATAATGCAGCAAAAAATATTGCAGAATATTTAGTGCATGCATATAAACTGCAAACTAAAACAATTATACAATAAATACCCCTAAAGCTTCACAGTAAATAATAGACTACTTTTAAGACAGAACAGCCCTATTATCACGATATGGATTTTTAATATCATGATATTTCTGTGTCACGATATATTGTACACGATATAATATTGCCCACCCCTACTGAGTAATGCAAATAATGCTGAATCTATAAACATATTTACATGTATACCTCTCTATCTACCTATAACTAAAACATTTAAACACCACCTACATTACAAAACATTACACACCACTACAAAACCACCAAAGAACAAAACCAACCTCTACTGGTTTATATGGTTAAACAGCTGAAGTAGAACCCATTCCATTTTAAAAACATGAAAAACAAAAATAATCCTTACCAGTGGTTTCTATGGACAATCTACCTACCAATACAACAATCTGCTCATTAGACACCATTTAAAATGACCTAAATTAATAATTGGATTAATTGGTTTCTATGGTAAATCAATATCAGTATATTCATGTCCAGATAAGTTGGGAATTATTACACATCTCTCTCTCTCTCTCTCTCTCTCTATATAACTATCTACCTATAAAACATAAAAAAACACCACCTACCTATCATTACAAATTCATCAGAGACCGAAAACAAACATCTACTATGCATTACAAATGCATTAATCAATCACCTGCCCTTACCAATGATTAGACAGCATTTTAAAATCACCAAAAACACAAAATTATCGTTTAATTGGTTTCTATGGTCAAACAGCAGCAGTATATCTCTTTCCAGAGTAAAGGTAAGAAGCTGGGAAGAAGATTTATCTACCAATTTCTACCAATAAAACATAAAAAACACCACCTACCAACCATCACACACCATTACAAAACCACCAGAGACCAAAACCAACCTCTAATACATTCTATGGTTAAACAGCTGTAGTAGAACCCAGTCCAGAGTAAAGGTACCATTTATACACTAATATATTGCCAATGCATTAACCAATCATCTGCCCTTACCAATGATTAGACACCATTTTAAAATCACCATTTAAAATCAACAAAAACACAAAATTATCATATAATTGTTTTTTTTTTAAGGGTCAAACAGCAGCCAGCAGTATTTCCAGAGTAAAGGTAAGAAGCTGGGATTGTTGTGAGCCATGCAAACAATACTGAATTTATTAACATATCTACATAACTCTCTCTCTCTCTCTCTATCTCCAATAAAGAGATTTAACTACCAATGATTTATCTACCAATTTTTACCAATAAAACATAAATAACACCACCTACCAACCATCACACACCACTTCAAAACCACCAGAGACCAAAACCAACCTCTACTTGTTTCCATGGTCAAACAGCTGTAGTAGAACCCAGTCCAGAGTAAAAGTACCATTTACACACTAATATATTGCCAATGCATTAATCAATCATCTGCCTTTACCAATGATTAGACACCATTTTAAATCACCATTTAAAATCACCAAAAACACAAAATTATTGTATTTTTTTTTTATTATTTTTTATGGTCAAACAGCAGCAGTATTTATAAAGTAAAGGTAAGAAGCTGGGAATGTTGTGAGCCATGCAAACAATACTGAATTTATTAACATCTCTCTCTCTCTCTCTCTCTCTCTCTATCTCTATCTCTATCTCTCTCTCTCTAATAAAGAGATTTAACTACCAATGATTTATCTACCGATTTTTACCAATAAAACATAAATAACACCACCTACCAACCATCACACACCACTTCAAAACCAGCAGAGACCAAAACCAACCTCTAATACATTCTATAGTTGAACAGTTGCAGTAATACTCAGTGCAGAGTGAAGGTTGTTGGTTATCTGGGCTAATAAAGTTTGTATCTCTGAAACGCTGCTGAGCTCTTCTTCTCCAGCTCTACAAACCGGATCTGAGAACTTCGATACTTTATATCAGAGACAGTACTCACCGCGTGCGCGCGCGCACAGGACCAGAACCAAAACCAGCACGAGGACCAGGACCAGAACCAGCACCTACATTATTCACGTCCAGGAGCAGCCGAGTACAAACTTATCCAGTCCTCCCCTGCGCCTCCTGCTCTCTCTCTCTCTCTCTCTCTCTCTCTCTCTCTCTCTCTCTCTCTCTCTCTCTCTCTCTCTCTCAGAGGCGCGCTCCCGACCCCGTGCGCGTGCGCGCTAGCAGCCTCTGGGAAAAGCCGTGGGAAAAAATGCCAGTCCTGGGCAACCACATATCAGAGCATCCAGAGCCTGGAATTAACTTTATTCCTCTACAATAAAACATCTAAAACGGCTTCCAGGTGGCTGTGAAGCAGTGAGAAATATTAAATGCTAATAATTTAACATTTAGATCTGGTCTAAATTAGTTAATAATATTTTTTTTATTATTTGTTTCAGTTCGGGCACCAAAACGCCTCAAAAGAAATCACGTGAGGACATTCTTTCTCTTCTGATTGGTCTGGTCTGTCTGGTGTGGAGGAAGAAAGTTAATTTAGCAATTTATAAATGTTGCCATTTTTTTTTTGCACTATAAGGCGCACTTAAAATCCTTCAATTTTCCCCCCAAAAAATACAGTGAGCTTTATAATCCGGTGCACCTTATGTATAAATTCTACCAGTCAGGTATTAAAGAGCAGTAAAGCCACTCTGCTGAAGTACAGTTTATTATAAAAGAGTTTCTGTGAAGTTTCTCCAGCACTGAGGCTGGAGCAGTATTAGCATTAGCCGCTAACCGCACTAACCACACTAACGATGAAAAAAATGCTAATTCTTTCGCCGTTCAGAGGTGAGTATATCAGACTGTAGTCTACATGTTTACAGTGTTAAAACGAGCTACATGGGACGAATGCTAGCTGATGAGTTACCACAGTTATCAGAACATTCAAGGTTTCTCAGTGTAGCACTGACAGGCGGCATTTACTAGTGCTAAGCACTGATAACTACACTAAAATATTGGAAATCTAAGCTTACTGTAAATAAACAGAAGCACTTTACTTGCCATAAAGTCTGTAAGATACAGATAAAAAAGTTATCCACAATAAGCAAAACCTTGATCAACAGGTCCACCTTTGGATCATTAATAAATTCCCTGTTTTTTATGCTAACAGCCTCAACAGGATAGGAGTGGGGTAACTGTAATGCTAACAGCCAGACTCAACAAGGTGGGAGTGGGATTAGCCACGATGCTAACAGCCAAACTCAACAGGGTGAGAGTAAGTTAGCCGTGATGCTAACAGCCAAACTCAAGAGAATGGTACTGGGTTAGCTGTGATGCTAATACTAGGTTAGTCACTGTAATAATAGTCAGCCTTGGTAGGGTTGGAGCCACAATGCTAACAGACACCAGCATAAATAAGTTAGTTGACCAGCCAAACCAAGCATGGACAAAATTAAATGCTACATATGTTGGTCAAGGGCTGGTTAACCAGCTTGCTTACCAGTATCAGGTATGTTTTCTCCTGGATGACCACCTTGAATATTAAAGACCATCTACTTAGACCATCTGCAACCAGCTACCAGCCGAAGCTGTTCTTCTGCTGTATTTTTCGTTATGGAATTCCTGTGGACTGGATGTTGCAGAATTTAGTGTGAAGTGTTCTGTGGTTTAAATGTCCTGGTACAGGCTTCTACCAGGATTCACTGGAATCAGTGTGTTTGCTTTTGTGTTGTTTATTAGATTACTACATCTCTGGCAGATCTATTTATATATATATATGAAGACAGTGGCCTGTCCAGCGGGAGAACATGCCCATTTTGAGAAGCGTGGTGGTTGTGGAGATCTGTGGACGGTTTGGAAAGCATTTAAAGCCTGTTTGATTGCTGTCTGTGAAACGTTTAATGCCTAATTTAACTCGCGAAAATTGGCACTAGCAGGTGAAACAAGTCCAAAGTCTCAGCTTGATGCCGGTCTTCTAAAGCAGAACTGACATGCAGGAGCTTTTGTCTGTCCCACACACACATACACATTCATTTAGGTCACCATCTTAGAGTCTCTGATGAGGGTAGAGCAGAGGGAAGGAGGGAAGAGGAGGAATGGAAGAGAAAGAAGAGGTGTTTGAGTGAGGGTTAAGATATAAAAGAAGAGTGGATGACAAAAATATTGTTAAAAAATCTATTATATTGTATTGGAACTGATACTCAGAGTGTGCTGTGATGCTACTTAGCAGTTCAAAAAGAGGCGGAGTCTGACTTCACATGTATCGGAGGAGGCATGTGCTAGTCTTCACCCTCCTGGTGTGCTGGGGCGTCACTAGTGATAGGGGGAATCTTAATGAGTGGGTTGGGTAATTGGCCTTGTAAACTGGGGAGAAAATGGGAAAATAATTAGAAATAAAATGATAAAAAAAATATATTATTTAATGAGCAGTGGCTCTCTCTTTTAATGGTGGTCTACTGATGAAGACCCTTATCCAGCATCCACACTAACACCAGAGCAAATAACACACAACCGGTGGAATTGCCAGAAGTATGCCAAGCATGCTGGGTGCTCCAATCGAACTGCAGAACTCACAATGCAATAGACTATGACATTGCTGTGCTTTCCATTGGCTCTAGGTTTTTTTTTTTTTTGTTGCATTATATCTATAATATTTATTATATATTGTTAATAGTTTAGCTTCCATCTTCCTCTAGGTGGCGCCCATGTAACAACAGCTTTCGTTAGTCATAGTGGGCGCTGTCCCTGGATATGGCTGGTAAAACAAGTTTGCTGAAAGGTTGGGTGTTTATAGGATGTTGGATGTGTTAATTTGATTAATAGATCGCTGTTTGAGATTAGCAGAGTTTGTTTTAACCAAGATTTCTGGGCAACATAAACTGAATTGGTCGGAGTCATTGGAAGACCTTGCCTGGGTCTTTCCCAGCTTCTATGCTTCCAGCGAGACTTTTAACTAGATGATTAGTACATTGCTGTAAGGATTTGATTCCATTCAGCCACTATAAATCATTGGAAAGATCATGTTCTGAAGGTGCACGATTATTTCTGGTGCTCCAACTCATCCCAAAAACCCATTTATGTCAGCAGTATGCAAAACTCACTTTCTGCATGCTTTTGCATTTCCTCTTGGAGTTCCTCTTGACTAACTCTATAAACAGTCCAACCATGAAAACAAAAACTTCCATCTGTTTTCTGTATATCAGTTGAAATTTAGTTGAGTTTGGTCTCAGGAATCATATGCTTCTATGAGCCATTTGGATGTTCTTCCCTTATTGTAACGTCACGATAAGAAAACCTGCATAGAACCACCCTGGCACCACTCCTCACCTGGCAACCCCCTACCAGAGCCCCACCCACTAGTTCAGTAGAAACAAAATGCAATTTTAGTCATTTTGTTTGAGAATCTCGGACAGTACACCTAGCAAGAATCTGCTAGGAGACTTTTTCTGAGGGAGGAATCTATACCTTCTGTCTGGGACTGAAGTGGCAAGAGTAAAGCTGGTGAGATCTTTTGGTGTGAGAGTGATTTTGTGCAAAGAACTTCATGAACATGTTTTGTATAGCCCATAAACCTATTCTAACTTATGTAAAAAGAAGTATATGTATTAAATCTATAGGTTAAAGGCTATATGTTCTCTTTAAAGAAGCTGAATGCTGCGTTTGTTAGAAGGGGTTTCCATAAACACTATGAAAAGCAGAGGATTATTATAGTGAATAAGTTATAGGCCCTGCTATAGGCAACGTGTATGCCAAATTACATTAGTCCTGAGGGTTATTGCTTGTTGTAAAGCTTTAGAGAGAGAGAGAGAGAGATTGTGGATCCACTGACAGATGGCATTTTACAGCCGTACATATTGAGAGTAGATTATCTGTGCTGATCCCCTGTACGCCGTGTCACACATTTACACTTACAGCTTATCAGTATGGAGCCTATATTCATTACTACATGAGTACGACTGTCTTTTATGGTAATCTGAAACCAGTTTTACACTTCCTGCTGCTTTATTTAATAGGCAACCAGTTCTAAGGTCAACGTGGACATAGAACATCTTCATCTTGTAATCTACATAACATACAATAACAGTTTATCTGCAGGGCTGTAATTTTTAAGTACATACATGGAAACTGAGGTAGATACACACCAATCAACATAATATAATAACATAATGGCAATTGGCAATTTACTTGTTTTCACACCCATTATCCTTTTTTTAGCTTCACTGATCATATAGGAGCATTTGTATGTAATTTCATAGGTTCTACAATGGTTATTCAATGGTTAGGACCCCACAGAACCACCACATACTGTAGCAACTAGTGTATTATTTGGGTGTAGTCTTAGAAACTGCAGCAGTGCTGCTGGAGTTTTTAAACTTATAACGCTGTAGCCCCACCCACAAAACCATTGGACGCTACCATTATTAAGGGGGACTAATAAACAAACAAACACACTAACATATACAATAACAATAACACAAATCAAACACACTACTGATAGTAGTTATTTACAGACATATCTTACCAAAATAGTGCACTTTACGAGTAAGTATCAATAAAACACATAACTTATAACATTTCCCTTTCCCCTCCCCCCCCACCCCCACAGGTTTTATGGAGCAGCAGTCTCGCCCCTTCCCCACTTGTGAACCTAGGGCTCTTCCATCACCAATAAGAGAGCTGGCTGACCGCAAGTCTCCTAAGGAAAGTTATCAGGTACCTACATGCAAATCTCTGAGTTTCATCACCTCGTATTTAATAAATTAGATATTTGAACCACTGCTCTAGTCCTTCATCAGTGCTTACAGGACATTGCCTACAGGACACTACTATTGGATTATTATCTGTCCAGCAATGACACTAAGATGTTTAAAAACTCCAGCAGCACTGCTGCATCTGATCCAGTTACTCTACCAGCACAACACATTTTAGGTTTGCTCATTTCTTTTACTTTTTTTTTTTATACTTTATTTAGAGAAAAATATTTTTACAGTTACAAAATTACAAAAAGCATGCAATATTACATATAAAATAAAAAAAAAGTTACAGTCCCATTTTTTATTTTGTTGTTTCTTTTTGTCCATAGTCCTTCTCCTCTTTAATTCTCTTACAATATGATTAAAAACCGTAGTGCTTGGAACAAGTGCTTGTTCTCGTTTTCCATAGATGATTTTTTGCGATTAATATTTTTAACCATATTATTTCTTGTTCTTCTTTTTGTATTGATGAATTAAATAATGTGTATGCTATTGTTTTCATATTTATTTGTATATTTCTATTTATATCTTTTAGTTTTTCCCAGGTTTATTTGGATCTATTACATTCTAATAAGAAATGTTCAAGGGTTTCGTCATGGTTACAGTTGGGCATTGGGCATTTAATAAGAAATAAGCCATGAAGTATCTCTAACATTAACAGATAGAATTTTACTATTGATATTATCACATGCTAACTTATTTCCACATCTAATTTTAGATCTTTAAATAAAATAATATTACCATAGGTATCATTACATATTGTTTCATATATATATATATATATATATATATATATATATATATATATATATATATATATATATATATATATATATATATATTTTTTTTTTTTTTTCATTATTAATCCAGTGTATAAGTCTACTGGTGGTCCAAACATCTTACATCTGAGCTCATGTATTTCCATTGGCTCCAGCATCATCATCATTGGGTCCCTACCCAAACTGTTCAAAAGGAGCACAAAGTAAGCTTTCCAAAAAAAAAATCAGTCACTTTGGGTTACGTAAGCGTGAGACACATTCCACATTAAAAATAGAAGCAGAAACCAGAAAATCAAAGTACATTAGAGAAGCAAAAGCAAAAGAAAAGACAGAAATGCGCCTCTTACCATGCCTCAGATCTGTCTGCTGGGAGGAGGGTGAGGATTATTAGAAGAGTTAGACTGAGCTGAGGTTGTCTAAGTTGTCTATATCGCTTCTATTAAGTCCTATTTGAGTGAGTAATGGCTTCTCCCTCGTTTTTCACCGGTGGGAAAGCGATGGTATGGTAATGCATTACTGACGTCCTTTCTTCTTGGCCTGGGTTTGTTTCATGGCCTGAATTTGGTGCTGTTTTCCCCAGGTGGCCTCCGGACCTAGATTTATAAAAATATCCCCCAATCAAAGAGGCAGAGAGTGAGCGAGAGAGAAGGAGAGAAAGAGAGAGAGAGAGAAAGCGAGAGAGAATATAAATATAGTAGCATCTGATCTTCTCCCACTGATTAAGTGTGATACAGATTTACATTAAGGTGTCTAATTAAGAGCTATTAAGCTAATATTGTTTAATTTCTCCAAAAAACCTTTTCCACTTTTTACATTTTGCCCTAATTTAAATTAGGCAGTTGTTTCTCCCATTACAGACCAATAAGAAATGCTCCAAAGTGGATAGAAGTGAACTGGAAACTGTAAAAACAAATATCAAATCAGATCTTAGAACTCAAACTGAAAGTTTGATTTAACTCAACTTCATTTAGTCTAAAATAATAGTTGTGTAAGCTGCTTAGTCTGTAATGTCTAATACAGTCTAAATAAATGAAAGCACCTTTACATTTCCAAATTTCAACTTAAATGGACCAATAGAAATGCACTAACATTTTGTTAACTCAACTTGGAACCAGCAGGAATTGGTTTCACTGGGTGTTATAAAAGGGGAGCTTCGGATCAGTAGGTTGTCGGTTCAATCTCCTAAACCAGCAGGAATTTTGTTTCATTGGGTGTTAAAAAAGAGGAGCTTTGGATCAGAAGGTTGCTGGTTTAATCCTGAGGACCAGCAAGAATTAAGGGTATAGGGGGTTAGAAAAGAGAAACCTTCTGAGGCCAGAAGGTTATCAATTCAATTCCCAGGACCAGCAGGAATTGGTTTCATTGTGTGTTATAAAAGAGGAGCTTGGTTACCAGTTATAATTAGGATCTTGAGACCAGAAGTTTGCTGGTTCAATCCCTAGGACCAGCAGGAATGTGTGTTTTTGTGGATTAGAAAAGAGAAGTGTGTGACCAGAAGGTTGCTGGTTCATTCCACAGGACCGACAGGAATTTGGGTTATTGGGGATTAGAAAGGAGAAGCCGGTGATGAGAAAGTCTCCAGTTCAATTCCCTGGACTAGCAGGAATTGGTTTCATTGGGTGTTATAAAAGCGATGCTTGGGACCACTAGGTTACCAGTTATAAATTAGGATCTTGAGACCAGAAGGTTGCTGGTTCAATCCGCAAGACCAGCAGGAATTTGATTTATTGGCAGTAAAAAAATGGAGCTCAGGACCAGAAGGTTACCAGTTTATTCCCTGACCCAGCAGGAATTAAGGAAAAAAGCGTTAGAAAAGAGAAAGCTGGGGTCAGAAGGTTACCAATTACATTCCCAGGACCAGCAGAAATTCAGGTTATTAGGGGTTAAATAGGAGTAGCTTGGGACCAGAAGGTTGCTGGTTCAATCTCCAGGACCAGCAGGAATTTGGTTATTATGCTTTAAAAAAAAGATTAGCTTGGGTAAGAAAAGAGGAGCCTGTAACCAGAGGGTTGCAGGAATTTGGATTATTGTGGATTAGAAATAAGGAGCCAGGGACCAAAAGGTTACCAGTTCAATCCCCTGGACCAGAAGGAATTGGGTCTATTCAGGGAAAGAAAAATATGCTCAGAACCAGCAGGAATTGTTGTTATTGGGGATTAGGGAATTAAGGGTATAGGGGGTTAGAAAAGAGAAACCTTCTGGGGGCAGAAGGTTATCAATTCAATTCCCAGGACCAGCAGGAATTGGTTTCATTGTGTGTTTTAAAAGAGGAGCTTGTGACCAGAAGCTTGCTTGTTCAATCCGCAAGACCAGCAGGAATTGGGTTTATTGGAGATTAGAAAATAGAAGCTTGGGACCAGACAGTTGCTGGTTCAATCTCCAGCACCAGCAGGAATTGAGCTCATTGGGTGTTATAAATAAGGAGCTCATGATCAGAGGTTACCAGTTAAATCTCCTGAAGCACCAGGAATTGGGATTATTAGAGTTTGTAGAAGAAAGACTTAGAACTAAAATGTTGCTAATTTAATCCATCGACAAAAGTTTTTTTTTGAGGTTTCTGGGTTCAATTCTGATCAGAGAACTTTTGGTTTGAGGCCAGAAGGTTGTAGGTTCAATCCCCTTGATCTACAGGCCTTGGAATAATGAAAACCACGTACGAATACTGAACTACGTGAACTAAAAATGACAAACGTGAAATCATTAGTTCTTTCTCAGAAGGCCTAGAAGGCCCTGGGGGTTCCCCTCTGATCATTTCTAAACTGGGGCACTCCAGCAAAAGCCTCAATTCCCAGTTAAAATCTATTACATTCAGAGCAGGTGGCTGATTCCAGACTCATCCTTAAACTGCACAGCAGAGCAGCAGTGGATCGTGACGCCGCTGCTGAACTCTGCGGCTGGATTTGTGGAGACGACGACTTTTTGAAGTGTGGTGGGAAGTTCTCCTGGCAGGGTGTTCTCAGACAGATGGTGATCTATTTTCTCCCGGTATTTGCCCGTTTCCCACGCGCTTTGGGTCACAGTGATACAGATTTAATCACGAGGACCTCCTTTAATGCGGCGCGTGGATAACAATGAGCCTCCCACAGCCAGACTAATTTAAGATCTGGTGTGAAGAGCTTCTGTATTGATGTGTAAAGTGCTGGGTTACCTTAAATGCACAAGATATGGCTAATCTGGAACTGGAAGGAGCATCATTTGGGCTTGAATAAGTTTGGATGGAAAATATTTATATATATTTGCATTAATAAATATTTTTTGAGGTAACTAAAGGGTTGTTTGGATGAGACTTTGATGCACATAACTGAATTTAACATTAAAATGTGGTGAAAAACAATGATGGCATTACCCAGCACTAGTCACTAGATCACTTTAACAATCTAGCCCAAATGCTAACTCATGCTAACTGCCTTGATAACTCACGATAATGCGATGCTCTTAAATATATATTTGCAAGATTGAGGACACAGTGGCATTCGATGCTGAATATGGATGCAAACTCTCAAATGTTAAAATGAATTAAAATAACCCTTTCCTTCTATGCTATTGGTTGTGATGAATTACTTAGTAATGGTTAAGTAACATAGCTGAAGCACAGTGATTACTTGTTAAAGAGAAATAAAGAGAGCCTTTTAGATACAGGGGCTGGACAATGAAACTGAAACTAATTTATTGTGGTGACGGACAGTTCTGGTGGAAACAGGAGAGTTGAGGTGCACATTGAATTCTGCCGTGATTTGATCAGCCGTGGTTTTATGTTTTTTGGATACAATCCGGGTTAGCACCCGAACATCCCTCTCAGACAGCTTCCTCTTACAGCATCCACAGTTAATCCTGTTGGATGTGGTTGGTCCTTCTTGGTGGTATGCTGACATTACCCTGGATACTGTGGCTCTTGATACATCAAAAAGACTTGCTGTCTTGGTCACAGATGCTCCAGCAAGACGTGCACCAACAATTTGTCCTCTTTAGAGAACAAATTGTCACCCATAATGTTGTGTGCATTGCAATATTTTGAGCAGAACTGTGCTCTTACCCTGATAATTGAACCTTCACACTCTGCTCTTACTGGTGCAATGTGCAATTAATGAAGATTGGCCACCAGGCTGCTCCAATTTAGCCATGATGAAACCTCCCACACTAAAATGACAGGTGTTTCAGTTTCATTGTCCAACCCCTGTAGATGCCAATGCTTTTCAAGCTTTTTTTTTAGAATATGTAGATGCTGCTTTTGCTAAAACAGTTCACTTGATAGCTTTTATAGTTGCATAACTGTTTGCCTGCTACTGTGTTCCGTACCTGGCAACCCAGGGGTTGGGGAAAAACCCATACAATTTAAAAAGAAACATACTGGCTGAAGTTGTGCTGACAAAACTGCTTAAACTTCACATGTTTTCTTATTATACAATATCTTATCATACATACAAAATTTTCTCTCCATGAAAAATGGAACAGAATCTATGAATTTTTAAATGTTCAAAATCAAAATAATCACAATAATTTAATGTTGATTTATTTTTTCTGCACTACTCTCACTATTGAATGCAGAATGTCTGTATCTGTGAGTTTTTGGTTAGGCCTAATCACCCACCAGCTCAGCTCACACAGCCGCGATGCCTGAGCGAGTGCTAATGCTGATCTGAGAGCGTGTGTTGACTGTGTAAGGACTTGCTGGCTGATACAGTAGGATTCCTTTAAGCAGCTGTGTTTCTGTTCATCGTCTCAGACGGCCTGAGTCACCTCACAGATATTTAACACAGCTCTACAGTCAGGTTAGCATCTTATATAGAGGTTAGGTTCATATATAGTAGTAGAGCATCTCAAAAAAATAAAATATCATTGAATATCAGTAAATCAGTTCAAAATGTCAAAATGTTATTTCTTTTATTGTTGATGATGATTATGACTTACAGACAATGAAAACCTAAAAATCAGTGTCTCAGAAAAATTGAATATTATATAAGACTAATTGGTACTTTTGGTAGTGTGGGCAGTGTGCCAAATCCTGCTGGAAAATGAAATCCGCATCTCCATAAAAGTTGTCAGCAGAGGGAAAACACTACAGTGACTTTGGGCTTGATATAACACAGTGGGTAAAATCACCCAATGTCCTTTAATTTTTTAATAATGCATCAGACAGTTCTTAACCCTGATTTTAGTAGTTGGATCTACTGTACAATTCCCTTAGGTATCTGCTCCATGTCCACAGGATGTGTGCAGTTATTATCCAATGGAAGAAGGCTCTTGCTTATTTGCTTACATAAATCCAGGTGGTATTCTTGAATTTAACACAAACTGAGACCTGTTGTCCATCAAAATAGACATTCTTCTTCTCTGCCTTTCTGATATTTTTCTTGGCCTGCCACTTTTGGGCTTAACAGGAACTGTCCCTGTGGTCTTCCATTTCCTTACTATGTTCCTCACAGTGGAAACTGACAGGTTAAATCTCTGAGACAACTGTTTGTATGACGTTCAAAGCTCAATGAGGTTACCAAACCAATTTTGTGCTTCAGTAAGTCAGTAAAAAGTAGTTAGGAGTATTCAAATCAATACAATTATAAAGGTGCCCATACTTTTACACCGGTCAAATTTTGGTTTAATGCATATTGTACATTTTCTGTTAGTACAATAAACCTCATTTCAGTCCTGAAATATTACTGTGTCCATCAGTTATTAGATATATCAAACTGAAAGGGCTGTTGCAAACACCCAAATATTTAGAACTAAAAATGATTAAGATTAATAGGGGTGCCTAAACTTTTTAATATGACTGTATCGTTCACAGTAGTAGTAGTATATGTACACTATACATATATAGTACACTAGTATTATATTTAAATACACAACTTTTTTTTTTTTACAAAGGTATAGTTTTTCCTTCAGTGTCTTTGCTGTATTTTTAACTTTACACCACCCCAGCTTTAGAAGCACATTCATCAGTAGAGTATTTAAGGTAAAACCTGTGTATAAACCTGTGTAAAGCCCTTGATTATGAATATATAAATTCAGGACAAAATGATAGGGACACATCTCAGGCAGACAGAAGGTGTAATCTAACTGTTATGTAACACCTCCACCTGCTGGAGCTCCCCCAGCACAGCAGATGCCTCGGCTGCTCAGCGCCCATTGGCTGCTCCGGAGGACATCAGCGGCATCCAAGCCAACAGTATCCGAGACAACTGCACCGCGCTCCGGCTGCACAGGCCTCCCAGCGCCGCTCCTCAAGGTTAGACACTGGATTAGATAGGAATAGACTGCTTCTTCTTTATGAGCATCTTATTCATTCATTTATTATTATATTTGGGGCAAAAAATATATATATATACATATATAAATATATATGTGAGTAAATGTTTTTTTTTTATCTACAGATGCTTTGCAATAATGCTGCAATGCGTTTTAGCTACATATCTACAAAAATAAACGAATTAAATTTAATAAAATGGAAAAATCAGCATTTTTATGCTTTATTTTATTCATTTCCAGCTTTGTTTTGCAGTGTTTGCTTTCGTAACCTTTACAGCGCAATGCAGTTTACCTAAACATAGACAATCCAGGTCCGGAAAGTGATGATCCGCTCCTGGATTTTCTTCCAGCTGCGCTGCAGACTACGTTAAAGCGCGGCTACGGGAGAGCTGGTTCCGCAGCTTGAACAAAATCCCGGAGCGGATCATCAAATTGCGGACCTGGATTAGCCACCATAGGGATTCACGCTCTCCGTCATGTGATGCGCTTCATACATGAAGGATGCGGGTTGTCATGGGTGACGACGCACCGATTAATTTAGCGACATGTTCGGGTTTTAAAGGTTAAAATGAATAGAAATAAGAGTTTTAAACGTTTTTTTATCATCTCTGTGATATTATACACTGATGTCCAGACTGTGCTTTTATGCTAAGGAACAACTTGTGACGATATGCGGTTCAGTGCTTGACTACGAACGTACGTTATTAGTCGATGGTTGATCAAAGGCTGTTTTGCGATTATTTGATGAAGAGTCGATTATTATTATTTTTTTTTACATTTGTCTGACAGCCCTTATGGATAAGATATATACGTATGAATACATATGAACATGTATGGAAATGTACTACAACTAATTGAAATACATTTTGAAATTAATCAATATATTTGAAATGTATTTGAAAGGTATGTCGTATATAAATTAAGCTGGAAGTTGTTTGATTGTTGCCTGACAGGTGTTTGATGGTTGGTGGATTGTTGTTCGATTTGTTGACTGGTGATTACTCAATTAAGGCCCATCTGAAAAAGATATATATGAAATATAACACACCCACACCCAAAAAAACCTTGTTTGGTTATTGGCAGATGGTTGTCTGATTGTTGGCTGATAGTGGTTGGCAGACGTTTGGTTGTTGGCTGATGTTTGTCTGGTTGTTGGCTGATGGTTGTTTGGTTGTTGGCTAATAGTTGTTGGCAGATGTTTGGTTGTTGGCTGATGTTTGTCTGCATGTTGGCTGATGGTTGTTTGGTTGTTGGCTGATAGTTGTTTGGTCGTTGGCTGATGTTTCTTTTCATTGTTGGCTGATGTTTGTCTGGTTGTTGGCAGATGTTTGTTTGGTTGTTGGCAGATGGTTGTTTGGTTGTTGGCTGATAGTTGTTTGGTTGTTGGCTGATAGTTGTTTGGTTGTTGGCTGATGAATGTTTGGTTGTTGGCTGATAGTTGTTTGGTTATTGGCAGATGGTTGTTTGGTTGTTGGCAGATGTTTCTTTTGGTTGTTAACTGATGTTTCTTTTCATTGTTGGCTGATGTTTGTCTGGTTGATGGCAGATGGTTGTTTAGTTGTTGGCTGATGTTTGTCTGGTTGTTGGCTGATGTTTGTCTGGTTGTTGGCTGATGTTTGTCTGGTTGTTGGCTGATGTTTGTTTGGTTGTTGGCTGATGTTTGTCTGGTTGTTGGCTGATGTTTGTTTGGTTGTTGGCAGATGTTTGTTTGGTTGTTGGCTGATGTTTGTCTGGTTGTTGGCTGATGTTTGTCTGGTTGTTGGCAGATGGTTGTCTGGTTGTTGGCAGATGGTTGTCTGGTTGTTGGCAGATGTTTGTTTGGTTGCTGGCTGATATTTATCTGGTTGTTGGCAGATGGTTGACCAATAATTGGCCATTGATTGACCAACAGCTCTTCATCGTATGTTTGATTGTTTTTTTGGTGTTTGGCTGATGACACACCCAAACCATGAAATTGCACAAGCCAAAATTATGATTGGTTAACGACTGGCTGATGATTGGTTGACAGCTGGCAAACCAGTTGTTCCTTATTGAAATAATTCTTATAGTTTTTCTGAACATTTTTAATAGTATATTTATAGATGCTTTATCAAAGAATTTAGGCAACTTCTGCATATGTGTATTAACAATATTTTATATGTTTTAGTATATTTAGATGTTTTACACTTCTGTTCAAAATTGGAAATGTTAGCCTGTATTGCAATATTGTAATATTGGCAAAAGACTGTATAATGAAAACCTGAA
Organism: Astyanax mexicanus; assembly: GCF_023375975.1. Taxonomy (NCBI): domain Eukaryota; kingdom Metazoa; phylum Chordata; class Actinopteri; order Characiformes; family Acestrorhamphidae; genus Astyanax; species Astyanax mexicanus. The sequence continues at coordinate 32,030,869 of NC_064428.1, forward strand.
GCTTGCTATTAATAACTAATGGGTTGTTTGCCAAATATAGAGTTATAGTAATAATAAAGCATCTGACTGTACAAATAGATAATAGGTCCGATGCTGTATGTAAGAATTAACCCCCCAGACAGAACAGGGATGTTAACACCAGTCCAGCTCCTGAATTAGTGATATGTGGAATTAATTATTTAGTTTTTTCCCTGCTGCAGGTTTCATTACCCCTCTGTAATCCAGTAAAACCACAGCCATGGGAAAGGAGAAGCTGCATATCAACATCGTGGTCATCGGCCATGTGGACTCGGGCAAGTCCACCACCACCGGTCACCTCATCTACAAGTGTGGAGGAATCGATAAGAGGACCATCGAGAAGTTCGAGAAGGAGGCAGCTGAGGTGAGAACACAGTCCAGAACACAGAGATGACCAGAGGCCAACAGTGCAAAAAATACACATTTTCATCCTGGTTTTGTAGTGATATTTAATAAGGTGCCATTAATTCACATTGTTGCTGTCTAAAGAAAAACATGATCCTCCAAAATAGTAACTAAAGCCTTAAGACAGATATATACAGATTAATATACAGCTCTGTAAAAAAATAAGAGAGCATTTTAAATTTCTTTGAATTTACCAAATTGAAAACGGAAGATGGATGATCACAAGCCATCAAACCAAACTGAACTGCTTAAATGTTTGCACCAGGAGTGAGAAGCATAAAGTTATCCAAAAGCAGTGTGTAAGACTGGTGGAGGAGAACATGCCAAGATGCATGAAAACTGTGATTAAAAACCAGGGTTATTCCACCAAATATTGATTTCTGAACTCTTAAAACTTTATGAATAAGAACAGCAATGTTCATTTTATTTAAATATATACCTATAAATAGCAAAATCAGAGAAACTGATTCAGAAACTGAGCCTCATTGTAGACTACATTTTCCTTCAATGGAACATCTCCACTCAAAATGCTGTGTAATCCAAGACTAGGGTTAATCCCTGTCTGGAAAACTATCCCATAGGAAGTTATATAACAACAATAATTAATGCCCAAAACATCCAAAATGATAAAAATAAATTCTCTTTTTCAATGGATGTCAATGTAAAAATATTTAATGTTTAATTATCCAAAAGATATCTAAAAAAAAAATCCTAACAAGCAGTGTAAATATTTTATTACTAACTCCATTTCTAATTATTATCAATATAATTAATATTGAGTGCAATAGTGTTCCTTACCTCTAACAGGTCAGGCTTCAATTAGGATAATTTGTTCGTTTTTCATAAAAAAAATACATGTTCCAATTTTTTTTCACTACTTTATTACTTTTAAAAGACAAACATTCAAAAAGCAATTTTGTTTTAGTTTTAGTTTTTGCAGGGGGTGCTTGCAAATATTTAAGATGAAACAGTTTCATGTTATATGTTGATTACACTAATTAAAGCAAGCAGAAGAAGTTTCTTACTAAAAAAATACTTTTAATTATTTTTTATTTTTATTTTCAAGCATCAAGACGGGTCAATCTGATCTGTAACATAACAGAAGGGATAATTCTTTTTAATACCCTTCATTTTAGAAAGAAACCGTGAATGAGAAGGTGTTCCAAAACTTTTGTTCAAATATTTTATAATCATATACAATATTCTTTGAACATGTAAGACATTTCTACCAAGAAAGGGGTCTAAAAGTGCTAAACATTATAATTAATGACTAGCAGTTTCCAATTTATTGAATTTGTTCCAATTTATAATCTACAAGTACTGCTCTAGCTTTCATTGCTGTCTTCACTAAATGTGAGCTAATTATCCTAAAATCTCACACAATACATTCTGATCCTATACTGATTTGTAACTGCACTGTTCCTTATCTCAGATGGGTAAAGGTTCCTTTAAGTATGCGTGGGTTCTGGATAAGCTGAAGGCTGAGCGGGAGAGGGGCATCACTATCGATATCTCCCTCTGGAAGTTCGAGACCAGCAAGTACTACGTCACCATCATCGACGCTCCTGGACACAGAGACTTCATCAAGAACATGATCACTGGCACCTCCCAGGTCAGTCAGTCTGCAGTGAGATATCTCAATCTACCAGCTGAATCTTTCAGAAGTGAAGCCACCACAGGTCTAGCTCCTCTGCTGTAATACTGGTTGCAGTATCACATGTAGCCCTTTCTGTCCCTATGTTTTAGTGACGAAAAATGGGTGAAATAGCCCCCCCTATTTTACATTAACACTTATTTGTCCTGTGCTAATATTACTAAAATTACTCATAAAAAAAAAAAATCAACCTTTATTCTGATATATCGTATCGTATCATAGTGATTGACCGCCCTTGACTGGAACAAACCATTCCAAAGTAGTGTAGGTAAACTTTGTAGGTAATTTTATTTTTTTTCTCCAACTGTTGACCTTGACTTATGAGAAATCACTAACAATAAGTTCAATTTGATTACTCTTCACTAGGGGTGGGCAATATTATATTGTATACAATATATCGTGACACAGAAATATCATGATATTAAAAATCCATATCGTGATAATAGGGCTGTTCTGTCTTAAAAGTAGCCTATTATTTACTGTGAAGCTTTAGGTGTATTTATTGTATAATTGTTTTAGTTTGCAGTTTATATGCATGCACTAAATATTCTGCAATATTTTTTGCTGCATTATATTACTTTATGCTATATTATTTATTTTGGCACATTATGATTATTCTGTTATACTATTATACTATATTCCTGAAATGAATGGATTATTTTAGTTTTCCTTTATCACCAAGTATATCGTTATCGCAAAAATACCCTGAAATATTGTGATATTATTTTAGAGCCATATCGCCCACCCCTACTCTTCATTTAGTTTCAGAGGGGTAGTTTGGGAGCGGCACTGCTGGGTGATGTATGGGTTTAGGGGCGGGTCAGGAAGAAAAGCTGATTGATTGGCTGAGCTGCAGCAACGGCAGTGTGCCTCTGAAAGTGGTGAGACGCAGATGGTTGGTATGCCAAAGGAACATATTTTAGCTATTAATGCATATATAGTTTAGGGTTTAGATAGACAGACAGACAGACAGACAGACAGATAGACAGATAGATAGATAGATAGATAGACAGACAAACAGACTGATAGATAGATTTCACGATAGATTCTAAACTGAGATTTGAAGAATATATACATAAATATATAAATACAAAAGCTATACAAAGTGTGGAAGTAATCATCCGCAGATATGAGGTAGTGCAGTAATACAAAATGAATTAAATTAAGTATAGGAGATAGCAGGTATCAGCAGATATGACAAATACTAAACATAAAACCTGTACATGTATTGCATTTAAGTAAAGTGAGTAGTGTAGTGTCCAGAAGTGTGAATATATACAGGATGTACCATAAAGGGTCCATAGTGTCCAAGAGTGCAAATGTGCAAGAAGTTTAGAGGCTCTTTAAGTTGTAAAAAATGAACCCGCGCACTATATTTTCTGCTGTTGTTTGTGTGTGAGCGCAGGCAGACTGTGCCGTGCTGATCGTAGCAGCCGGCGTCGGTGAGTTTGAAGCTGGAATCTCGAAGAACGGCCAGACCCGGGAGCACGCACTGCTGGCGTACACTCTAGGCGTCAAGCAGCTGATCGTGGGCGTGAACAAGATGGACTCCACCGAACCCAACTACAGCCAGAAGCGCTACGAGGAGATCGTGAAGGAAGTCAGCACCTACATCAAGAAGATCGGCTACAACCCCGAGACCGTGGCCTTCGTGCCCATCTCAGGCTGGAACGGAGACAACATGCTGGAGGCTAGCCCTAATGTGAGTGAAATGAGGGGCTTCCCAGCTAACAGAGAACGTTAGAAGAACGTTTAGCAACATTTGGAAAGGTTAGCCTGTAATGTTACAGAAATAATGTTCCAGAAATAGTTTTAAAACGTGTAAAAAAAAAAAAATAATAATAATTCTCACGTAATTTTCCCAGCTATAGAATACTAACATTATGAAAATGTTAAACGTAGCATTCCCAAAACTAAAAATAAGAACACTGACACAAACAACAAAACCAGAACGTTTAAAAAGGTTCAATAAAACGTTAAATAAAATGTTAAATAAAAATGAACCAGAAGTTGTTGTTCTGTTGCTATTAAATTGAATAATTAAACATTAGCACCACCTGCCTACTATTGAGTAGGATAAACAGCTCTAAAACACTGAGGCATTGTTTTCTATGGTGCTTGTCACGATTCCTGTCACGATTAAAATTTTTGTGGACGATTTATCGTCCCAGAAATGATTGCAATAACCAATATTATTGTAACTTTAACCATAGTTTGGGAAATATATATATATATATATATATATATATATATATATATATATATATATATATATATATATATATATATATATATATTTTTTTTTTTTTTTTTTTTTTTTTTTTTTTTCTTAGGTTTGCCACAATGCTAACAAACAGCCTAGACAGGCTTCCCAATTTTACCTGTTATTCTGAGCTGGATTGCTCACTGATAGTTGATGATGGGTCGATTCTGAACTCTTAAAACTTTATGAATATGAACTTGTTTTCTTTGCATTATTTGAGGTCTGAAAGTTCTGCATCTTTTTTTTTGTTATTTCAGCCATTTCTCATTTTCTGTAAATAAATGCTCTAAATGACAATATTTTTATTTGGAATTTGGGAGAAATGTTGTCTGTAGTTTATAGAATAAAACAACAATGTTCATTTTACTCAAACATAAACCTATAAATAGCAAAATCAGAGAATCTGATTCAGAAACTGAAGTGGTCGCTTCGTTTTTTCCAGAGATGTACACTGATATTGAAGTTTTGTCCGTTGTAATCTGAGTGTTTGGTTTCTGCAGATGACCTGGTTTAAGGGCTGGAAGATAAATCGTAAGGATGGCAGCGTCTCCGGGACCACTCTGCTGGAAGCTCTCGATGCCATTCAGCCTCCAACTCGCCCCACTGACAAACCCCTCCGCCTGCCGCTGCAGGACGTGTACAAGATCGGAGGTGAGGAACTTTCTCATCAACGTGAAAACTTTGTACTTTATTTTTTTACCAAATGGGGTGTTTTTTTTAAGAGCAAATGTGGAAAGATTATGCTTTCTTTTTTTTTAACTATTAGTTTCTAACCACCTTCAGACAGCCTTTAACTGTTTTAGTTGAGTTTTTTTTTTTTACCTTTTTATTTATTTAATTTACTTTTGTCTAATTTTTTGTCTTATTAGTCTAAGTTTATGTTTTACATTTTAGCCATTTATTTATTTATTTCATTTCATCCTTTTATTTGTTTTATTACTGGTTTTACTTTTGCCCTTTTTCTTTTTTAATTAATTTATTTCGTCCTTTTATTTATTTTTTATTCCTTTTATATTTTATTATTCTAATTATTTATCTCTTTCTTTTATTGCTTTACATTTTAGCCTGTTTGCATATCGTCGCTGTCCAATGAAAAACACTTATCTCCAAGACAGCAACTTTACAGGAGAGAGAAAAAACCTTGTAAACTTTAAATGGAAGTCAATGTAAAACAAGTTTATTTCAGGTAATTTTAAAGAGTTTCTATTGGCCCGTTCATTAAGAAATTTTGGCACAGTGTAAGAGACAGTTTGTCTGATCAAATTATGTAGTAAACTGAAAATCGACAAAAATGGAGATAAGTGTTTTTTTTTATAAATCTTATGTTGTTTGCTTGTTTTTATAATTTAAACTTATTTTTCAGTCATTTTAATTTTTTAAATGCTTGATTGCATTGAAAATGAGGGTTACCCTCACTGTAGGTTGATTGATTGATCGATTAATTGATTATCTGCTAAATAAAGTCCTATTGTTTTGGCAGTACAGAGAGCTCTTCTCTACAGGAACTAGACAGAAAACTTAAAAACGCCTCTTTTCTCTGGTTCTCAGGAATCGGAACCGTCCCCGTTGGCCGTGTTGAGACCGGTATCCTCAAACCTGGCCTGGTGGTGACTTTCGCCCCTGTGAACGTGACCACTGAGGTGAAATCTGTGGAGATGCATCACGAGGCCCTGTCTGAGGCGTTGCCTGGCGACAACGTGGGATTCAACGTGAAAAATGTCTCGGTTAAGGACATTCGCCGTGGAAACGTTGCGGGAGACAGCAAGAACGACCCTCCCCAAGAGGCGGCCACCTTCACTGCTCAGGTGAGGAGAGAGGAAATGAGAGGTAGGGGCTGTTATAACAGTATTAAATAATAAACTGCTTATTTTAACACTTTATAAACTAGTTTCGGGTTTTTTAAAGCCAATCAATCTGAATGGGTTCAACAGTGTGAATCAGGCTCTATTTCATAATATATTAGATGAGATTTGTTAGAAAACATGCATTTTAAGGACAACTGCAGGCATAAGATAAAATAAGACTTAAAAGGGTAACATTTTTAAGTTCATTTAGTATTAAATCGAATGAAAAAATCAAACTGTAACTACAAACATTAATGCTTTTTTAAGATCCTTGAGTGCAAATAGCTCCCTCTTGTGTTCTTGCACATGTAGTCCATGAAGTAACAGTACAAGACATTATATACAGTTGTAAAAAAAAAAAGAAGAGAAAAAGATTTTGTTAGGGTTTCATAAACATGTATCATTTATTTACCTCCCACTTTCAGCTTTAAAACATATGATTTTCTGGTAAAAACATATATATTAAAATAAAAGGGAAATCCTGATCATAAGCAATCGTTTTTCTGTTTGTTTGTTTTTTTTTTTTTTTAAGGAAGAGCCTTTCTACCTAATTCAGAACATTATAAAAATGTTTGACAACGTTTTGAAAAGGTTACAGAAAGGTTAGCCTGTAAAATTGTAGAAATAATGTTCTGAAAAGCTTGTGAAATAATAATGGTTTGCATCACAATGTTATTAGAACCAGAAAACTCAACAGTATGGGAAGTTCTAAGAATGTAACTGTAACATTTAGAAAACGTTCTACTAACCAAAAATTGTTAGCTGGGTTAAACCAGCAGTCCATCTGTTTATTCTAATGAATGAATACATGAATGGAGTTCAACTTATTTACATACAAGCACATTTATCAACACTCATCCACACACCGGTGAGAAGTGGCAGCCAATAGCGCACAGCGTACTCTCAACCGGAAACAACCGTCCACCTGGAGGACTGCATCGGGCACTAAAGCATTTACCCAGCACAGAGTGCCAATCACAGCCAATGACAGTCATACATACATTTATACACACTTACCCACACACAAACTTACAGACATACCACACATTTACACATACACACCAGATCAATTTTAGAGTATCCAATTTACCATTACATTACATTTGGCAGACGCTTTTTGTCCAAAGCAACTTACAATAGTGAAGTAAAAGCAGTCCTTTGAGCCAGATCAATTTAGAGTATTCATTTTTCTGGGCAATTTACAGTATTTAATCCATGTTTTTGGACTGTGGGAGGAAACTGGACTCCCCGGAGGAAACCCACGCAGACACAGGGAGAACAGGGAAACTCCACCCAGATAGGGACTTGAACCCAAGACCCCAGTGCTGGGAGGTGAACGTGCTAACCACTAAGCCACCGTACCACCCTAATGTTTATTATGTATCTGCCTGCAGGTGATCATCCTGAATCACCCTGGTCAGATCAGTGCAGGATACGCTCCTGTGCTGGACTGTCACACGGCTCACATCGCCTGTAAGTTCGCCGAGCTGAAGGAGAAGATCGACCGTCGCTCGGGGAAGAAGCTGGAGGACAATCCCAAATCTCTGAAGTCCGGAGATGCTGCCATCGTGGACATGATCCCAGGAAAGCCCATGTGTGTGGAGAGCTTCTCCGAGTACCCTCCACTCGGTGAGTACCACACGCACTCAGAAAAATGAGTACAGATTTGTACTTAAAGGAGAACTGGTGTAAAATTGACTTGTGTTGTAGTAAAACATGATAAAAAAGTTCTTACCTTTGATGAATAGCACATCTCCGTTCTCCCACAGCGTTTCGAGATCCAGACATTTTAACAGTTTGTCCAAACACCCTTCAGACTGGGAGACACGGGGCATAATTTGCCCTGATAAATCACTTTTTCCACCGTTATCCAGCTCAAAGTAGCTCCACACCTCCTTGCTAGAATCCGGAGAGCTCTGACATTTAAAACGAGGCATTAATAACTTAAAAAAAGTGCACAAGAAGCTTATTAAAAACCACTGTTTACACCCTGTAACACTAGCTTCAGCTCCGAGCGCCGCCATTACTGTACTGATAATGACATACACATATATATACACATAGACTCCGGAGACTTCAGAGCTACAGCTAGAGTTATAGGTTTCATTTTCCAGCAGGACTTGGCACAGTGTCCACTAGGGGTGGGCAATATTATATCGTATACAATATATCGTGACACAGAAATATCGTGATATTAAAAATCCATATCGTGATAATAGAGATGTTCTGTCTTAAAAGTAGTCTATTATTTACTGTGAAGCTTTAGGTGTATTTATTGTATAATTGTTTTAGTTTGCAGTTTATATGCATGCACTAAATATTCTGCAATATTTTTTGCTGCATTATATTATTTTATGCTATATTATTTATTTTGCCACGTAATGATTATACTGTTATACTATTATACTATATTCCTGAAATGAATGAATTATTTTAGTTTTCCTATATCGCCAAGTATATCGTTATCGCAAAAATACCCTGAGATATCATGATATTATTTTAGAGCCAAATCGTCCACACCTAGTGTCCACACTGTCAAAAGTACCAATTGGTCTTCATTGATTTTTCTTAGATATATATAAGCCATAATTATTAACAATATAAATAAATAAACACTTAAAATAGATCACTCTGTGTTTAATACATTTATATAATATATAAGTTTCATATTTAAACTGGATTACTGAAACAAAGTCAATTTTTAATGATATTCTAATTTTTTTAGATTTTTGAGCTTATTTTACGAATAATGATCTTAATCAGTTTCACTTATTTTTAGTCATTAAAACTTGAATCGTGTTTCCAAATTTAAGCCAAAAAATTCACATTATTCACATGAACATTTCTGGAGAACATTAGGTTGCATATTTACTGTGGAAACAGTAAGTTACTCTGTAAAATGTTAAAATATATAAGTGTAAAATAATTTCTTATTTTACGAATAATGATTTAAATCAGTCTAATTTTTTTTTTTACCCTGTTTTTAGTTGTTTGAACTCAAAATAAGCATAAATAAATTACTGTTCAAGTATGTCTTGAGTCTTGTGTCCAAATATTTAAACTAATTTACTTATGTTTCTTATTCATTGTCAGAGTTTATGACACAGTGATCTAGCTGTGTCATAAACTCTGAAAAATGACACAGTGATCTAGTTAACTGTGCTAGCTAAAATTTCTGGAGAACATTAGGTTGCATCGTATGGTGGAAAAAACATGGAGTATAGCGTATAAACCGAGAACAAGGGCAATAATATTTTTCGCGTTTGTGACTCACATTTTAAACTAAATTACTGAAATAATAAAGTAACTTGTCAATGAAATTATTTTTTTTTGAGATGCACCAGTATTACTATCCTAGTTTTGTACAGTTTTATGTTATAACTGATGTAGCGTAAACCTGATGCTAACTGTTTTTTGGTCTTCTCGTTTCTCGCAGGGCGCTTTGCGGTGCGCGACATGCGTCAGACGGTGGCGGTGGGCGTGATCAAAGGCGTGGAGAAGAAGACGCCCACCTCGGGGAAGATCACCAAGTCCGCCCAGAAGGCCCAGAAGAACAAATGAATGTTGTGCAGGGCTGCGACCTCTCAAGCCAGCCACAGCAGAACCCACGTCGCCCATCCGCTCCTTAGCTCCATAGTCAAAGCCTGGCTAATTATCACAATGCATCGCAAGAGTAGACGGAGGAAAAAAACTCAAATCTAATATCGTACTGCTCTGACAATGATGATCTAATCTGATCTACTGTTCCACTGTATTTCTGTTCAGCGGTTTGTAGTTTCCAGTCTCGTTAAATCTCGATGCTGTTGTTGTTGTGTTTGTGTTCTTTACTGGATGGATATCAGCACCTTATTCTGTAGGGTTTAGAGGTAAATCTTCCCTGCTTCATGTGCAATAGTCTGAGCCTCACCCGCAATCCCATTAGCCATGTAGCTTCCATCGCTAATATAGCTTAGCCTGCAACAGCTAGCAAAACTAGCGAAACTAGCAAAACTACTAGACTTCTCTGCTTGTTGTGGTAGATGTGAGTCTTTCCTTGTGACGTAGCTTTAATTCAACCCAACATAGTGTCCTCTTCTGGCTGCATGCATGAAGCATGAAGCTATGCTAAGCTAGGCTAGGCTAGGCTAGGCTAGCTAGCGCACTTTACTGAGACTCAGTACCTACCCCCCTCCCTTTCTCCTCTATTAGCACTTTCTGTGAGCATGAGCTATAAATATTTGCACTCTCTTTGCAATCATGCACCTTAACATATACCTATTGCACACACGATGCTCATGTAACACAACGCTTCAAAACCAACAATAAAGAACATCTTAACGCTACGCTTTGGTTCATCATGGCTCAAGTTTTTCCCTCTTGTTTTAATTTATGATGGTACATATGATGTTTAATTAATGTACCAAGTAGGGGGTGGTCAATATGATAAAAGTATTGTGTCACAATTTCACGATACACAATTTTGCACAATGTTTTGAACCACAGACAAAAAAACGAGAAGCACCAGTAGTGGCTAAAAAAAATTCTAATTCATAAAAAATATTCAATATTCAAACTTCATCCAATTAAACAGAAATTAATTTGACTAAAAAAAGGTACTATACTGACCACCTCTACAGTGCAAAAATACACAATCTAATTTAATTTCTGTAAGTGCGAAATTATTTTGCTTATTTTTAACTTTAATTTTTAAACATTTTAACTTGAAATAAGAACAAAGAAATCACTGTTCAAGCATGAAAGATTCTTGTTTTCAAATTCAAGTAAAAAAAAAAATCAGATTTTTTTTCTTGGGTTCTTATTCAAAGACAGAGTTTAGTGTTTGTTTCAGTCCCACATACTGTAAATGACACAGTGATCTAGCTAACTGGCTAACATTTCTTGAGAACATTAGGTTGAATCTTAATGTGGAAACACTAAGTTACTCAGTAAAAACGTATTGCTTATTTTATGAATAATGATCTTAATCAGTGTCACTTAGAGTTTTCACACTATTTTTAGTAACTCAAGTCTTGTGTCCAAATTTAAGCCAAGAAAATCCATGATTTTTGTTTGGGTTCTTATTCAGTATATGCGCTAACTCAAACCTTGTGTCCAAATTTAAGCCAAAGCTTAAAATTTAAGCTTGAGTTCTTATTTAAGGGTACACACAGAGGTAAGTGTGTATTTCATAAACGACAGTAATACAGTAACACCTGTGCTAGCTAACATTTCTAGAGAACATCAGATTGCATATTACTGCGGAAAAAAAAACATTGACTATGAAGTATAAACTGAGAACAAGTGTAATAATATTAGTTTTTTTTGAGTCAGTAAAAATGTTTAAGAAGGTTAATGAGCTGGAATGATGAATCCCGGTCATGCAGCTTACCATCAGCAGCCGGAGCCCGAGAGAGAGCACAATTGTGCATGCTTTCTCTGGGTGGGTAGATGGCAATGTTGACCAGCACAGGATAATGAGTGGATTGAGTCATGAGCCATCTAAATTGAGGAGAAAATTGGATTTTAACAAATGTATAAATAAAAAAAACATTCTAGAAACATCCCGAAAACTGTAATGTGATTTAAACATACTATTAATTGAAAATTATTTTTTTGGTGGTGCAATGTATTTCTTCACCTTAAAAAAAAAAAAAAAAAACTGGAGAAAAGAGAAAAGCTTGAAATAAACCAAACCAGACAAGAATGTAGTTCTATGCTCTACTCAGTATTTAATTGGCTTTATCAAAACTGTACAATGTTCAGCAGCAAAGGCGTCCATCATTGTGTCCGGCACTTATTGTATCTGAAGTAAAATTATTGAAAAAAAACTTCATTATGCAATGTAACAATGTAACAACAGCTGGAAAGTGTAAAAAAACAGCATTTCTCTCGTTTTTTTCAGTTACAGAGCAAAATAAGTTTGGGTTTGAGTTTGACGAAGTTGAGTTTGACGAAGTCGTAAGTCGTAGCACAGATAGGACTCTACCAAATCTACCAAAACTACCAAACGTTTTACTCCCAGCTTACGCAAAACAAAGCCTCGACATTGTAACGTTAATATTAATTCGTGTTGTTATTATTGTTGTTAGCGTAGCTTAGCCTAGCCTAGCCTAGCTTAAACACTATACTCTTTGTATGTCTCTCCTTTTTTCATCCATTCTTTTTAGAACCAACCGTTCCTTCATATCAAATGAAGTAAATCTAAGGTTAAACTAGCCTCGTTTTAAATACATAATAGAGACAATACTTTTGTCAAGCCAAAAACCGTCCTTCCTTAATCCGTAAATCACCAGTTAGTTTGAGGACCAGGACATGGTGTGGTAATTAATACAGTCATTATTATATTAGGTACTGGTTGTGTTAAAAACATGCAATGCTCATGCAGATCTCATTATTTCACCATTATCTCATTCATTTTTCATATTTTTTTCCCAGTGACTGAAGAAAAGCAATCGACATCTATCAGAAGTGAAGACGCCGCAGGTCTAGCACCTCTGCTGGCTGCTGGTATGATGCAGTGTGATGTTTAGCTCCGCCCATTTTCATATGTTTCAATGACAAATCAGCTCCACCTATTTTTCATCTGATTTAATATGAAATATTTAATGGCGCAGTTCTTACACTAGAATTTTTAAAAAGTTAACATCATAAGTTGTTATATTGTTGTATATATATATATATTTTTTAACAACTTCAAATTTATGTTTTTTTAATAGCAAATCTCACCACATGACAACTGTTGAACTTCACTGTTATACTCTGTCAAACAGTTATTCTTTATGTGTTTCAATTTGTGATTTGGTAAAAATGTAAAAAAATATTAGATTCATAAATGTTTAAATCCATAAATTAACATATAGTGTATTTTTAGCACTATAAGGCACACTTAAAATGATTTCATTTTCCCAAAAATCGAGCAGTATTAGCATTAGCTGCTAATCGCGCTAAGCGCTAATTCTTTCACCATTTAGAGATGAGTATTATCAAGCCATAGAGTGCTGCTAACCCCGGACAGCACTGCTGGAGCAGCATTAGCCACTAACCACGCTAAGCGCTTATTCTTTCGCTGTTTAGAGGTGAGTATTATTGGACTGTAGCCTTCTGCTAACACCGGCTACCACTGCTGGAACAGCATTAGCATTTCCCGCTAACAGTGCTTAACTCTAATTCTTTTACAGTTCAGAGGTGAGTATTATCAGACGGTAGCCTGCTGCTAACAGCGGCTAGCACTGCTGGATTAGCCGCTAAGAGCTAACCGTGGCTAGCCTTAGTGGAAATTTGCAAATACAAGCTTACTGTAAATAAACAGAAGTGCTTTACTCATTCAAATAAACAGTTTTCAGGAGGGATATCTGTGTAGATTAAAATTCAGCACTTGTTTGACTTTGAAAGAAAATGTTTTTTTTTTTTTTAGAATTACAGTTTTGTTTACCTAGCTTATTTTAGCTTCACTGAATTAGAAGGAAAACATGGTGACATCACTGTTCCTTACTAGTGTCACAAAATGAGCCTTATATTCCGGTGTGCCCTATAGTGTGAAAAATATGGAAGTAAACATTACACTTAACTGGGTATCTAGTGCTTTTGGTACTTTATGCTGCAGTGTTAACTCAATGAAGGCGGTCTGGGACTGAGGCGCTTGGTCAGGGAGAAGGAGGCGGGTCTAACCAAATTACTAGGAGAGTTTGGCTCCGCCTCTGGTCTTTACTTTACAGATTCTGGTTGCAAATTCGATTTCTACAGAACGTAAAGGAAAAGAAACCTTGGCATCCATGTTTTCTCCAGTCACTGGTTTATCATTCTTTTCTTTCTTCTCTTTCTTTCATCTGAGTTACTAACATCCAGTTCAGCTGATAAAAGCTGATAAATGATGCATGCAGTGATGTGTATTACTGTATGGTTGGTTGTATGAAATACCTTCTTTTCTTTTCATTTCATTTCTTTTTTTAAAATAGTCACTACTAAACAGTTAAAAAATTATGTTTTTTTAAAAAATGAAACAAATTTAAAAACTAAAACTACAGACCCCTCCCACAATACATCCCACGAACCCGCCCACTTTAAACCTCCCTTGATCCTTTATGCAAAATAAAACCCTTCAAAATAAGACAGCTCTTTAGATCAAGCTTTGCGTCATTCAATAAAAGGAGTAGCTCATCCAAATATCCCCGCTGTCAGACAAAAAAACCTTGTATCTCCATTTCCGTCATTTCTGACATTGATTTTGACGTAATGTGAATCTGACAGCAGTTATTGACATTGTTTTAGAATTAGCATTTTTCCTCTTCTGTAAAACCAGCATTTTTTGAGATACAAGGTTTTCATTGGCAGCCATGATATGCTAACATGGCAGTGAATGAATGTTACTAATGACCAATTACTGCCATGCCACACTGAAAAAAGTAAAGATTGTTCTTGATTAATCTAAATAAATAAAAATCAAGTAAATCAAATGCACAATATAACTTCAATATAAATACTACTTTAATAGTACACACAATTTGCTGATGAAGAGGGACCTCGTGCTTTTAGGAAATGAAATACATATAATTTTAATACTTTTTCCAACATATTCATAGTAGTTGTATTTTGAAAATGATGGCCATTTTGTGATATTTTTTTTTATTTGTTTTACTGATTTATTGGCATGGACTATTTGTTTGCTGACTTTTATTTTGACACAGTCTGTTTTTTGTTTGAATTAGATACTTTTATTTTGACATGGTCTGTTTGTTTGTATTAGTAACTGTTATTTGCATACAATCTGTTTAGATTAGTGACTTTTATTTTGACACAGCTTGTTTATTTACATTAGACTTTTATTTTGACAGTCTGTTTGTTTATTTATATTATTGACTTATCTGCATACAATCTGTTTGCATTGATGGCATTTATTTATATATGGCTTATTTCCATTGGAGCTTTTTTTTACACAGTCTGTTTGTTCATTTGTACTAGTGACTTTTATTTGCATACCATATGTTTGTTTGGATTAGTGACTTTTATTTTGACATAGTCTGTGTTTTTGTTTGCATTAGAGACTTTTATTTTGACACAATCTGTTTTTTATTTATACTAGAGACTTTTATTTTGACAGTCCTTTGGTTCATATATTAGTGGCTTTTATTTGCAATCTGTTTGTTTGTATTAGTGACTTTTATTTGTTCATATCTTCTTTAACACAGTTTGCCTATTAGTTTTATTACTGTAATTTATTTTGAAACATTCTGCTTGCTCTTTATATAGGTGACTTTTATTTTGGAAGGCTCTGCTTGTTACTTTGTATAGGTGACTTTTATACTGACATTGCTTTTTTGATCATTTATTCACAATTTACGTAAACCTCGGGGGGCAATCAAAACACTCATCTGGTGGTCCTTTGCACCATTCTTTGTACCATATTGAACTTTACATAAATCATAGAACCATAATGCAGAACCACTAGTGTTAGCTTAGTGCTAAAACACTAACAGAAATTAGCATTATTATAAATTTTGATTTTGTTCATGTGGGAATGAAGAAAACATTTCAAACAAACAATCAAATTCTTCCCTATATCACTTTTTCAGTGTAGCATAGCATGCTAATCGCCAGCTAGTCACGTTCATAGGCCGTTTGCACTTCTGACCAACACTTCATTTCATTTCGAGTCCGACAAGAAAGAGTTCATTCTAGTCAAAGTCATTCTAGTCAAACGTGTGGCATACTGAAAGGCTCCGTGCCCCCAGTGTTGGGCAGGTTGAGGGGTTCTCCAGCTGTTGTGGCCCTCAGAAGCTCGGAGGAGAACATGACGTCGGCTGTGGGCTGGGAAAGGAAACCGAAGCCGGAGTGAGCCTGAACCGAGTTCTCCAGGTCACTGTCGGCGATGAAAAGGTCGGCTTCGCCCCAGCCGCCTCCAGAGTCTTGGCTGCTGCTGGCCGAGAGGCTTCCACGTCCGTCCACTTCTGGAGCCTCTATGAGGTCCTGGATTGAAAGGGACTTCTCCAGTTCTTGGCTCCCTTTGCCTGGAGACAGTGCAGCCAGGGGGTACATCTCCATATCCATCTCCATCTCCAGACTCATGTGTCTCCTCCAGGATCCATCCTCCTTGATGCTGGGCCTGTTCTTCTGCTGGGGTCCTGCTAAATATGATGGCGGGTAGTCACTAGGAGGGCTCGACTGAGGTGGACTTGAGCTGCTGTTGTTCAGGCCTGGCTGGGAAGCCAGCAGGGGCAGCTGAAGTCTGGTAGGTGCTGTTGGCAATGGTGGTGGTGGGAGGAGGCCAATGTTGGAAAAATGCATCCCACCGGAGTGGATGTTGTTGGGTGTGAGGATTGGCGGTGGGCTGCCGCCAATGGCTGGACCCTCTGGTGTAGGCGTGGTCAGCGGTTGAAGTGGGGATGGGCAAAACGGTGGTGCCGAGGTTGGGTTGGTAAGACCAGGAGGTGATCCAGATGAATTGTTGAGGTTAAGGTTGAGCTCGTTGGGAGCCAGGATGAGGTGGAGGCCCCGGTGAAGGTTGGAGCTGCTTGAGCGACTGAACTGGGAGTCCTTGCTGTAGGCTGAACTGGTAGTCTGGTAGTCGGACGTCTGCTCCAGCTCAAACAGTGGCAGCGAAGAGAGGTTGATGGCTGAGGGGGAGCCCTTCCTCAAGACCTGCCGGTAGATGTCCAGCAAAGAGTCCAGCTTGGATTCGATCGATTGGACCTGGATGAAGACATGAACAGGGTTATCTTGCACAGCTTGCAGCAACATAAAGGAACAGAACCAGAAATACAGGGGTTGGACAATGAAACTGAAACACCTGTCATTTTATTGTGGGAGGTTTCATGGCTAAATTGGACCAACCTGGTGGCCAATCTTCATTAATTGCACATTGCACCAGTAAAAGCAGAGTGTGAAGGTTTAATTAGCAGGGTAAGAGCACAGTTTTGCTCAAAATATTGCAATGCACACAACATTATGGGTGACATACCAGAGTTCAAAAAAGGACAAATTGTTGGTGCACGTCTTGCTGGCGCATCTGTGACCAAGACAGCATGTCTTTGTGATGCATCAAGAGCCACGGTATCCAGAGTAATGTCAGCATACCACCAAGAAGGACCAACCACATCCAACAGGATTAACTGTGGACGCTGTAAGAGGAAGCTGTCTGAAAGGGATGTTCGGGTGCTAACCCGGATTGTATCCAAAAAACATAAAACCACGGCTGATCAAATCACGCAGAATTCAATGTGCACCTCAACTCTCCTGTTTCCTCCAGAACTGTCCGTCACCACAATAAATTATTGTGGTCTAAAACCAGGTGTTTCAGTTTCATTGTCCCACAGCTGTAGATGATAAGAATGATTTTAATGAGTGACCGTACACACTCACCTGCCTCTCGACTTTACACACTCTGCCCAGCATGCTGACATCTTCCAGCAAGTCTCCTTCAGACATCAGCTTCTCCCGTAGCTTCTTGTCCACAGGAACCTGACCTTTCCCTAGGATCTGATCCACCCTGAGACAGAAGAAGTACTCAAATTACAGAAGGTAAAAACTAGAGAATAGAGAAGAAAAGAGAAGACAACTATATTCATCTTCTGTGTTGGACACAGATAGAATTTTGGGCATTTCCGAAGCTGGATTGAATCTGAACTTAGTTCTCCAGTCACTGGAGAACTATGATCACTGTCAATGATGAAAAGGTCCGGAGTCCAGAGTCTTGGCTGGTCCTGGCCAAGAGACTCCTGTGTCCTTCCTCTTCTGGACTGAAAGGGACTTCTCCAGTCCTTGCCCCCTTTTTTCCTGGAGACAGTGCAGCCAGGGGGTACATCTATATATCCATCCCCCTGTCTAGACTCACGTGTCTCCTTGAGGAACCGTCCTCCTCAATGATGGGCCTGCTCTACTGCTAGAGTCCTGCTAAATATGATGCAGGGTAGTGGACCTGAGTCGTTGTTGGACCAGCCTGACTAATGGGGAGCCAGTAGAGGCAGCTGAAGTCTGGTAGATGTTGCTGGCAATGACAGTAGAGGTAGAAGGCTAATGTTTGAACAATGCATCCCATTGCTTGCTTCACAAGCTCAGTATTTGGTCAAGTTGACAAGCTGTTTTTGAGCCTAGTAGTGGTTCAAAACACCAAACTCCTCAAAAGGTGCTCCTGAAATCAGTGGTCTGAAATCAGTGGTTTGGTTCATAAGAAGGTGTGGGTGTGAAAGCTATCTGATCCCATCGCTGCGTGTAGGGTTGCGTGATTGGCTCATTTTGTACCATGACTGCTTTGGCTTACTGCGTTACTTCTTCTTTCCATCAGTATATAATCTAACAAAACCACAATATTTTTAAATTTAGGACTGGATTTATAGTACTACAATAAGCTCACTTTTGTGAAGGGAGTGCATGTCTTGTCCTGACCATTTACGTTTTTCTATCCAAACAAAATTTTTTAAAGTAAGCAAACGGCTGAAGCTTTTGCAATCTTAAACCCAAAAAATGATTCTCTGGAATTGAGCAATTGATCCACGGTTCGGGTTGCATTCTTGTGTGTGAAAACATACCAGTGTGTGGACTTATTTATCAGGGACAAGTGTAAAAAGTAGAACTGTGAGGGCTTGGGGCCTTGCATGGAGCCAGCTTGTCAAACCCTGGTATCAAATCCACAATCTTGTGATCAATAACTTGGTGTTCTTACCAATAAGCCACCACCACCTCCACAAAATTTAAGTTCATAAAACTAATAGTTGAAGAATCAATAAAAGTTAAGCATTTTGGAACGTTTTTGGTACTATATTCTTAGGAAATTTGTTGGGGAATTTGGCAGCATATGTTCAGTTTTGGGTTGTGATGACCACTAGGTGGCACTGGCTCCCTTTCTGTTAAAATCCTTTACCAGTTGAATTCCAAAGATTCACATGGGAAATATACAATATGGAACAATAAAGAACATACTGTACTTTAGACAAAAAATTGTATTACTCAGTTGGGGCTCCTGTGGGTGTAACCTGGGCTAGGGACCCTATGTTCCACCAACATGAGCCCCACATGGACATATTAGCTGGGTTAGCTCAGTAACCCAGCTGCTTTTTAAAGAATTAATTTCTCCCAAATTCCAAATAAATATATTGTCATTTAGAGCATTTATTTGCAGAAAATGAGAAATGGCTGAAATAACAAAAAAGATGCAGAGCTTTCAGACCTCAAATAATGTAAAGAAAACAAGTTCATATTAATAAAGTTTTAAGAGTTCAGAAATCAATACTTGGTGGAATAACCCTGGTTTTTAATCACAGTTTTTTTTTATTCATCTTGGCATATTCTCCTCCACCAGTCTTACACACTGCTTCTGGTGCAAAAAATTCAAGCAGCTCAGTTTGGTTTAATGGCTTGTGATCATCCATCTTCCTCTTGATTATAATCTAGAGGTTTTCAATTTGGTATAATTAAAGAAACTCACCATTTTTAAGTGGTTTCTTATGTTTTCCAGAGCTGTAGGTGCAAGATGGTCACCTCAGACCTTCAGACAAGACTGTGCAACACCATCTGGGCCTCTCTGGTTGTCTTTCTCACTTTCTGACACTAGCATCCTGTTCACGGTTCCTCAGGGTGGGCAGAGGTGCTAACGTTTGTACTGTGGTTTGAGTGAGGTGTGAATTGAAGCTCCAGGTCCTGCAGGGCTAAGAGTTTAGCCTTATCATCATCATCATCATACAGATGATGAATCTCTATTAGTACTTCTGTAGAAGTTGAAGCATCAACTCAAAAACTCAAAAAGTTTTTTTACTTTTTGAGTAAAAGTGTAAAAGTACTGGTTTTAAAACTACTCAAAGTTACTTTACTAAGTAAAAGTAATGTAAAATGGGTAAAAAAAAATGCCATTAAGGACAAAAGCTTAGGCTGCAACACTATAGGGTCCTACTGTGCACTACCTATAATGCACTACATAAACATTTATAATCCTGTAACACTAGCTTCAGCACTGAGCGCCACAATCCCTGAACCGAAAATAACATAGACATATATATACATAGAATTTGCATAGCCTGCCTCCTAGAACCAGCTGCTATGCTATGTGGAATATATATATATATATATATATATATATATATATATATATATATATATATATATATAAATGTCTATGTCATTATCAGTACAGTAATGGTGGCGCTCGGAGCTGAAGCTAGTGTTATAGGGTGTAAACAGTGGTTTTTAATTAGCTTCTTGTGCACTTTTTAAGTTAATAATGCCTCGTTTTAAATGTCAGGGCTCTCCAGATTCTGGCAAGGAGGTGTGGAGCTACTTTAAGCCTGGACAACGGTGGAAAAAGAGATTTATCGGGGTAAATTATGCCCCATATCACCCAGTCTGAAGGGTGTTTGGACAAACTGTTAAAATGTCTGGATCTCGGAAAGCTGTGGGAGAACGTAGGTGTGCTATACATTAAAGGTAAGAACTTTATATAATGTTTTACCACAACAAAAGTTCTTTCTCCTTTAAGTATAGATTTTCTTTCACCAGGGTAGATAATCAACGTTCCTACTTAAATGACATAACCTAAAGGATTTGTACTTCACTACTTGACACTTCTCGACTGTAGAGACAGTTTTTTGGATTAACTCTTGTAAATACTCTTGATTGGGTATTAAATGGGTCGATTTCACTGCTGACACTGATCAGTACCTGGTCTGAAGGCTCTTAATCCGACAGAGCATGTCCAAATGTCCGGCTGAATACTGCTCAATCACGTCCTTCACGTCGTACGGACGCAGCGTCTCCTTAAACTTCTTCTTCGCCACGTGGAACTTCATGATCCTGCAAATTCAAGCACATGGCAAGCAGTATATCAGTACTGGGGATTATAAATCAGTGGGCAGTGTATAAAAATGTCCACCAAGCCTGGGGCTTACCAGAGACTGACTTGAGATAAAAAAAAAATAATGAATCTCAGTAGGCTGATACTTTAATATTTGCACCAGTAGGGGGCAGTAGAGAACAAGCAATTAATAAAAAAACGACCCAAAAAATTGAAATAATTAAATAAATAAATAAAGCAGAGAAGGGAAAATGGGACCTGTTATAAAACTTTTTGGATCTTCATTCAAAATTCTTGGTTTCATATCAAATATTATGGTACAGTTATTGTAACAAACCAGCTGCAAATCTGATACACTGGGAATAAAACCCTCAATGCTCTAAAATCGATTAACTGATTAATCAATCTGAAGTGAAGCCTTAATTAACAGGCTAATATTGCATAATAAGGTTTACATTTTTATAAAAATGTTACTTAAAATCCTAATCGTAATAGAAAATATAAAAAAAAATGTCAAATTTGATGTAAACTGTTAAAATATAATTGATTATAAATTTGGTGCTTTCCTAAACTTAATTTTAAAATCAATATTTTCCTGAATACAAATCAAACATTTAATATCCTCCAAACTTTTTTGTTTTATTACGGTTGTCTAGTTTTTACATCTATTTTCAAGTAAGAATTAGAGAATGTAGAAATTTGGGGATAAAAGAAAGAAAGCGAGTGGACCTGCATCTTCTCTAGGTGCCCTGTAGGAGTTATTCAATGTTACGCTGTCTAAAGAACAACTGCTTGGCTCACATTCGCATGTCAAAAATTGAGATTATTAAAGTGTGCACATCAACAATATGGCTTTTTAAGAAGTGTTATATCAGGGAATGGCTTGTGTAAGTTAAGTGAGAAAAACGCCCGCAGTGGGTGATAATGATCATGACCGGTGGCGTCTGGCTAGAACTGTCCATGCGAGTAGACAAGCAACTCTGCCTCAAATCAACTACATCCACATTCAATGCAGGAGAACCAACAGTATCCAATATATACATAAGCAAGTGTACTGGTTCAACTAAAAAAATTAGAATATCATTGAAAAGTCACTTTATTTTGACAATTCAGTTGGAAATGTGAAACTCATATATTATATAGATGTATTAAACACACAGAGTGATCTATTTTAATCGTTTAATTATTTTATTATTGATGATTATGGCTTACAGCCAATAAAAACCCAAAAATCTGTGTCTCAGAAAATGTGAATATTATATAAGACCAATTGGTACTTTTGGTATCAGTGTGGGCAGTGCACCAAGTCCTGCTGGAAAATGAAATCTGCATCTCTATAAAAGTTGTCAGTAGCAGAGGGAAGAAGCATGAAGTGCTGTAAGATTTTGTGGGAAAACAAAACTGCACTGACTTTAGACTTGATAATAAAACACAGTGGATCAACACCAGCAGATGACATGTCTCTCCAAACCATCACTGATTGGTGGAAACTTCACACTAGACCTCAAGCAGTTTGGACTGTGTGTCTCTTCACTCTTCCTCCAGACTCTGATCCCTTCATTTACAAATGAAATGTAAAATTTACTGATGATCAGTGATGGTTTAGAGAGACATGTCATCTGCTGGTGTTGATCCACTGTGTTTTATTATCAAGTCTAAAGTCAGTGCAGTTTAGTTTTCCCACAAAATCTTACAGCACTTCATCTTACAAAGCTTCCCTCTACTGACAACTTTTATGGCAATGCAGATTTCATTTTCCAGCAGGACTTAGCACACTGCCCACACTGATACCAAAAGTACCAACTGGTCTTATATAATATACAACAATATATAATCAACAATAAAAGAAATAAACGCTCAAAATAGATCACTCTGTGTTTAATACATCTATATAATATATCACTCATCGCTCAACATCATGTCACCCCAAAACCAGGCTGGAAATTAGACGTACTGTATAACTAAAGGCCTTGATATAATAGTAGCTGTGAGATATGAGCAGCTATAGGCTGGTAATTTCAGAGAGTAAATGAAATGCTGGGATTGGATGGATGTTAGTGTGAGAGGGTGAAGTGATGTTTACCTCACTGCTCGGATGACGGTCTTCACTGCAGGAAGCAGATCCTCAGCAGAAATCTCACAGTGACAGCCTTTATCATCAAAACCCTCCTCTCCTGCTCCCACATTAGACTCTGCTACATACACACACACACACACACACACACACACACATATATATATATATATATATATATATATATATATATATATATATATAAATACACAGGTTAGCACTTCTGTGGTCTCAAACATGGTTAACTGTAGTACAGAACCTGTAAAATTATCAAAAAAAAAAAATAATAACAGAAAAGGGAATAAATAGAAAACTGAAAAGAAAAAAAAACCTGACACAAAAAATAATTTAAAAAATACATATTTGAAGTTGAATATTAAAGCTACATTAAAGCTAAGTGCTAGTATTGCTATCAGAGAATGGAAGAGAAAGCAGCCACCCATTAGTTTAAATATCTCACCACCTTAGTGAACAAAAATATATACTAAATTGTACGTTTTCAGTAAACATTGCTTAAAAATATGAGGTAATGAATTACGTCAAATTATTTACAGGGTTCATACGGTCATGAAAAACCTGGAAAAGTCATGCAATTTGAAAATACCAATTTTGCAGGCCTGGATAGCTTTGGGAAAAATAAAAATACTGAAAAAAAAAATCATCACATAAAATTAACAGAAGAGGAATAAATAGAAAAATGAAAAGAAAAAAAAAAGTAACACAAAAATATTTTAAGTTAAATATTAAGGCTACATTAAAGCTAAGTGCTAGTATTGCTATCAGAGAATGGAAGAGAAAGCAGCCAATCATTAGTTTAAATGTCTCACCACCTTAGTGAACAAAAATACATACTTAATTGTACTTAAAACATGTTGAGAAATGTCTACGTATGCTATAAATGCACTAATAGAGTTTTGTACTTAAATACCAGAAATGTATTAAAAGTACATTAATATTATGCTTTCATAAAATGTTTTTTTTATGATTTTAAAAAGCATGATATAGTGTATTAAAAAATATATATACTACTATGAAGTACACTTTTTTAATAGTTTAATGTAATTCAATATACTTCTAAAATACTCCATTCCAAATGTAATTTTATAATGTTTTTGTACAAAGTGTGTTAAAAACAGCAACAGTTACAGTAGTTCACTTAAAGTACAACAATGTATCATGTAACTTTTTTTTAGAAAGTAAATTAAATTACTACATTGGTAAAAAAAAAAATTGTAAAAATATATTAAGGTATCACATTGGAGCTACTTTCAGCCTGAATAACGGTGTAAAAAGTGATTTATCTGCATTTATTGTGTAAAATATGCCCCATATCATTCTAAAGCATGTTTGGACAAACTGTAAAAAAATGCTGGATCTCGGAAAGCTGCAAAAGAGCAGAGGTGGGATATTCAACAAAGGTAAGTACTATTTATCATGTTTTACTACATCAAAAGTCAATTTTACACAGGAGTTCTCCTAACTCAAGTTTTCAGTAAACATTACTTAAACAAATATGAGGTAATGAATTATGTCAAATTATTTACAGGGTTCGTACGGTCATGAAAAAACTGGAAAAGTCATGGAATTAAAATAAATAGCAATTTTCAGGTCTGGTAAAAATTTTGGAAAAACAAAAATACTGAGAAAGTTTTATGGAGATGCAGATTTCATTTTCCAGCAGGACTTGGCACACTGCCAACACCTCCAAATGTACCAATTGGTCTTATGTCTTATATAATATTCTAATTTTCTGAGACACTGATTTTTGGGTTTTCATTGTCTGTAAGCCAATATTCATCAAGAATAAAAGAAATAAACACTTAAAATAGATCACTCTGTGTTTAATACATCTATATAATGCATCACTCAACGCCCTCAATGCCATTTTGTCCAAAAACTCGAATGGAAAGTTTATGTACTGTATAACTAAAGGTTAGTTATGTTTGTAAAGTTTTGGAAAAGTCCTGCAAATTTGGTCTACAATTTTTTTTGTGTTTCAGTAGTTCAGAAGTTCAGAATTCAGTAATATAGCCTCTACACAATGGAGCTCTCAGAATCTAACACACATTTTATCATTAAAGACACACATATTGTGTGTCAGTTGTATTTTAGACCTACTTTAATCAATTTTAATTAGAGTTTTAGTTGATTTTTGTTTTATTGTCGTGATGATTGCTCTGATGTTTTAAGATCGTATGGTCATGAAAATGTGCCATTAAGGCATGAAAAAGTCATGAAAAAAAACTGTGTATACAGTGGACACTGCACAGCTTTGAGTTAGGAGTTAGGAGGGCAGGCCAGGGCTAGGGCTGTATCAGTGCCGGCAGGTGAAGTACCCAATCAAACACTTTCTTCCTCGGCTAAAGTTCATCTGCGGCCTCAGATTAGAGGCGGCTTTGATAGCGGGTCAGGAGAGGACAGCGGGGGATTGTGTGTGAAATCCACAGTATCTAGACTCAGCCATCGCGACACAACACTGGGACTGTGGATTTATAAATCAATAGTAATCATAAAGTTCCTCAGAGGCTGGAGCTACACTACAGCGTACACTACACTTCCACACACCACAGGAACCCATTTCATTTTACCTCCTTTTTTAGAAGCCTGAGTGCAAAGTGTTCAAGCTCAAGCCTGGAGTACAGGATTAGGACTAATCACTTCCACGTATACAGGTATATAATAATTAATGCTGCAGCTAGGCATGCTGGGACTGCTTCTTCCAGAGACTGTAAAAAAATGATGGACGCCGTGTCGCCGTTCTCATTCATTCAATAAAAATGAAGCCAAAATCTTCCTCCATGTTGGCGATCCTGAAACCCGAGTCTGTAGAGCGCAGTAGAGACCAGAGGAGGGAGAAAGACTGTGGAGAGACAGCCTACTCATTTAAATAACCCCGCCCCTGAGGGCTGCCTCCACAGAGTGACACACAGTCTATGGTCCCGCCCATACAGTCATTAGTCATTAGTGTAACCCAGCCCTTTTACACACCAATAACCACACCTTTTTAAATATAGAGCTAAATAACGTTTTAAAAAACGAATTCTGTGGAGATGTAAAATGTAACAATATAAACAGAGGTTACACTAGCTGTTGCATTTAAATAAAGGAGGTAGAATTACTGTATATTGGAAAAAAAAACGTGATTGAAAGTTGTCTGTTTTGCCATTGAAACCTATGGGGATGGGTGGAGTTACGCAGCTTTCTGCAACCGAACAGCAGGGGGCGCCCGACCTGTGGTGGCTTCACTTTTAAGAGATGCTTGATGCTCTGTCCAGCTATACACAGTCTATGGCTTCTACAGTCATTGAAACTCCAGCACTGTGGTACAGTGATAGGATGCAGCACCTGTGCAACAACAAGTCCAGTCATGAAATTGTACTACTCACTACTAAATATTCCACAGCCAACTGTCAGTGATATTATAACACAGTGGAAGAGACTGGAAACTACAGTGACTCTGTGCTCTGTCAGTGTAAAATAACAGAGCGGAGTCAGCAGATGTTCATAGAATGTTCCATGGATGACCAACTCCATTCAAGCCTTACATCACCAAACGCAACACAGGCGAGCACAGGATACTTTTGGTTATATAGTGTTTTTGTATTCAATCATTTTTCCCTTTTGTATGTGTAGATTTATACAAATGTTATAAAAAAATCATGCTAGGCTATCATGAAGTGACCCACAAGTAGTAGTGGATCTTGAGTGACGTCGCCCAAATCACACGTCCAAAAGGCCTATTGTATTCATGATATTCTTTGGTATTCTTTGTTTTTTAGTCGTTACAGGTACTCTGACAGCCCAAAGTTACATTAATAAGGTCCTGCAACCAGTGGCCCTACCTTTTTTGAGTGAACTATAACAACAGGACAATGCTCGTTCACAAACTGCTGCCATCTCAAGAGCTTTCCTTGAAAGACTTGAAGAAGAAGCTACGCCATGGGATATGGCAGATCTATCCCTGATTTTCTTAATGTGTGAGATTCTATTGGACGCACTATTGGATCATCATCCCAGATAACAGAAAACGTTACATTAATGTTTTTGAAGGGGCTCCGGAGATCACTGGTTAGAATCCCGGTCATGCAGCTTGCCATCAGCTGCCTAAGAGAGTCCTAAGAGAGCACAAATGGCTTTGGGTAGATGCCGCTCTTTCCCCTCATCACTCTGAGGGTGATGTTGATCAGCACAAGGCTGCGTCTGTGAGCTGATGTATCAGAACCGAGTTGCTACACTTTCCTCTGAGCGTTAGCGCTGTGATGCTACTCGGTAATGCTGCATCATCAGCAGCAGCTCAAAAAGAGGCGGAGTCTGACTTCACATGCGTTGGAGGAGGCATGTGCTAGTCTTTACCCTCCTGGTGTTCACTAGGGGCATCACTAGTGATGGGGAAAGTTCTAATGAGTGGGTTTGATAATTGGTCTTGTAAATTGGGGAGAAAATGGGATAAAAAAATAAATAATGATAATAATAACATTGCCAGAACTAGAATTAAACATTAATAGAAATTATGTTGTGGTGACATTACCAGAACACTAAAAAAGCGTTATAAATGTTCTAAAAAGAACATCCTGAAACATGACAGATTAATCGTTCTAAGAATGTATAAGAGCCTAATCAAAAATTGTTGAAAAAAAATCATTTTTTTCTTGCTTTTGTTGGAGTAACTGTCCCTACTGTCCAGGGAAGTGCAACAAAACACAGACACAAACACTGAGAGACAGGGGGAATGCGACTCCTCTTAATTAAGACCATTGTTTTGTCTGTCTGGCTGCCGGCTGGCCCTAGGCAGGGTTGGAAACGGTGGGATTGGGGAACTTGGTGGAAATGAAGGGCTTGGAATGTAGAGAGGTTGCAGACAGTGTACCAGTCAAAAGTTTGGACACACCTCTTCTTCTCATTTAATGTGTTTTCTTTCTTTTTATGATTTTCTCCATTGTAAATTTAATATTGAAGACTATATTAAAGCTATACAGCAACAGAAAAAAGTGTTAAACAAACCAGAATATGTTTTCTATGTTACATTCTTCTAAATAAGCGTCACATTTATCTTTGAGGACAGATCTGCACACTCTTGGTGAGATTTTAATCTCAGAGTCTTCATGAGGGAGAGTCACCTGCAATAGTTTCCTCTCAGCATCTTAAAAGAAGGAGTTTCTGGAGGTGCTGAACAATAGTTGCTGCTGTTTTTCCTTCATTCTGTGAAGCTCCAGCTCATCCCAATTAAATCACCTCAAATCACCATCTCAGTTCATCACCTTTGTAACACTTTACTTGGATGGTCCATTTGATGGCCTCTTTGATGCTCAACTGACATTCAACTAACATTCAACTACATGTCTATTAAATGCAAATTAACTAAAAGGTGAAAGTAAAAGATTCTCTATTGAATATAACCCTACATTCAACTCCAAACGCTTATCTTAATATTTTAGGACTGGGTTTATGGTTAGATTTTAAGCTTAGATTAAGGTTAGGGTTAGGTGTAGGGCTAGATTTTAGGGTTGATTAAGGGTTAAGGTTAGGGTTAGGTGTAGGGCTAGATTTTAGGGTTGATTAAGGGTTAAGGTTAGGGTTAGGTGTACGGTTTGATTTTATGGTTGGTTAAGAGTAAGGTTAGGGTTAGGTGTATGGTTAGACTTTAGGGTTGATTAAGGCTTAGGGTTAGGTGTATGGTTAGACTTTAGGGTTGATTAATGGTTAAGGTTAGGGTTAGGTGTAGGGTTAGATTTTATGGTTGATTAGGGGTTAAGGTTAGGGTTAGGTGTAGGGTTAGATTTTGTAGTTGATTAAGGGTTAAGGTTAGGGTTAGGTGTAGGGTTTGATTTTAGGGTTGATTAAGGGTTAAGGTTAGGGTTAGGTGTAGGGTTAGATTTTGTAGTTGATTAAGGGTTAAGGTTAGGGTTAGGTGTAGGGTTTGATTTTAGGGTTGATTAAGGGTTAAGGTTAGGGTTAGGTGTAGGGTTAGATTTTATGGTTGATTAGGGGTTAAGGTTAGGGTTAGGCATAGGGTTAGGTTCTATTTTGGATCATTTACATTCAACATAGGGTTAAGTTAAATTTAATGGACATTCAATTCAGTGTTAGTTCAGTTGAGCATTAACAAGGCCATAAAATGGACCATCCAAGAAAAGTGCAGAACGAGCATATAAACAGCATGGAGCAGCCGAGACAGTGTTTGTTCATAGCTGTGGTAATTAGCGTTATCTGACTAATATATCAAATTAAACTGCACTTTAGCAGCTGTTTAACTCAAATAAATAAAGTATATTTAATAGCTAGGTCGGATTGAGACTGGATTAGGTTCTCACCACAAGCAAACTTTTTCAGAGTTAGTTTGGTGAGCGAACCTAGATCACCTCTAATATCTGGAACCAGAGTCCTGACCAGACTGAACCAAATAGTGCTGGTGTAAAAAAAAAAAGCGCAATTGCAATGCATGGTGCTCCTGAATGGCTAAGATAAGATTGGGCAGCTGACTGTTGACTGTTGTCAGGGTTTTAATCAGTCAGTGGCGCACCTGTGTTTCCTGCTGCCAAGATAGAAACATGCCAGATATTTACCTAAATACTCCTCACTTCCAGACCACCACACCAGACCATCAGTGTAGATTTATTCCTAAACTCTTTTAACGGCACGGGTGCAAGGTGTAAAAATAGGCTGTTGATTGGGTGTAAGATAGCAATTGCTAAGTGCCTTACGCAGAGTATACAATAGGGCCCTAAACAACAAACCACTTACAGTACGTACCGTCTCTCCTATGTCCTGACTTTGTATGATAAACAAACCTACATATGTGTGTGTGTGTCTGACAAAGCCACTTTATTAGCAGAGACACCAGAGAAGAATTTTTGCAGCGTCAAACCCACGCAGTGCAGCCCCTACAGGGCACGACTACACTGTGACCCCTCACCACAGCGAGAGGGTTAGAGGGGTAGAATAATCAACATGCTGACATCAAGAGGTCATTTAGCAGAGCGAGGCCACACCAGTTCCATCACCACGGGCCACTAATGGTTCTGATTCTGATTTAATTCACTTTTTTTTCTTTTAGTATTATCATTATTATCATTTTTGCGTAGTTGTCCCGGCTTTCTGTGATACACAGCTCTGGAAAAAACATTTCTCCAAAAATTCCAAATAAAAATATTGTAATTTAGAGCATTTATTTGGAGAAAATAAGAAATGGCTGAAATAACAAAAAACATGCAAAGAAAACAAATTCATATTTATACAGTTTACAAATAAGTTCATAAATCAATATTTGGTGGAATGACACTGGTTTTAATGCATCTTGGCATCATGTTCTCCTCCACCAGTCTTACACACTGCTTTTGGATAACTTTATGCTACTCACTCCTGGTGCAAAAATTCTTCCTCTTGATTATATTTCAGATGTTTTCAATTTGGTAAAATCAAAGAAACTAATTTCAGAGCAGTATATTGCAAACAATACAACAATACAACACTCCAGCACCTATTTTAGTGATCTTTAGTCCACCTGTGATCTTTTAGGCACCGTGCGGATTCTTCGCTATTATAATGACGGGAAAAGTACACCTTGTGAAGCTCAAAATGCACAAAAGGCATGCACTAATTCTCTTTATTAACCATGGGTTTGGTCAATTTTAGGCATAACGTGAAATAAACCAATCAGTGTGTCACTTTGCTTCACATTCCCTTTAGGAGCCAGGTGCGCTCTGACTTTGGCGGATTGCTATTATAACAGCGCAGTGCTTATGCACTTCTCTGCAAAGGAAACAGACCTCTGAAGGTGCACAAGCAGCTAATTTAAGGGGAACAGAAAGTTTGTGCACTGCGGCATGCCCTTGTGTTTGTGTTTGTTAGAAGCACGGGTGTACCTGCGTTAAGATAGCAATGAACGTCTGACTGTTGATGTCGGTCTAGGCTGTTTTTAGACAGTGGTGCACCTGTTTTTTCTGTTGCAGAGATAGCAATACGCCAAAAATTTACCTGACCACCATGCCCATCAAAGTAGATATATTCAAAAGCCCCGTAGCTATTAAAAAAAAAAAATAGACTGTTGACAGGGTGTAGGATAGCAATGAGCATCGCCTTGTAAATCAATAGTGTGAATAGGGTTCTTATTTTGTATAAATCTGAAAAAATTTAAATGTAAGACATTGCACAAGACATTGCATGTCCTACAGTGGGACAAGATAAAGAAGTGTCTGGGCTGGTCACAAATATTTAACAGCGAATCAGGAGACAGCTCACCGTCAGTGGTGGAGCGTGATTGGCTCTTGAGGCGGAGGGAGGGTCTGAAGCGGGTTCGGTCGTTGAAGCTCCAGCTCTTCTGGACCTTGGCTGGACTGGATCCCTCAGTGTTGATCTCGGCTCCCGGAGAGCGGCGGTCCGTCACTGACGTCTGTCTGCTCTTAATGCTCTGACCCCGAGGACTGGCCATCCTCACCCGGTCCTTAAAACTCAGCTTCTGACTGAAAGACAACACAGAGAGAAAACAGAAAACTGAGACTACAGTTTTTAGGGCACCACATTAAAATAAGACTACCTTTATAAAGGCTTTATGAATGATATATAAAGGAGATTACCAATGTTTATTAATTTGGCTGCAAATAGTAGTGTAATAAGTAGTGATTCCACACTCATTTCTACAGTAAATCTCAAATATTTCTAGATACAGATCATACTCTGTGTTTTTCCATTAATTAGCATTAAACCTGTCATATTAATATATTTGTAAGTATGTTTAACTCTTTACTATAAATTTAAAGACTCCGTTAAATTAAATGACTACGCAAACAATGGATCACTGCTGCCTTTTTAATTGATGTGTTGTAACTGCTTATCAATGGTTTTAAGGCATTTACAACCTAATCAATAATACTTAATAATCTAGTTTCTAAACCATTTATAACCATTTATAATGGTAGTCTTATTTTATTCATTTTTAGTTGGGAGAGCGTTTTCTGAACATTACACTCAATGTTCTCAGAATGTTCAATCTCTCAAGCTTCTTAGATTTTCTTAGAACATTTGTATTTATACGTTTTTTTAAACATTCTGGTAACATCCCTGAAACGTCCCATTTGTCAATGTTTGGATGTTTTGGATGCGTAATGTGAGAAAGGTTCTAATAAGTTTGAATCTTCCTGGAACCTTTTTTAAACAATACTTAACCTTCTTATAACGTTCTCTGTTAGCTAAGATATGTCCATATGTTTGTGTTAGCCGATTTGAATGAATCTAGCACTCTGCTACGTTTTAATTTCCAGCCATTGCTGAAACAATTGTGCAAAAGCACACACTCACACACTCATACAGGTTGCCTAATCCCTGTAGAAAAGAAGTTTTAATCAATAGAATAGGACTTTCTGGAAAAGCTGAACAAACTTGAACCTACCGCCACAAATGTTTAAATGCCAGGTACTGACTAGGCTAGACGTGTATCTAAAATGATGGTGATTTGAGGGTTGCCACTGAATGCAATGAAATTCTCACAACAATGCCACAACACACACATTCCCAATGTGATGCCACTTCTAAACATGGTTAACATGAAGCTTCTATTAATTCTTATTGAACTCTTTATTGAAACCCTTGATTTAAGAGGAAATGGAGGAAATGCCAATAATTTCTTTATGATACAGTAAGCTTACATTTCCAAATATTTGGTCTAAGAGATAGACTTCACTGAAGTTTCTCCAGCACTAAGGCTAGGTGCAGCAGCATTAGCATTAGTAAATGCTGCCTGATGGTACTAGTTTGAGGAACTCTGAGTGTTCTGGTTACCTAGGGCGCTATCAGCTAGCGGTTTGTCCTATGTCCTCAATTCATTCGATATACTCGTCTCTGATTGGTGAAAGAGCTAGTGCTGCTGTTAGCGGCTAATGCTAATGCTAAAAATGCTGCTGCACCCAGCCTTAGTGCTGGAGAAACTTCACTGAAAACTCACCCTTATAAAGCTGTACTTCAGCAGAGTTGTTTTTCTGCTCCTTAAAACCTGACCGGTAGAAAATTATCTATATATATCTATATCATATTTTTTGGGAAAATTAAAGGATTTTAAATGCTTTAAGTGTTTATAACCCAAATATTTTGTGAGCAGATGATCAAGGCACACACACACACATTCAGACACACATATCTTCCATTCGCTTATGCCTCCAGGAGGACCATCAGAGACCATCTTGCTTTCCGAGTGTGAGCATATGCTGCCTTCATACCGGGTTACAATGGAATTACCCAGAAAATGAGATTCAGACGGGGACGTTTCGGCTGAATGACCTCCATTTCAGCAAATTGAACTTGGCGATGATGTGGTAATATTGTCTGAAGTGTAATGACTGCCTGTTATCTACACCGTTATCTTCCTCGTGTTACACACGCTCTTCATATACGGGCTGAAAAACCCCTGGGTGACATGAAGGGTTTTAAATCTAACACAACTCTCCATTACTTGGGGATGCCAGTTAGCATTAGCATTATGAAAAGCCTGTGCTAAGTAGATCCCACAAGCTTTCATTTAATGTCATTAGGTATCGTAGGTGGGGTGTTGTTAGAATACTGTGCCTTAGAACTTTCTAAAAAACGTTTTTAATTATTTCCCAGCTTAATCATTTATACTTTCACTTTTTATTGCATCCACCCTGTCACGGCAAGCTGCACAACAGTGGACATAGACAGAGCAGGCAATTTTAATAAAAACTGGCATTTGATGGAAACAAAGTTGAACTTAGCCCTATCCAGACAGGATTAGTTTCGCAGGGGGACGTCTGTGAAAAATATTTCATGCTTCTACTCAGTGATTAAACCCTTGGATCCGGACTGCAATTGAAAAAGTTTTTAGGCTTTTTTAGTTACATGACCTTGTGTTCAGTAGCTCCTCCATTTCCACTCACTGTTGTGTTTACCTGTTGTGTTTACCTCCGTGGAAATGCGAGCCCAAAGCGGAATTACGGTGTGTGGCAGTGGACAAATAGCTATTTTATTAAACGTGAGGAGACGAAACTCAGAGATGTGGATCTGGACGGGACTAAAATTACCTGAGGACCACGGAGTTCAGCAAAAAACAGTAGATAATTCAGCCTGTAATATTCTCAGAGGACGTCTAAATGAATAAAATCATAGACAACCACCCCTAAAAGAGAAAATTCCCCCAGGACCCCCTGAGAAACTAATCCCGTCCGGATAGGGGTCTAGAATTGCAGACTAGAGTTCAAAGTGAATGGGGTTCAGGACAGTCAAGTTCTTCCACACAAAACTTGCATATACATGTCTTCGCAAACCACTGAACGAAGCAAGGTGGAACACAGCCATGTTGAAACAAGAAGGGGGCAATCCCCAAACTGTTCCGTTAAAGTTGGAAGCACAAAATTTGTATGACGAAGCATCATGAATAACAGCCAAACCAACTCCTAAAAAAAACTACTCACACCATAATCCCCCTCTACCAAACTTTATATTTTGCACAATGCAGACAAACAAGCACTCAATCAACCACCAAACCCAAAGAACCACCTTTTTGTTACTGGAACTAACAAGTTAAGCCCAGTCCAACTCCTAAAAAACAACCCCACACCATGATCCCCCTTCTACCAAACGTTATACTCTGGACAAAGCAGTCAAACAAGCCATTAATCAACCACCAAACCCAGAGAACCACCTTTTTACTGAAATTTACAGGCTAAGTCCAACTCCTGAAAAACAACCCATACCATGATCCCCCCTCTACCAAACTTTATACTCTGCAAAATACAGTCAAACCAGCAATCAAACAACTGCCAAACCCAGAGAACCACCTTTTACTGGAACTAACGGACTAAGCCCAACCCAACTTCTAAAAAAACAACCCACACCATCATCCCCCCAATACCAAACTTTATACTTTATACCCTGCACATTGCAGTCAAACAAGCAATCAAACAACAACCAAACCCAGAGACCCACCTTTTACTGGAACTTACAGGCTAAGCCCAACTCCTGATAAACAACCCCACACCATGATCCCCCCTCCACCAAACTTTATACTTTACACTCTGCACAATGCAGTCAAACAAGCAATCAAGCAACCACCAAACCCAGAGAACCACAGTTTACTGGAACTAATGGGCTTAACCCAACTCTTGATAAACAACCCCACATCATGATCCCCCCTCCACCAAACTTTATACTTTACACTCTGCACAATGCAGTCAAACAAACAATCAAGCAACCGCCAAACCCAGAGAACCACCTTTAACAGGAACTAATAATGATCCCATGACCATGATCCCCCCTCTACCAAACTTTATACTCTGCACAATGCTGTCAAACAAGCAATTAAACAACCGCCAAACCCAGAGAACCACCTTTTACTTGAACTAATGATGATCCCATGACCATGATCCCCCCTCTACCAAACTTAACACTCTGCACAATGCCTTTAGAAAATAAAACTTTTGAGTTGAAGACACTGGAGTGGCTAGATGACTAGGAATCCTCACAGGATTTGAAGCTTTAGTGAGTCCCATCTCTGACATCTAAACATCTCTGCATCCCCCTTTTCAGATGTCTTTAGCACTGATGTTTACTCCACAGGGTCTTCCTAAAAGTGATGCTAGCTAGTTAGCATTACTCTTCTCTCACACATCACGAGTACCTCCAACATCACCTCAGCTGTTTATCAGCAGAAAAAGACTCCAGAAGGTGAAGGGCGGCTGGATTTCTGAGCACTGTCCATTTAGAAAGCCCCCAGTGTTTCAGTGAGTCATCTGCGGCTCTCTCGTGTCAATAGCGCCTCACATAACTATGCTAATTCCACTAGCGCTGTACGGCTGCGGCCCTGACGAACACTGAGTCACCGGGGGAACAAATGGCGAGTCGTCAGGTGCAATAAAGGCTACAGAAAGCACATTACGCTGATGAAGGACCCTCGACCTCAACACCTCGTCTGCATCTTTGATAAGGCCGTTCGCACAATGAGCCAAACAGAGATAAATAGGCGGATCGGGTCCGTTCACGCCTGCGAACAGTCCTCCCAGTCCTCCCCGGATAATTTCCGCAAATTACTTTGTTTGTTTGGCTCGGCTACTACCATTTTTCTATTCGGGCAAAAGCTATTACTTTCCGTGGGATTCTATTAAGACGCACGCGCTTATGATGAAGGGAAATCAGCCAGCTGCCTCGGGGAAGTGAATTTCAGAGGTTTTCTAGTAGCATCTATTAGCGTAATAACAGTTGCGTAACAGCGCTCCGGTGTCACTCAAAGCTACGGCATCCCTTATGTTTCTCTCTCCGACTAAAAGCAACGTCTCTACGGTAGCGTACGAATTTTCCAGCGAAAGCGAGGCGAGGCAGAGGCGCAAAATGCAGCTGATTAAAATCCTGTAATTATTTTTTTCATCGCACACAAAACACAGGTGCAGTCAGTCTAATCTTACCACACACACCTGCGACTAGAAAACATCACATGAATTAGAAATTATGCAACACATACACCATGTTTCTCATAAAAGACTATCTAGCCACCTAGAGGCGACTTTGAGAAGTTCATTTTACCACAGAGTAAGCATAGCACGTATTTCTATTTATATTTAATTTCATTTTTAGGAAAACTCACAGAAAAGTATCAGGTTTATAAACTGTAGCAACAGAGCTAAGGCTAAGGCTAAGGCAAAACAATGTTTTGCAGAGGGATGCAATAGGGTTTCAAAAATAAGGTACACTTCATTACACTTCATAAAAGGCTATTTAGCCACCTACAGGTGACTATGAGAAGTGCATTTTAGCACAGAGTAAGCATAGCACGTATTTCTGTTAAAATTTATATTTAATTTCCTTTTCAGAACAACTTACAGAAAATTAATTTCACAAAAGGAAGGGAACAAAGCGTAACGAACAGTTACACACAACAGATTCAGATGTTAAAGGAAGTATCAGGTTTATAAACTGGAGCAACAGAGCTAAGGCTAAGGCAAAACCATGGTTCACAAGCAAGAGTCCCAAAAAACAGTAACAATAACCAAAAAGACAACCATAAGATAACGCTATATATACAGTGACAGAGCTGTGTTGGCAATACTTTGCAAAGTAAAGGTGAAAACAGCAGGACATGTATTATGTGAAATGCTATTTAAATAATAGGTAAAGATGGCTACTAACCTGGTGGAAGTCTCAGCCTGGTCCTTCCTTTAGTAGGAGTAGTAAAGGTAAAAAGAGAAAAAAAAACCACATATATATCAGATAATGCATACATTATTCATAAACATAAAATATATATACCATATATAGCTCTGGAAAAAAATAAGAGATCACTTAAAGATGACAAGTCATCAAAACAAGCTGATTTTTTGCACCAGGAATTGAATTGAATGCATCTTCCAAAAGCAGTGTGTAAGACTGGTGGAGGAGAACATGCCAAGATGCATGAAAAACAGGGTTATTGCACCAAATATTAATTTCTGAACTCTTAAAACTTTAAGAGTTGCATTATTTCAAGTCTGAAAGTTCTGCATCTTTTTTGTTTTTTCAGCCATTTCTCATTTTCTGTAAATAAATGCTCTAAATGACAATATTTTTATTTGGAAGTTTGGAGAAATATTGTCTGTAGTTTATAGAATAAAACAACAATGTTCATTTTACTTAAACCTATACCTATAAATATCAAAATCAGAGAAACTGATTCAAAACTGAAGTGCTCTCTTAATTTTTTCCAGAGCAAATCATTTATCTGTTATTCAGAAGAAAAGTAATGGAAATAGAAAGGTAATCATGCATTAGCAAAGACATGCACCTTAGTTACCAAGATGCACAAAAGACCACTGAAGTTGTGCCATCAGTTTACAGTACCAGTCAAAATGTTAGTAATGTAAAGATTAGTAATGTTCTAATCCATATTATGGCAAGTAAAGAAAAATTGTCTTGAAATATTATGTGCAGTCGCAAAGACCATCAAAAATGTTATGATGGAACTGGCACTCATCAGGACACATCTTCAGCACTCTATGTTCTTAATTTCAAGCAAAGACAAAATGAGACAAGTCTAGAAATGTGAAATATAATGATGTAGATGTATAGATTTTTTGTGTTTATGTGGTGGTATCCTAAAGCAGGTGCCTCAGAATGTCCAGACTCATATTTATCCCAAAATGAGAGTATTTTAAGAAAGAAAATAGTCCAAAAACTTCAAAACTGGCAACCCAGTGGACCATAACAGAGCATAATTTCAAGCCTGACTGACACATATTTTCACTGAATCAGGAAACAGATGAGTAATGGATGAATGTGGAGGGCATAAAATACTCTATCCTAAAAATTCTAACATGGCTAACAATGAATACAAGCTAGTAGGAACCAGTACTATGCTAAATAGTCCCTGAATTCTAATATGAAAACTGTGTTCTACTTAAAATAATGCAAGTATGGCTACGAGTGAATGAGGAATAACATTATTCTTTTATAGCATTATTAGCATTTAGCCTGCTGCTAACCCTGGCTAGCACTGCTGGAGTAGCATTAGCAGCTAACCATGCTAAGCGCTAGCTCTTTCATGGTACAGAGGTAAGTATTATCGGTCTATAGTCTGCTGCTAACCCTGGCTAACACTGCTGGAGCTGCATTAGCATTAGCCGCTAACCGTGCTAAGCGCTAGCTCTTTCATCATTCAGAGGTGAGTATTATCGGCCTGTAGCCTGCTGCTAACCCTGGCTAACACTGCTGAAGCTGCATTAGCATTAGCCGCTAAATGTGCTAAACGCTAGCTTTTTCACCATTTAGAGGTAAGTAATATCAGCTTATAGCCTGCTGCTATCCCTGGCTAACACTGCTGGAGCTGCATTAGCATTAGCCGCTAACCGTGCTAAGTGTTATACAGCGCTGGATGAGTTTCTTAGATTTTACCAAATTACATTCAGAAAACCTCTGGAATATAATCAAGAGTAAGATGGATGATCACAAGCCATCAAACCAAACTGAACTGCTTGAATTTTTGCACCAGGAGTAAAGCAGCATAAAGTTATCCAAAAGCAGTGTGTAAGACTGGTGGAGGAGAACATGATGCCAAGATGCATGAAAACTGTGATTAAAACCAGGGTTATTCCACCAAATATTGATTTCTAAACTCTTCAAAAAGCTGTGCTAGCTTATATATGTTATAATGCTTTTCTAGGTTTATAAAGGTGTCGTAATTCTACTAACGCTGTCCTTCAGTACTGTTACCGAGCAACCCTGCTCATCTCAATCTGGATTTTTATTTCTTACACAATCTAAAAGCACTACTTGCCCTTTACATTAAGCACATAGCTTTCAAATGCATCTTCTTACATTAGCAGACGTTAAGAACATTTTCTGCTGCCCTGCTGTATATAAAATTATCCTTTCAGAGAAAGAGACTTTTTCATAGAAACCTGTCAGACGTGTGTTTTACTCTCTCTCTATAGGGAGGATAATCTCCAGGGCAGGGTTTTAGATGAAGTCTGAGGCCGGACTGTGCTGGACCTTGGCACAGCTTTGAACTTTGAGCAGATTTCTGTCAGACAGGTATGAAAGAAGAGCGTATTCTTTCTTTTACTGCGATGGAACGGATGAAATCAAAGCTAATGTCCAAAGAATAAAGAGCAGCAGGAGTGAGAGTGTGTGTGCAGTGGAGAGAGATTAGAGAGATAGAGGGATGGATAGAGTCTGACAGATCAAAAGACTGCAGAAACCATAGAATGGGAGTCCCCAAACACAATATCAACCCTTTACCAAACTCCAGATTTATCTTCTTTACCCGTGACTAACTTCAGATCACAGATCTATAGGCGTTCTACAGGCGAGTCATCAACCGCTGAAAGTGCAGAATGATTTAGGGCGTGTCAGCGTGTCTTTGCTATCGTAACGACAGGAAAAGTACACCTTGCACGACTTAAAACACGCAATTGAGTAATCATGGGTGTGCTTTTGGATGAACAGGTATGCTCTGACTTTGGAGGATTGCTATTTAACGACGCAGCGTTTCTGCGCTTTTTTGAGCTTTTTCATGCTGTAAAGAATGAAAAAATGTTACTTTATTTTGTATTCTGTTCATGATTGTTGATGTAACAGTTTGCAAGAGTAAAGGTTAAGGGTTGTGCACTTCATTGCCAAGATAGCAATGAACATCTAAATGTTTTTTCGGTTGCTGAAATAGCAATACGCCAGAAAGCATAGATATGTTCACAAGCACTATATTAAATAAAGGTAGTATATACGTCTTTTTAGGATATATGTCTTTTAATGAAGGCCCTATTTTTGCGTTCTATAGGCAAGTCATCAACCACTTAGCGTGCAGATCGGTTTAAGTGTCAGTGTGCCTCTGCTATCATAACGACAGGAAAAGTACACCCTCTGTGGCTGGGAATGCATAAAAGGCATGTACTACTGTTTTTGGATAAACAACGTGCAACAAACCAATTAGTGTGTCACTTGCCTTGCATTCCCTTTAAGAGCCAGGGGTGCTCTGACTTTGGCAGATTGCTATTTTAATGGTGCAGCGCTTTTGCGCTTTTTTTTTTAGCTGACCTGTTTGTTCGCGCTGTGAAGATGCACAAGCAGGTAATTTAAAGGAAAAGCAATTCTGTTGATGATTGTTGATGTAACAGTTTGCAAGAGTAAAGGTTAAGGGTTTGTGCACTTCATTGCCAAGATAGCAATGAACATCTGAATGTTGACAGTGGTCTAGGTTTATTTCAGTCAGTGGCACACCCATGTTTTCTGTTGCCAAGTTGGTTTAGGGCATGTCAGTGTGTCTTTGCTATCGTAACGACAGGAAAAGTACTTCTTCTGTGGCTCGGAATTGCTTAAAAGGCATGTACTAATTCTCTTAATTTATCATGTGTGTATTTTGGGATAAACAATGTGCAATAAACCAATCAGTGTGTCACTTGCTTTACATTCCCTTTGGCGGATTGCTATTTTAATGACGCAATGTTTCTGTGCTTTTTTCAAGCAGGTAATTTACAGGAAAAGCAATGTTATTTTATTTTGTATTCTGTTGATGATTGTTTGTTTAGTAACAGTAAGAGTTTAAGAGAGTTGAGTAAGGGTTCAGGGTTTGTGCACTGTATTGCCAAGGTAGTAATAAACGTCTCATGTTGACTGTGCTCTGACTGAGGTTTATTTCAGTCAGTGTTACACCTCTGTTTTCTATTGTCAAGCCAGAAATATGCCAGAATTTTACCTGAACAATAGATATATTCACAAGCGCTGATGCTATTTGAACGATACAGGCTGAAGACGTGAAAATAGACTGTTCACAGGGTGTAAGATAGCAATGCGCATCTTGATGCACCTTCTTTAGGGTGTAATATTGGGCCATTCATTTGTTAAAGGGTTGAAATGAGTCAGGGGATTGTAGTGGTTGACTGAAGACTGTAAGAATAAGAATATAAACAGCACATAGAAGAAGAGAGATATGGGAAATAAAAAAAATATGCTTAATTTTCAGCATTTTCAAGCTTTTTTGACTTTTGTGTGTCCCTAGTGGACAAGCTTAAACATTAGTTAAAGGTAGGAAATACGCCTTTTAAGATTACAATTTCTGACTCGGCGGATTGCTTTTTTAACGCTGCAACATTTCTGCGCTTTTTCAAGCAGGTAATTTACAGGAAAAGCAATTTTATTTAGTAATCTGTTGATGATTGTTTGTTTAGTAACAGTAAAAGTTTGAGAGAGTTGAGAGTAAGGTTTGTGCACTGTGTAAGGTTTGAGTTGAGGGTTTCTGCACTGTATTGCCAAGATAGCAATGAACATCTGAATGTTGTCTAGGTTTATTTCAGTCAGTGGTGCACCTGTGTTTTCTGTTGCCAAGATAGATAGCAATACACCAGAATGTGTAGGTATGTTCACAAGTGCTGTTGCTATTTAAACAATACAGGATGGAGATGTTAAAAAAATAGACTGTTCACAGGGTGTAAGATAGCAATGAGCATCTTGATGAACCTTCTTTAGGGTGTAATATAGGACCGTTCATTTGTTAAAGGGTTGAAATGAGTCAGGGGACTGTAGTGGTTGACTGAAGACTGTAAAAATAAGAATATAAACAGCGCATAAAAGAAGAAGAAGAAGAAGAAGAAGAAGAGAATCTAGTAGAAGTAAAAATAGTAAAAAGGAGTATTAGAGCAGCTGCCAGTGGATTTATACCTACTTTGTGGGACTGCAGGTATGCAGCGCCTTTAAATGAGGCTTCCAGGTAGCAATGGAAATGGAGTTTTCATCAGCTGCATAGCTACGCCAAACACACTGCATGCCAAAAAAACACACACAAACAAACCCAGAGGAGGAAAGAGGGAGCGAGAGGGGAATAAATAAAGAGGGGAAAGAAAAAATAGAAGGACAAGGTCAAAGTAACAGGAAAAGAGGGGGAAAGTAAAGAAACCGAGAAAAACAAAAAGACAGAAAACAAATGCAGATTAGTAAAGAACACGGTTGCAGTTGGTACATCTCAGCAGGCCTCTATACATGCCTTGGAACAGGTAGAACATTTTCATACACCTGCCAGGTGGCCTCCAGGTCAGGCCGGCCAGTGTCGGTCGCGTAATAACGCCACGCTGCCTGATATGAGATCATTATTAAACACATACAGTATTCACACACAAAAACATAAAAACAACTATTAACTAGTCAATTAGCATAAGAATGATCATTGTTTCTACATCCACTATATTCATTGTTTTCAGTTCCACTGATTATATAGGAAACTTTGTAGTTCTACTGTTTAGTTACTGTATTTTTTGTGCTACACTGAATAAATGATGAGTAAAATTTACTTGAAAAAAAGTTTCGCAACTTTCTGCATTAGATTTTTTTAAGTAAATTTAATTTCAGATAAATTTAAGTAACTTCAACTCGGTTTCATGACTTAAATGTTACACAGAGTAAATGAGATAACTGAACTTCAGTCAATCCTTTCTTTTAGTAAACTTTACTTCATTTATTTTACTGAATCAATCCTTTCTTTTAGTAAACTTTACTTCATTTATTTTTACTGAATCAATCCTTTCTTTTAGTAAACTTTACTTCATTTATTTTACTGAATCAATCCTTTCTTTTATTAAACTTTACTTCATTTATTTATACTGAATCAATCCTTTCTTTAGGATACTAAAAATAATGTATTACGTGTCATCCATGTGATAAAACAGTGTAATATGTGTGTTTTAACTAAAAATATTTAACTTTCAGGAATTATAATATATTATGTATCATACATCATTTGAGTAGTATTGTATAAATTAAGTAATTGTAATTAGGTAATATTGTATGCAGAAATAAAGTAATTGTAATTAGGTAATATTGTATAAATGAAGTAATTGTAATTAGGTAATATTGTATAAATGAAGTAATTGTAATTGGGTAATATTGTATAAATGAAGTAATTGTAATTAGGTAATATTGTATAAATGAAGTAATTGTAATTAGGTAATATTGTATAAATGAAGTAATTGTAATTGGGTAATATTGTATAAATGAAGTAATTGTAATTAGGTAATATTGTATAAATGAAGTAATTGTAATTGGGTAATATTGTATAAATGAAGTAATTGTAATTAGGTAATATTATATGCAGAAATGAAGTAAAGTTTAATAAAAGAAAGGATTGATTCAGTAAAATAAATGAAGTAAAGTTTACTAAAAGAAAGGATTGATTCAGTAAAAATAAATGAAGTAAAGTTTAATAAAAGAAAGGATTGATTCAGTAAAAATAAATGAAGTAAAGTTTACTAAAAGAAAAGATTGACTGAAGTTCAGTTCACTTATTTACTCTGTGTAACATTTAAGTCTTGAAACCGAGTTGAAGTTACTTAAATTATCTGAAATTAAATGTACTTAAAAAAAGCAAATGCAGAAAGTTGCGAAACATTTAAATAAATTTTACACGTCATTTTTTTCACACACTTAAAATCCTTTGCGTGTTTACAGTGTTAAAACACAGTGTTAAAACAAGCTACGTGGGAAGAACCACTAGCTGATAGCACCCTGGGTTACCAGAACACTCAGGGTTTCTCAGTTTAGCGCTGTTGGGCATCATTTACTTCAAGCTAGAACGCTGAGGTTAGCAGCTAATGCTAATGCTGCTGCACCCAGCCTTAGTGCTGGAGAAACTTCACT
The DNA here is from genome assembly GCF_023375975.1 of Astyanax mexicanus. Classification (NCBI taxonomy): domain Eukaryota; kingdom Metazoa; phylum Chordata; class Actinopteri; order Characiformes; family Acestrorhamphidae; genus Astyanax; species Astyanax mexicanus. The sequence goes on from NC_064428.1 coordinate 32,074,972, forward strand.
GAAAACTCACCGTTAGAGACAATATTGGAAATCTAAGCTTACTGTAAATAAATTTGCCTTATAATCCAGAAAATAGAAATGTATTGATAATTTGCCTTATAATCTGGTGCGCTTTATAATCTCTAAAATAAGGTACAGACTGTCGTCCTGTATCTGTAAAAGTAATATTAGAGACAGAAGCTCTTCCTCTAGTCACAGGATGCTGAGCACAGGACTACAGGACTACAAAGTGCTCTTATATGATCAGCAGAGCTTAAAAAAAGAGGTAAAAGGTGTAGAAATTTTAGAAAAGATTGTATTAAGTGTCATATTGCAGCATTTTATTTGGTTCATTCATAATGAAATTGTAACGAAATATGAAGAACAACTGCAAGATTAAAATTCAAATAAAGATTTAGAAAAGTGCTAAAAAGTAAATGTGTGACAGCTGTGATATATATGTAAATTTATTTATGTATTTCCTGATTGCGTGTCTAAAACCCCCCAAACACACCAAGCCAACTGTTGGCTGTTGGACACAGTGAAGCCGGTGGAGAGTGCTGGGTGCTGGGTGTTGACTGCGTCTCACTGTTGGTTTAATTTGGCTGAATAAACATGTTGGAGGGGCGTTACTCAGTCAAGTGTAAAAACAACAGTACACTAATCGTGCATTTTAATTCACTGTTTAATGTAAATACAAGCACTGATCACCAAGATAATTGACTTTTATACAGAAGATTTAGCTTAAACTCAAGTTTTTAAAAACTAAAGCTCACTTTTCTGAAGGATGCTACATTTTACAAGAATTTCAGTGGTGTGAAAAAGTATTTTCCTCAATACAGATTTCTTTTATTTTTGCTTTTTTTGTTTATGCTATCTTTAGCTGTTATATATTCAGTTGTTAACCAGTCTATGCCACTTTTTAATTCTTTCATGCTATTTTAAAATATATTATGCATTTTTTAACCATTTTATGCTTTTATAATTATTTTATACTATCTTTAAATATTTTATGCACTATTAAGCATCTCATGCTATTTGTAACTATTTTATGAAATTTTAACTATTTTATGCTTTTTAAAATAATTTATAATGTTTTATGCAATTTTAAGCATTTTATACAATTTTAAACTATTTTATGAATTTTTAATCATTTTAAGGTTTTTAAGTAGTTATGCTATTTTTAAATATGTTATGCAATTTTTAGCTTGTTATGCTATTTTTAACTATTGCATGCAATTTTTAACAATGTTATGTTTTTTAACTATTTTATGCTGTTTTTAAACATTTTATGCTTTTATAATTATTTTATACTATCTTTAAATATGTTATGCACTATTTAGCATCTTATGCTATTTGTAATTATTTCATGAAATTTTAACTATTATATGCAAATTTAATTTATTTTTGCCTTTTTTGTCAAACATATATTTTTCCGATTAGCAAACAAACTATCCAACCAATCCCTGCTCTGTGTGAAAAAGAGCCTTACAGTCTAATGTAAGTTTGAGGAACCTGGTCAAATTAAATGTGCTTTAAATTTTCTACAGTATATACATTATGTTGCTTAAAAATGTACCTTTTTCACATTGTAGCCGCTGTATCTGTGATATACATAAAGTTTGATTTGAAAAATCCAACAATTTATAATGTTACCTGTATGAGGCAGGCTGCAGGATTCCTCCTCTTCTCAAAGTGTTTCTGTCTGTGCTGCTCCTGAACCTTCAGAGCAAAACCTGAACCCAGAATACCCTGCAAACACAAGAGGAAAGAGTCAGCAACTCGAAATACACAATTACTAACATTATTAAACCTTTTTTTTAAACCACTTCATTACATTTTTATGCAGTTTTTAACCATTTTATGCTTTATTAACTTGTTTTGCTATCTTTAACTGTTTTATGCAGTTGTTAACCAGTTTATGATTTTTAATTATTTTATGCTATTTTAAAATATATTATGCAATTTTAAGCATTTTATGCAATTTGTAACTATTTCATGCTATTTTTAACTATTTTATGAAATTTTAACCATTTTATTCTTTTTAACTAGTTGTGCTATTTTTAACTATTGCATGCAATGTTTAACAATTATATGTTTTTTAACCTATTTATTCTGTTTTTAATGTATTATGCAATTTTAACCATTTTATGTTTTTATAATATTTTATACTATTTTTAATATTTTATTATTTAGCAGCTTATGCAATTTGTTATTATTTTATGCTATCTTTAACTGTTTTATGCAATTGTTAACCATTTTATGCAATTTTAAATAATTTTATGCTTGAATCTTTGTGCCAAAGTTTTATTTTATGCTATTTTTAACAATGTTCATCTGCTACAGAGGGTCCGATTCTATAGGCAGTACTTTTCTACAGAGATTAGCCTAAAGTAGCTGAAGGCCTTCATTAAAAGGGGTGTTGAAAAATATTTGGACCAAAGGAATGTGATATCAGTGATTCTGGGTGTGGCTTTATTGTTGGTGCCAGAAGGGCTGGTTTAGGTATTATAGGAAAAAATATATCAAAATACAAAATTTTAGAATTTCATATTATCAATTAGCAGTTATCCGTTATTTTTTTATTTTTTGGCCTGGCACTAATCCACGTTTTCGGAGGACTGTTTAAGACGTCATTTTTATTAGTTTTTCATTGAGGAAGGACAGGAAAGAAAAAAGAGAAAAAAAAACTAAGCAGAAGAAAAACACTAAATATTGATAGAGATGAATTTAGCAGTTAATGACGAAGAGGGCAAACAAATATATAATATATTAAATAATAAAAAATAAAGAATTGATGGAAGAGAAATTTCATATATTTTCCTAATTAATATTTTTCAGCACACTTAACACTAATCTAGTCTATTGAAATTCCAAGTTAAGGCTTCTGTACGGTGGCCGAGAAAGCCCAGCGCAGTGCAAATTGAAAAGCGCTGCAAAAGCACAAAACACATCCATCAAAATTACAACACAGGCGCAGCAAATAGAAAAACGCGCTGCAACTAGAACCACAACACAACGGAAGTGAGTCACAACACAACGGAATTTTCCCGGGGGACCTTAAAAGATGCTGTACCAGCTGTATACAAAGGACAATAAGTGACAAACAAGCTTCTGAAAAGTAAGTTATGTTTATTACCTGTGATTACCACGGTTGTGTGCATATTATTAAAAGTTCTGCTTCACAAAACGCCTTGTTTGCCACTTATTGTCCTTTGTACACATAGTGAAGTCCGAGACGTTACTGAAGACGCAGCTTAGCTAATACAGCATCTTTTAAGGTCCCTCGGGAAAATTCCGTTGTGTTGTGACTCACTTCCGTTGTGTTGTGGTTCTATTTGCAGCGCGTTTTTCTATTTGCTGCGCCTGTGTTGTACTTTTGATGGATGTGTTTTGTGCTTTTGCAGCGCTTTTCAATTTGCACTGCGTTGGGCTTTCTCGGCCACCGTACTTCTGCACTGAGTTATATCTGATCCAGGACAGACAGTGCTGTAGAACTTACCGCAGGCAGAGCGAAGAATGAGATTCCGAGAAGAGCGAAGCCGGCAGACAGCATTCGCCCCGTCCACGTCTTAGGAGTCTTATCTCCATAACCTATAGTGGTCAGAGTGATCTATACAACAACAGAGGAATGAGAACAAACAGACAAACAATACACAACATTATTTACACTATTTCCTCTAAAAGTAGTGTTCTATGACCTGTTCTACTCTACTATTGGTATGCTGTGAATGGAGAGAATTCAGGAACTCACCGTTCCCCACCAGAGCGCGTCAGCGTAGGTGGAAAACTCTTTATTGAACTCCTTCTCCACGAGATACACCAGAAAGGAGGAGAAGATGAGCACCAGAAAACCAATGTACCAGGCGGTCACCAGCTCCTATACAACACAAGAGCAGATATTTAAGATTTCAGAGTCAACCTGAAATCAATGCTTCAGTATTTTATACTCTGAGTTCCTGTTTCTGGTCTTGTTGAGCATAAGCCATCAAGTAAAACTATTAAAAAACTAAATACTGTTTTTCCTCTTAATCTTCCAACCAAATCTGAAGACTAAAGACCTGCTTTAATGTTATTGACCCTGCATTCACACTAGAAGGCAACAAAGCAACAGATGACCAGTCATTTTTTTTTATTTAATAAAGCATAGAAGAAAACAGCAGATATTGATGTGCTATGTTTAACTATTTTATGCCCTTTTTAACCATTTCTTGCAATTTTTAAAAGATTGTATGTATTTCTAACCATTTTATGTTATTTTTGACCTATTTTATGCTATTATTCGTATTGTTTTATGCTATTTTTAACCATTTTATGCTATTTTCAACTATTTTATGCATCTCGTACACCATATTATGCTATCTCTAACCATTCTATGCTATTTTTAACCATTGTATGCCATTTTTAAACCATGTTCTGCTATTTTTAACCATTTTATACTATTTCTAACTACTTCATGCTATTTTGACTGTTTTGCACTTTTTAACCATTTTATCCCAATTTTAACTATTTCATGCAATTTTTCTGAGCCAGTTGTCATTCCCTTCATTCCCTTTAAGAGTCGGGTGAGCTCTGACTTTGGCGCGTTGGTATCTTAACAGCGTGTTGCTTTTTGCAAGCTTCAGCTGACTGTTGACTGTTGTCAGGGTTTTAATCAGTCAGTAGCGCACCTGTGTTTCCCTCCGCCAAGATAGAAACACGCCAGACCACACCAAACCATCAATGTAGATTTATTTCTAAACTCCAATGCTATTTTAATGGCCTGGGCACAAGACATAAAAATAGACTGTTGACGGGGTGTAAAATAGCCATGAGCATCGCAACGTGCCTTATGCAAGGTGTATGATATTGCCCATAGTTTTACCCTCTGATTCATCTGTTTTAAGAGTCTAAACTAAAACAAGGTCTGCCAATTAGCATCATCGTAACAATTACTTGTTATATTATCAACACTGTCAAATAAATTGGCAAATAAATGCATTGTTTCTGTGTGTCTTCACTCTGATGGAAACTATACTACCAAAGTCCCTTTATTCTCTTTTATATTAAAGCCAGACTGACCGTCAAAGATTACACCTTAATCTGAAAACGAGTGCGTGGATAAGTAATCCCACCCAGCTAATAACTGAGATTACTCTACTGTCCTAGAACACCAGAACACATGCCTGAGGACAATAAAAAACCTTCAGAATAAAGTAAAAGATTAGTTACAGTAGCATAATGTACCTTAAACAGCACGAAGGCTGAATTATGAACACTGGTCTAAAAAAAAAAATTATGGATCTAAAAATAAAAATAAGGGGGTATAAAAATCATGCAAATGTTTTACACCTTTTTTATATCTCTTTATAAAACACACAGGTAAGGGTCAAAAGGGTTTGTTTCCATCAGGCTTGTATACATGTTCATACAGCCCTACTAGCTTTTTTTATGACAAACCAAAGAAAATGCATATTTGTATTAGTTCCTATCATGCCTTTAGCTTAGAAAGGCTGTAAGAGATGATTTAGTTCAGAAAGTAAAATCTCCCAGAATCTAGAACGAGTGGCCCAAGAGTGAACATAAATGCACACTCAGGCGACACATGTTCATGAAGTGCATACAAAACAGAGAGGGTTCTGATTGGCCTGTTCTCTGCAAAGAGTCTGTGAGGCAGCCAATCAGTTTTTGGACGGGATGCGTTCAGGAGCATCATGGCACCCATTAAAACTCGTTTCACCTCAGACTACTCTAAAGTATATCCATATCTGGTAAAAGTAAAGAACTATGAAAGTCTTGCTCGCTGTACAGTTAGTAATAGTGATTTTAGCACTGCCCATGTGAGACTAAATGATTGCAAAAAGCATGTTGAGGTGAGTTAATGTCATATACAGTACTGTGCAAATGTTTTAGGCACCTGGGGGAATTTTAGTCAAGAAAAAGCAGTTAGTGTTTATTAGCTCACTAAAACACTTATAGCATTACAATAAATACAAACAGCAATTTTACAAAAATAAGAGCTTTTACAGCCCTGTTTTTCATTTTAAAAGGCTTTGATTGGTTAAAACCGCTGTCAGTCAGATAAGAGTCCTGTAGCAACTGAAAAACGCAGACTAATGCTTTAAATTAGTTGTTGTTTTTTTATTTGAGTTAACTTATAAAATAAATGCTTACACTTACAATAATTATATTATTTACTTCCTGATAAATATTGTGTAATTATTTACATGCACTTTTTGTCACCCCTTATATATACACACACACACACACACACACAGTTTATGTCCATAAACCCAGCTTACCTTGCTGTGTGCGTACACTACAGATCCCAGCAGCTTCCAGGTTCCTCCACGGCGGTCCATACGCACCATGCGCAGGATCTGAAGGAAGCGGAGGCTTCTCAGCGCTGAGGTGGCAAAGATGTTGCCTTGGCTTCCGGCCGAAACCACAGCGACCGATGCTATCAGCACTATGATATCTGTAGGAGAGATAGTAGAGAGTAGAGAGGAGACAAGATGGAAAAAAAGAGAGAAAAACAAATTTAAGAAAAACTGATTCTATTTTGTTACTAAATGAGGCAAATTAAGGATATTTTTTTTATCTGGTAAGACTTTGCTCTTGATTTTAGAATATTGCTGTTAGGGTTTGATTGTACTCTACCACAGGAGCACTAGTAAGGTCAGGTGGTGTTGGATGATTAGTTCTGGTATTGGATGGAAATCCACTAGGTCAGAGAACACAGTTCAGCTTAATACCCCTCTATCTGAAGCTGTTGGCATTGGGCACAGCGAGCATATGCTCATGTATGGCTACTCCAGAGCATCCCATTCTATTAGCATCCGATTCTATTATGTTTTATGGAGATAATCCAAGCTGTGTGGCCAACTGAACACATGCCGTGATCCATTTGAGTAGGCATTAAAGAGTTCAGAAATCAACATTTGGTGGAATAAGCTTTAAAGTTTTTAATCACAGTTTTCATGCATCTTGGCATCATGTTCTCCTCCACCAGTCTTACACACTGCTTTTGGATAACTTTATGCTACTCACTCCTGGTGCAAGAATTCGAGCAGTTCAATTTGGTTTGAAGGCTTGTGATCATCCCTCTTCCTCTTGATTATATTCCAGAGGTTTTCAATTAGGTGAATTTAAAGAAACTCATCACTTTTAAGTGGTCTCTTATACAGCTCTTTTTTCCAGAGCTGTATATTGTTTTTTTTATTGAAATAATGCACCTGGTAGCTGTTGGAATTGAACGAAACTTTACAATTAAAAGGAGATGGGTGAGCATTACAACACCACTGCAAAAAAAGACAATGGTGGACCATTTAGTTTCTCTCAGTCCAATGATGATCCCTCTCTTAAAGCTTGTAAAAAAAAAAAAAACTCGGCAAATGTCTTTAAATGCATTGTAGAGGCATGTCTATCAGGTAAAGGTCTCTCACCAAGAGGTGCACTACCCTAGAATACTCTGAGAGCCTTTTTATATAGCGCAGCAGGTGAAGCATATTTACGCCCACTTGTGGTTAGACCCAAGCTGTTGGGCCAACTGAATACCTGGTGAGAACAAATAAGAAATAAGACACAAAATACAAAATAAAGGGATAACTTTCCAATGATGCTGTTTTTATTGAAAGACAAGACCGAGAACATAGTAATGGAAATAATCAAGAGAGAGAGAAAGAGCAAGAAGAAAGAGAGAGAGAGAGAGAGAGAGAAAGAAAGAGAGAGAGAGGCCAGAGGAAGTTCACTCTAAACCACATCCACTAAAGAGGCTGCAGCAAACCCTCAAAAAACACAAGCAGCTCCAGGCCTCAAGCCGAGGAATAATATTAGCTTTCTCTCTTTTTTCTCTCTGTTTTTCTCCCCTCCTCACATTCCATCCATCTCAAACTCCTCAGGAGAACGTCCTGCTGCTCCGATACATCCTCGCGCTCCTCGCTGCGCCGAGTCCCGAGCGCCGAAACCAAAGTGTTGGCGGTGTGTTTTCGGATCTTCGGGGAGTCTGGAGGAACCTGCCGATGTAGCAGAGTGTTCTCATCTTCATGAATCATAGACCAGTTGGCCAGCGCAGCAGAACGTGGAACCATGGGCTTGGTGAAAAATACATAAAGTCATCAAATAAAAAGGGCCTGGGGGTTTGTGCGACGGGTAGCTGTCAATCCTGCCATGTGAAAGTAACGAGGAAAAGGACAGCGGTGGGAAATGTTCAGCTTTAGGAAACTAGCTTAATAGTGTGAAATAGAAGAAAATACACTGTTTTGAAGCTTATGAAAATGTAAGAATCTACTAAAACAATGATACAGCTCTGATTTTGCTATTTATAGGTATATATTTAAGTAAAATGAACACTGTTGTTTTGTTCTATAAACTACAGACAACATTTCTCCCAAATTCCAAATAAAAATATTGTCATTTAGAGCATTTATTTACAGAAAATGAGCTTTCAGAGCTCAAATAATGTAAAGAAAAAAACTTCATTTTAATATTCATAGAGTTTTAAGAGTTTCTAAATCAATTTTTGGTGGAATAACCCTGGTTTTTAATCACAGTTATTTTTTTTTATGCATCTTGGAATCATGTTCTCCTCCACCAGTCTTACACACTGCTTTTGGATGACTTTATGCTACTCCCTCCTGGTGCAAAAATTCAAGCAGTTCAAGTTCAAGCTTGGTTTGATGGCTTGTGATCATCCATCTTCCTCTTGAGTATATTCCAGAGGTTTTCAATTTGGTAAAATCAAAGAAAAGTAGTATTTTTAAGTTTTGTTAATATTAATCTAAATTTTTTTGAGTATATTCCTGCATTTTAGGGTTGCAACACTTTCTTAACCCTTGTGTGGTGTTCATATTTTTGTTACTCGTTTACTTTGTTACTTGTATTTAATTCAGCAAAATTAAGCAATTTTACATTAAAATGCTTTACACATGCTTGCTTCACCTAAATTGCAAGCAATATAAACAGCTTACATGGTTAATATTTGCCCTTTACCTTTCTTATGTTACATTTCTTTTAAAAAGTGCTACTCTTTTTGTATTAGTTTTTTAATAAAATGTAAAAGAAAATGAATTAAACTCAAGATATGAGTAGAAAATTTGTTTAGTTTCAAATTTACAAATGAAGCAATGTTTATTAGCCCTTGGCCAAACATACTGTATGTGATATAAATGTGTGTGTGTGTGTGTGTGTGTGGGGGGGGGAGGGGGGGGGGGGTGTGTACAGTGTGTGTTTATCGAAAATGTGTTTTGATATATGTTTTTCACAAAAAAATGAGCCAATGCCAATGAGTTTGAGTTAGAAAAAATATATTTTTTGTATCATTTGATGAAATATTAAAACGGGTCCCACAGACCCGAACACCACACAAGGGTTAAACAAGATTGAACAGGAGAAATTTAGGGCTAGTAATGAAATAAAAAAGTGAAAAATAGTACAAAAGAAGAGGCTATGGAGATACTATTAGACTACAGTATTTCCCTGTATTTTTACAGTGGTGTGGTTATGAACACTGATGCGCTGATGCTTATTTTTTTTTAGATGTTCTTCTACTGTAGGTTCCTTTTGTAAGTTTCTGGGTCACCTAATGGTTCTGGGTCATCACTCTAGTATTAACAATCCATCACTGTCCCAATTTTTCTTCATTTAGAGATAATGGCTCTCACTGCGGGGCTCTGGAGTCACAGGGCCCGGGAGAAATGGCTTTGCGATGCTTTCTGAAGCTGCTGCTGATACACGCAGGCATGCCAAAAGTCATGGGACAGCATTTAGTATGTAATGTAAACTGATCATGAAGTTTTACCTCAGCGGAGGTCTTGGGAATGCATATTGACGTTGCAATTAACCTAAACAGTGGAGCCAGTTAATGCAGACTGAACTAAAAGACCTGACTGGACAGTAACAAAACTTATAAACCACGCAACTTTATAAAATACATTATTCTAAAATATGATTTGTGAACGGTCAAATCATGCGGAATTCATGCGTCTTTTTGCTTTTACACATTAGCATTAGCATCAGCGCTACGTGCTTCTCTCTCGAAACCACACTGCATCTCTTGGTGCAGCTGTGCAGCTATAGCTGCAAAAAAACAGCAAAAGCAAACCGCCTGGCCTTTTTACACCTCCTCGACCTGAGCATGAACTTCAGAGCAGCTGTTTACTGTTTCTCCACTCCAGCAAAAGATGCTCCACATATGAGCTGCTAACTCATCCATTTCCCTTTATAAAGCTACGACTCGTCTCTCAAATATGAGTTTTTTTTTTGTTGGTGGTGAAGAAGGAGACGTTTATACACGTATTAATGTGCAGCATGTGAGGCGTTTCAGGGACAGATTCGTTCACATTACACACAGATACAAATCACTTACATTTGTGAATATGAACCGTCAAGATCTGAGCAAAAATCTGATTTGAGAAATGTGGCTTGTAATGTGAACGTAGCCATAAAGCCATCAGGGCAAGACCTAATTCCTGTCTGAAGTACACTGTTCCAAATATCTAGATAGTTAAATTGTTTTTAAATGCATTTTATAAATTATGATTCTTCATCAGAATTATTTTTAGTTATACTGTATAGGTTTCATATTTTTTTTTTACTTCATCTCTCATTATTGTTCAAATGAAATGTATCCATTAAAAACATGTTTAAAAAAGCGCGGGCTAAGCGCTGCCACTATGAACGGTAGATCCCTGGTTCGAATCCTGCTTATGCAGCTTGCCATCAGCTGCCGGAGCCCTGAGAGAGCACAATCTGCCTTGCTCTGTCTGGGTGGGTACAGTAGATGGCGCTCTTTCTTTCCCCTCATCACTCCAAAGGGTGATGTGGATCAGCACAAGGCTGCATCTGTGAGCTGATGTATCAGAGCCAAGTCGCTGCGCTTTCTTCCGAGCGTTAGCGCTGTGATGCTACTCTGTAATGCTGCATCAGCAACAGTTCTAAAAGAGGCGGAGTCTGACTTCACATGTATCGCAGGAGGTATGTGCTAGTCTTCACCCTCCTGGTGTTCACTAGGGGCATCACTAGTGATTGGGGGGAATCCTAATAAGTGGATTGGGTAATTGAAACTGTTAACACTTAACTCTTAAAATAATGACTACACACACACACACCTGTGTAAGGGTGTTATCTTATCAGGTTGTGAGGTTGAAGATGGGTCGTGAAGATCGTGCTCATGGCAAGGCGACATGAATTATGGGAGATGGGGTCATGCCATTGTATGGTGACCTGCTGTGTCTGGCTAGAACTATCCATGGGTTCATCCATCCAAGCGACTCTGGCAGAAATCCATCGATCCACATACACATTCAAATCGTTCCTATCCCATGACTTTTGGCATACTAGAACTTTATATCCTCTGTAGAGGTATAAACTTTTGGTAAGCTAATATTTTTGTTTTCAGGTTGTAGCAAAGTCTGATTCATCATGCTGGTGGAACACACACACACACACGCGCACACACACACGCGCACGCACACACACACGCACACGCACACGCACGCACACACACACACTCTTATTAATGACATCCATTACTTTGACAACTTCCCATTCAAAACAATGAAGCCAGAAATAAGTGCTGACAAAATCCCTGCAGCCACAACTGAAACACACACACACACACACACACACACTAGACAAAACACACACACACACACACACACACTAGGCAAAACACACACATGGGGCGATACATTTCAACCCTAATGAGCTCCACTCTGCACTCACACGGTGGGAAAGGGAATACAATCCTGAGGAGGTCAAGGATCTGGACTGGTTGCCAAATTGTAGAAAATTACACCCACAGGGAATGAGGTGGAGAATGTGCTGCTCAAACCATCATAGCCAACACATTTATCCACACACACACACACTGCAGTTACCCACAGTGGAGCCAGAACTGCATAACCTGGAGTAGAATCTACATTATCATATTTTTCGCACTATAAGGCTCACTGGATTATAAGGTGCATTATCAATAAACATCCATTTTCTGGTCTATTTTTTATACATAAGGCGTACCAGGCTATAAGGCGCATTTTAAGAGACACTATAGGGAACTTCTAATTCAGCAGGTCTCGCCTCCGGGTGGTGGTGATGGGGGGTAGCTAACTAAGCTAAGTAAAGCTAAGCTAAGAGCTAAGTAAACAAAACCGTGATAAAAGAAAATACTTTCTTTTAAAGTCAAACAAGTGCTGGATGTTAATCTACTCAGATTTCTCTTCTTAAAACTGTTTATTTAGGTAAGTAAAGTTCTTTCATTTATTTACAGTAAGGTTAGACTCACAAACTTCTCCAGCACTAAGGCTGGAGCATTAGCATTAGCATTAGAGGCTAACAGCTGATTGTTAGCGGTTAAAGAAAAGGAATAAAAAAAAAGAAATAAAAAGGAGAGAAAATAAAACAGAATTTGGCCCTACAACTAATATACCATTTATTTGAACAGTAGTTTGAAATAGGCCAAATAAGAATATGGCAACTTAATGCAGACTCAACCGGAAGATTTAACTGTATAATAGCAAGCCTATAAACTACCCAATCTTTTAAAATATATTATTAAGAAAGCTATAAAATCGTAAAGCCACCTGTCTGCAGTACACTGTTCCAATGGTCTATACTATAATTTTGTTTTATACAGTTGTATATGTTTTATAATTACTGTTCAAATGATATAAATCCATCAAAAACAAGTTTCTTACTGTAAGAAAGTAAAACGTTGTTTTAGAGCTACTGATAAACTTATAAATATAAGTATATAATATATATTTATATTATAAATACTTAAATTTTAAGAAAAAGTCATAATATTCAGAGAATAAAGTGACATTTTTATAGAATAGCATAGAATAAAATCCTGATGTGTTGAAAATAAAGTTTTTTTTTAAGATATAGTAATATCTATAGGATACAGTAATATTTAAATAATAATTTAGTGTTTAAAAATAGTTTTTGTTATATACAGTATCTAGTATTAAGTAATACTATTTAGATAATAATGTGGTACTTTTTAGTATAATATTGTAATTTTTGAAGTACAAATATTTAGAGAATAATATTGACATATCTCTAGAATACCATTTTAAAATTATTTCTTAAATAAAGTCATAATATCTTTAAAGTATAAAATAATAATAGGTATATTTTTTAGCATTATATTGTAATATTGTAAAAAGAATGAAGTCACATTACTTTGAGAATAAAAGTTATGTAATTATTCAACAATAATAAAATTAAATTTTAAAATTAATACGAGGGACACTGAGGAGTACTTGGAAGTTTTAAATATTACCATATTTTACTAAAAATAATTACTTTATTCCTCAAAAGCAATTAGTATTATTTTAATGACCTTAAAATGTATTAATTAATTCCTTATTCCTAGAAATGTACTGTTTTTATTTTTTCATGCTGTCATAAAAAGAGACGTAGGAGATTTTAAAATATGTGTTACTATTATTATACAGCAACAAACTGATCACTGGTTATTAGTTAAGGTCATGTTTCATTAATGTTTCTATAATTGATTATTGCTTTACTTTTAGATTAAAGTCGTAAAATATGGCAATAATAAAAATAATAAAATTGCATTTTAAAGTTAAAATGAGGGACACTGAGAAGTACTTGGTAGTTTAGAGTTCATATTTAAATATTACCATATTTTACTTTAAAATAATTACTTTATTCCTGGAAATGTTTATAATTGATTATTTCATTACTTTGAGAATAAAGTTGTAAAATTATGACAATAATACAAATAAAAAAGTTAAAATGAGAGATACTTTAGGAGAACTTAGTAGTTTAGAGTTTATAATTAAGTATTACTATATTTTACTAAATAATAATTACTTTATTCCTGGAATAACTGGAATAAAAAACTGTTTTTATGTCTTTTTTTAAAGATGCGTTACTATTATTATACAGGTACAAACTAATCACCGCTCATTAGTTAAGGTCATGTTTCATTAATGTTTCTATAATTGATTATTTGAGTTTAATTGAGCCGATGCTGAAAGGATGCCAGGCTTCAGTCTCTCAGTGCTGGAGCTGTTGTATAAAGACAGAGGTGGCCGTGCTGGTGGGTGGTTAATGGCAGTGATGAAATAAGGGAGGAAATTAGTGGGGTGGGGGGGGGGGGCAGGGGGGCAGGGGGGGTATTGTGTAATTCATTGTGTGACTCACTACGCTGTTAATTATTTTATTATGGGACACTCTCGGCTCTGTAATAAAGCAAAACTGCAGGTAATTATGATTTCATACATTACTGGACAAGAAGAAACAGGACGATCATTCATTCCTGCTGCGCTGAGAATCTGCAGAACAGAAAACTGGAGAGGAGTTCTTACTTATTACACTGACGTGCCAAAAGTCGTGGGACAGAATCATCTATAGTCGTTTTGTGTCCCATGACTTTTGGCATATCAGTGTAATACAAAGAGACTCTTCTCCAGTTTTCTGTGTGGTGCCTCCTGCATTTATTTTTATGTTTCCATTGCCAGAATGGCTTGTTTTTTTTTACTTTTAGCTATTATCCCGTTTAGAGGTGAGTTTTATGTGCCTGTAGTCTGCTGTTAACCCTGGCTAGCACTGCTGGAGCAGCATTAGCATTATTTGCTAACCGTGACAAGTGCTATTAAACTCTTTCGTCATTTAGAGGTGAGTATTATGTGCCTGTAGCCTGCTGTTAACCCTGGCTAGCACTCCTGGAGCAGCATTAGCATTAGCTGCTAACCACGCTAGCTTATTTGTCTTTCACAAGGGAGTATATCAGACTGTAGTCTGCGTATTTACTATATTAAAACAAGCTACATAGCACGAAGCGCTATCTAATATCACCCAGGCTTGCTAGAACACTTAGGGTTGCTGTCAGGTAGCATTAGCCACTAATCGCTAGCATTTAGCTGCTAATGCTAATGCTCCAGCCTTAATGCTGGAGAAATTTGGGAATCTAAACTTACTGTAAATAAACGGAAATGCTTTACCCACCCAAATAAACAGTTTTCAGGAGAGAAATCTGTGCAGATTAACATCCAGTGCTTGTTTGACTTTAAAATATTATTTTGTATTACAGTTTTGTTTACTTAGCTTAGCTTTTTTACTTAACGTAGTTAGCTACCCTGTTGTGGGTAGTAATCTGTATCTACCTCTGTTTTGCCTTATCTATCTCTTAGACAGGGGTAGTTGTGATCTCCCAAAGTTAGGGACACCCAGGATACTCCTTGTTTATGAGGCTTTAATTGATGAAAATATTAATATCTATTAATAATTGTACCTGCATTCAAAATTGATTATGTGTCCAATCTCTGGTACATTTGATATGCCACTTTATTTATTTTTTTTACAAAACTCATACATAACTACAACATAACTGTTTAAATTTTTTGAAATTTGAGTTTGAGTGAGTTTATCACACATAGCTGAATCTAATGACACGGGCAGGATGCCAGATTGAAGCAGACATTTGGTGCCGAATCATTGCGAGTAAAGTGGGCTAAAGGAGATTAGTGCCAGGCTGATGATTAGACTGAGAGGTCATATGAACTAGAGAAGGCATCAGCCAAAACATGGCCACCACTAAAATACAAAAATTCATAATCAGCATATGGTGGATTCTTTAATTAGATAAATAGCTAATAAATAGAAATTCATGTATATACAGTATATTATATACAGCTCTGGAAAATGTCCATTTCTCTGGTTTTGCTATTTATATGTATATATTTGAGTAAAATGAACATTGTTGTTTTATTCTATAAACCACAAACTACATTTCTCCCAAATTTAAAATAAAAAAATGGTCATTTAGAGCATTTATTTGCAGAAAATGAGAAATGGCTGAAATTACAAAAAAGATGCAGAGCTTTTAGACCTCAAATAATGCAAAGAAAACAAGTTCATATTCATAAAGTTTTGAGAGTTCAGAAATCAATATTTGGTGGAATAATCCTGGTTTTTAATCACAGTTTTGATGCATCTTGACATCATGTTCTCCTCCACCAGTCTTACACACTGCTTTTGGATAACCTTATGCTAATCACTCCTGGTGCAGAAATTTAAGCAGTTCAGCTTGGTTTGATGGCTTGTGATCATCCATCTTCCTCTTGATTATATTCCAGAAGATTTCAATTAGGTAAAATCAAAAAAACTCATCATTTTTAAGCGATTTCAAATATAATTTGATCTATATTGTTGTAATTGCGTTATTCTAGTCCCCAACTCAGATTGTATTCTTTGCTCCAATTAATAATAAAAAGTTATACATATAAAATGTGTTTTTTAATATTTAAATACGAATAAATACAAAGTAATATAGAAAACACTCACCTATGATACAGAAGGGCTTCCGTGCGAAGCGTAGTCGTCCCTGCCATCCTCTGTATCTGCAGCAGCAGCCGGCCGACCAGATCCTCACAATATACTCCAACCCGAACACCACGATCATCACAAACTCCTGATGGAGGAAACAAGAGACAAGTTACAGCCTTTAGGCTGGTTTACCACACTGCACCAACCAACCCATGTTTCTGTAACTAACGTGAGTCTGGAGGTAAAAGAGATGAGCTGCTCTCCAGTATCGACAACACCATGTTCAGCTCAAAGTCACTGTTGGGTTTTACTGTGCACATATAATAATTCAAGACTGTTACATCACAGTTTTGAGGTTCTGGAACTGGCCTCTTCTCCAGCTACAGGGGTTGGACAATGAAACTGAAACACCTGGATTTAGAGCACAATAATTTATTGTGGTGACGGACAGTTCTGGTGGAAACAGGAGAGTTGAGGTGCACATTGAATTCTGCCGTTATTTGATCAGCCGTGGTTTTATGTTTTTTGGATACAATCCGGGTTAGCGCCCGAACATCCCTTTCAGACAGCTTCCTCTTACAGTATCCACAGTTAATCCTGTTGGATGTGGTTGGTCCTTCTTGGTGGTATGCTGGCATTACCCTGGATACCGTGGCTCTTGATGCATCACAAAGACTTGCTGTCTTGGCCACAGATGCTTCAGCAAGACGTGCACCAACAATTTGTCCTCTTTTGAACTCTGGTATGTCACCCATAATGTTATAGTGGACATTGCAATATTTTGAGCAGAACTGTGCTCTTACTCTGCTAATTGAACCTTCACACTCTCCTCTTACTGGTGCAATGTGCAATTAATGAAGATTGAACACCAGGCTGCTCCAATTTAGCCATGATGAAACCTCCCACACTAAAATGACAGGTGTTTCAGTTTCATTGTCCAACCCCTGTATGTTTTGTTACAGCTGGATTTACTTTTAAAGGAGGAACAACATTGTTTGAGGATTTTACATTGGATTTTAGGTTAAACTGTGGTCTCTCATGCCTTTAGAAAGCTTTTAAACTTTGAAACTTTTGTTTTGCAAACAAGCCTCGGCTGCTTTTATGATCTGAAGTCTCACTGTGTGTCAGGGAATGCAGGTGGGTCACGCTTTCAGATGTTAATCTGATGACAGGGCCACCGGTAAGCTCTGATTTCATTAGTAAAGCTGTAGAGGCACTTAGAAGAGCAGAAATCCACTGACAGCTACAGGATTCATTGTCTCATAATCCTGAACCCAGACGTTCCGGTGTTGCTGATCCGGTTCTAACTGATGTGTTAAGTGTAATAGCCGGTGCTGTGGAAGGTGTGCAGTAATGCATAATGTATTTATCTCTTTCACTTGTAGTATAGGCCCTATTTTAGTGATCTATAGGCGAGCCATCAATCGTGCATCGTGCAGCCTGATTTAGGGCGTGTCTGTGTGTCTTTGCTATCGTAACGTCGGGAAAAGTACAGCTTGCGTGGCTCAAAACTCTGCTTCAACTCCTCACACAACAATTCCATTAGATTAACTTCAGGACTTTGACTTGGCCAAAAGCATGAACCAAAACATGAACTTCATTCCTCTTGTGTGCCTTGGGTCATTGTCCTGTTGCATGGCCCACATTATTTTGAGATTTAGCTCACAGACAGATATTGTGATATTTTTAATAAAATTGTTACACTGTTGGTGGGTTGGTAGATTTCTTTTTCCTACAGTCGTATGAAAAAGTTTGGGCACCCCTATTAATCTTAATCAATTTTAGTTCTAAATATTTGGGTGTTTAAACAGCCATTTCAATTTGATATATCTAATAACTGATGGACACAGTATTATTTCAGGATTGAAATTAGGTTTATTGTACTGTAACAGAAAATGTGCAATATGCATTAAACCAAAATTTGACCGGTGCAAAAGTATGGGCACCCTTATCATTTTATTGATTTGAATACTCCTAACTACTTTTTACTGACTTACTGAAACACAAAATTGGTTTGGTAACCTCATTGAGCTTTGAACTTCATAGCCAGGTGTATCCGATCATGAGAAAAGGTATTTAAGGTGGCCAATTGCAAGTTGTTCTCCTATTTGAATCTCCTCTGAAGAGTGGCATCATGGGCTCATCAAAACAACTCTCAAATGATCTAAAAACAAAGATTGTTCAACATAGTTGTTCAGGGGAAGGATACAAACAGTTGTCTCAGAGATTTAACCTGTCAGTTTCCACTGTGAGGAACATAGTAAGGAAATGGAAGACCACAGGGACAGTTCTTGTTAAGCCCAGAAGTGGCAGGCCAAGAAAAATATCAGAAAGGCAGAGAAGAAGAATGGTGAGAACAGTCAAGGACAATCCACAGACCACCTCCAAAGAGCTGCAGCATCATCTTGCTGCAGATGGTGTCACTGTGCATCGGTCAACAATACAGCGCACTTTGCACAAGGAGAAGCTGTATGGGAGAGTGATGCGAAAGAAGACATTTCTGCAAATGGCAGAAAAGAAGCCAGGTATGCAAAAGCACACCTCAGACGACTCTGTTTGTGGTAGTATTATTATTTCAATATTTTTTTTAATGAGGCATCTTTTTTTTAGTTTCCTTATTTGATCTTATTTTACTTTTGTATGATATTGTATACATTTTTGGATGCTTTTTTAATTTATTTTAAAATTTAGTGTATTTTAATAATATAGAATCTATGGAGATGAATGAAAGTTCATGTAAAAAAAAAAAACATATATTTTTTGTTATTTTTAAGCCATTTCTCATTTTCTGCAAATAAATGCTCTAAATTAGAATATTTTAATTTGGAATTTGGGAGAAATGTTGTCTGTAGTTTATAGAATAAAACAACAATGTTTTATTTTAATTTTACTCAAACATAAACCTATAAATAGCAAAATCAGAGAAACTGATTCAGAAAATGAAGTGATTTCTTAATTTTTCCAGAGTTGTATAGTTTTCAAAACCTTTTTCAGTCTAATGCCTGCAAAAAAAAAGTGTATTGTAAAGCTCAGAATAAGGTCTAACGTCTTGGTAAATGTTCTCTGAGAGCTTAAATCTTTTTTGACAGGGGTGACCAAACATTTGGCTGACGTCATATTTCGTAAAGATCAGTTATGACACATGAGACTATGCAAACACCAACACCCTAATGATATACAACACCAGTAATGATAGTTACTCACGAGTTTTCACTCTGCTGAGGTACTATCATATTAAAATAACTGTCAATAACAGTAATTTTCCAGGTTGATGTCAGTCTCAGTCTGCTGCAGGTTGTGTATCGGCTGCGTCAGTAATCGCATCACGCGGGTCAGTACTGAACATTATGCAGCCGAGCTCCAGGAACAGACAACTCCAGTAACTGAACAGCCCTCAAAGAGAAAGAAGCTTTGATCCTCTCTTTCAGCAGCGGCCGATCCCAGCTTTCATCCTCACTTTAATCAAATAAGTGCTGAGCTGATGTCACTGCGGCCCATCCCTGCTCTCCACGTTCCCTTTCTGATTAAAACATAAAACAAAAAGATGATCTGAGACCGGGTTTGAGCAGCCGTGATATGAATAGACAAGAGAGATCACTTCAGTTTCTGAATCAGAATCAGTTTTTCTAATTTTGCTATTTATAGGTTTATGTTTGAGTGAAATGAATCAAAAATCAATATTTGGTGGAATAATCCTGGTTTTTAATCACAGTTTTTTTATGCATCTTGGCATCATGCTCTCCTCCACCAGTCTTACACACTGCTTTTGGATACCTTTATGCTGCTCTACTCCTGGTGTAAAAATTCAAGCAGTTCAGTTTGGTTGATGGCTTGTGATCATCCATCTTCCTCTTGATTATATTCCAGAGGTTTTCAATTTGGTAAAATCAAAGAAACTCATTTTTATGTTAAGTGGTCTCTTGTTTTTTTGTCAGAGCTGTGTAAGAGCGATTAACTATTTGTTGTATGGATTTTGCCAGTATTTGCTCTTATTTTTGTATCTTTTTCTTTTTGGATTTTGCTTCTGAAGTCTTTCGCTTATGCAATCTATTGTTCCCTTCAGCTTATTTTTTTGTTTCTTGTATATAATCAGCAATTTTAGACAAAAGGAGGTTTATTTATTCGCAATATACTAGCTCTGGAAAAAAAATAAAAGATGATCACTTCAGTTTCTGAATCAGTTTTTTTTTCTGATTTTGCTATGTATAGGTATATGTTTGAGTAAAATGAAAATAAAACATTGTTGTTTTATTCTATAAACTACAGACAACATTTCTCCCAAATTCCAAATAAAAATATTAAAATATTGTCATTTAGAGCATTTATTTGCAGAAAATAAATAATAAATTCAAATAATGTAAAGAAAACAAGTTCATATTCATATTAAAGTTTTAAGAGATCAGAAATTAATATTTAGTGGAATAACCCTGCTTTTGATCACAGTTTTTATGCATCTTGGCATCATGTTCTCCTCCACCAGTCTTACACACTGCTTTTGGATAACTTGGTGTAAAGATTCAAGCAGTTCAGTTTGGTGGTTTGATGGTTTGTGATCATCCATCTTCCTCTTGATTTTATTCCAGAGGTTTTCAATTTGGTGAAATCAAAGAAACTCATTATTTTTAAGTGGTCACTTGTTTTCTTCTTTTGCTTTCATTT
Source organism: Astyanax mexicanus (assembly GCF_023375975.1). NCBI lineage: Eukaryota > Metazoa > Chordata > Actinopteri > Characiformes > Acestrorhamphidae > Astyanax > Astyanax mexicanus. The sequence goes on from NC_064428.1 coordinate 32,095,888, forward strand.
TTGTGTATTTTTCTAAATTTTCTGTGGATTTTCTGTGGATTTCACTTTAGGTATTCAAGTATTTTACTTCTGCAATCTCTTGTTCGCTTCTGCTTATTTTTTTTCTTGTATATAATCAGCTATTTTGAGTCATTGTAGTCCATTGTGAGAGCATGCTGGGAGTTAGAGTCTTTAGGGCTAACAGGGACTGGAGCAGGCAGACTGACAGCGTCAGACAAGACTCCTACTGAGCACAATCCTACATCCACCACTAAACCCAGCTAAATTCCTCACACAAAACCAAACTTACCAGTATGAAGAGAGCCCGGGACGCCATTTCCATGTGAGTAGGAATGGTGGAGAAGACGGAGAGCACCAGGCAACCGAAGACCAGCACAAACCTGTTTAAAACAAACAATAAAAACACAAAAGGAAAGGTTTAATGCAGGTTACAGCCTGCAGCAGCTCTTTCTGTACTGAAATGATTGGCTATTAAATAAATGACCAAATCAAGCAATTATTATAATACAGAGAGCAGACTGAGACTGAGAGAACAGAACATCATTAGCCTCAGTCTAGACTGAACCGAGGCCGCATTTCTACAATCGATTCATCAATCGATTAATCAATCAATACAACACAAGATCACAAGATAAAAACCCAGGGTCAGATAATGACGGTATTTAAAACTTCGCCAATAACTCCAGTTCTTCATTAACTGCCTGTAAGTGGCTGAATTATTTCCTCTAGCCGGATCCACGTTCCCGACATCGTTAACATCGCAAATATCGTTCTTAACAAACTTCAGAACCGCAAAATTCCTACCAGAGAGGAACCAGAGCCTCATCCAAATGTTCAGAGCTCTGAGCACCACAGGCTTCGGTCTCCATCGCATTAATATGAAATACGGCGTGAAGGAAACCGCGGCCCGGCTGAAATACGAGGTTACAGATTTAAATGACCGACCCCTGAACCACGGCTGGAAGCTGGAAGTGGAACATCTGTGAGTGATCAACTCACGGCTTTACTTCACTTTAATAAAGTTTTTTATTGTTTTTAATTTTTTAACCCAACTCTGGAGAAAGTTTTACACTGTGACTGAAAAAAAAATGTTAAATGAATTAGTTAAATAAGCTAAATAAGCACAAAATTATCTTTTAGTTCACTTTTAATCCATCTTAATGTTTTTTTTTTACATATATCAGGGCCCCTATCTATTGTTCACCCTGCACAAGACGTGTCGCGATGCTCATTGCTATCTTACACCTTGTCAATAGTCTATTTTCACGCCTTGCGCCCACAAGAGTTTAGGAACGCTGATGGTCTGACGTGGTGTTTTTGGAAGTGAGGTGTGTTCTGGTAAATTTCTGGAGAGTTTCTATTTTGTTGGCATTGGAAATACAGATGTGCGCCACTGACTGATTAAAACCCTGACAACAGTCAACATGTGTACATTCTCATTCATTAAACACACATATGGACGCAAATCCAGCTTTTACATAAAACAATAAACAGAATAAAGATTTAAATAAGATTGCTGTTCTCTTAAATGAGCTGCTTGTGTATCTTTACAGTGTGAACAAGCAGGTCAATATCCTCTGCTGAGATGCAGGAAGGTTTTGCACTTTTAAGATACGAATTCGTCTACATAAGACTACTTTTTACTAGATTGTGTGTTAAAATATTGAAGATTGAAGCGAATGTTTGTTTGCATTGAGCCACAAGAGTGCTGAGGACAAGATTAATCTAAATATAATAATCTATTAATTACTTATTTTTTTCAGGAATTATTGCACATTTGGAGATACAGTATAAATGAAACAAAAATGATTAAATGTGTAACATAAAAAAAAAACATTAAGGATGTGCTACGATTCATATATTTTTTTGTCCATACACTCCAAACAATTTCTAACCAACTTTTTTTGTAGTTTTTCTATGTTTTTAGAAAAGCTATGAATTTTTGAATTTTGTTCACAGTATTTGGATTAAAGTTTAAAGATTAAAGCAGACTAATCCATATTAAAAGCTCTTGTGACCTCATAGAGCATCATTGAAGAGTTACTTTATTTCAGCAAATCAGTTCAAAATGTGGAACTTTAAGCATTTATTTATTTTATTATTGTTGATCCACTGTGTTCAACAATCATCAACTATAAAAGAAATAAATGCTTAATTTAGATCACTCTGTGTTTAATACATCTATATAATATATGAGTTTCACATTTTTAACTGAATTACTGAAATAAAGTAATTTTTAAATAATATTCTAATTTTTTGAGATACATTAGTATATGCATCTATGTCAATTACAGATGTGCTACAACCCATCATGCTTTAGTTTTTTTGTTTTTTGGACTAAAATCCATTTTTAAAATCCAAGTTTTTATTTTTTACCCCTTTATGTTTCTTAAACTGTGTTTAATTTAATGTATTTGTATGTTTGTATTTATTACGTAGCGAAACATTATGGATTTGTTATGAATTCATGTATGGTTTAATATATACGTACATATATTTTTTAAATATGGCAAAAATCACACGCAGAAATCTAACTCCAAAAAAGGTTAATCTCCTCCAGGTAAGAATGAACTGCATCATACAGAGTGACGTCATGTGATGCGTCAGAGGTCGGCCTATTGTGTGAAAAGCTCATGCTTTCATCCTTTGTGTTTAATCTAATTAAGCGTGTGAGGATTAATCTATTAGAATAAAGGTTAAGTGGCTGCGGTTTGAATTACAGTAATCTGTGAATGCTGGGTAAAAATGGCAGCTTTATAAATATCCTATTATTAATGCTGATTAAGGTCAGAGGTCATGCAGCGGTGCGGTGTTCAATAAAATCCACTCCCAGCTGTAGCCCTGAGTAAACAGTCGCTGCGCGGTGAAGCTAACGATCCGTACGGACTTCGTATAAGAGCTCTGTGTTGATGCAGCGCTGACCTTTAGCCTAATTGGAAGGGAAATGATGTCCAGTGTTGGGTTGGAGGTCAGGTGCTGTTATAAAACAAGCAGCAGAGTAACAGCAGATAGAGAAGAGGTGTAATAAAGGACTGAAAATACTGAGAATGCAGGGATTTGTTATAAAGAAATGAAGTGTAATTATGCTATACCAAATCCTCAGGGATTGGTAAAAGGTATGTCTTATAAATATCTTTCAATATCTAATACATATCTGCTATATTTCAATATTGTTGCTCTTCTGTAAATGTAGAATTGGCGATCAATGCTGTTAAGCTGAAGCTAAACCCAGAGAGCGAAAGCTAAACCCAGAGAGCTAAGGCTAGACGAAGAGATTTAAAGCTAAACCCAGAGATTTAAAGCTGAACCTCAATAGTTAAATCTATACCTGGAGAGTTAAAGCTAAACCTGGAGAGCTAAAGCTGAACCCAGAGAACTAAAGCTAAACCCGGAGAACTAAAGCTAAACCTGGAGAACTAAAGCTAAACCTGGAGAGCTAAAGCTAAAGCTGGAGAGCTAAAGCTAAAGCTGGAGAGTTAAAGCTAAAGCTGGAGAGCTAAAGCTAAACCCGGAGAACTAAAGCTAAACCTGGAGAGCTAAAGCTAAAGCTGGAGAGTTAAAGCTAAACCTGGATAACTAAAGCTGAACCCAGAGAACTAAAGCTAAACCCGGAGAACTAAAGCTAAACCCGGAGAACTAAAGCTAAACCCGGAGAACTAAAGCTAAACCTGGAGAGCTAAAGCTAAAGCTGGAGAGTTAAAGCTAAAGCTGGAGAGCTAAAGCTAAACCCGGAGAACTAAAGCTAAACCTGGAGAGCTAAAGCTAAAGCTGGAGAGTTAAAGCTAAAGCTGGAGAGCTAAAGCTAAACCCGGAGAACTAAAGCTAAACCCGGAGAACTAAAGCTAAACCCGGAGAACTAAAGCTAAACCTGGAGAGCTAAAGCTAAAGCTGGAGAGTTAAAGCTAAAGCTGGAGAGCTAAAGCTAAACCCGGAGAACTAAAGCTAAACCTGGAGAGCTAAAGCTAAAGCTGGAGAGTTAAAGCTAAACCTGGATAACTAAAGCTAAACCTGAAGAACTAAAGCTAAACCTGAAGACCTAAAGCTAAACCTGGAGAACTAAAGCTAAACCTGGAGAGCTAAAGCTAAACTCTGAGATTTAAAGCTAACCCCAGAGAGTTAAAGCTAAAATTGGAGATCTAAAGCTAACCCCAGAGAACTAAAGCTGAACCTGGGAAGTTAAAGCTAAACCTAAAGAGCTATGGCTAAATACAGGGAGCTAAAGCTAAAACTGTAAAACTAAAGCTAAACCCAGAGAACTAAGACTAAACTCAGATATTTATCGCTTAACCTGGAGAGTTAAAGCAAAAATTAGAGATCTAAAGCTAAACCTGGAGAACTAAAGCTAAACCTGGAAAGTTAAAGCAAAACCTGGAGAGTTAAAGCTAAACCTGGAGAGCTAAAGCTAAGCTAAGTGTCTGGTGGCTGTCATGCAATAGAGAGTTAATTTAGCCTTTAAAATACACATTTACAATTGACGTCAGTGGCCAGTTGCTTCATAATCATCATATGAACACATCATCGTATTCACCATCCCTGCCCACCAGGACAGCATGATTTATTACAGAGGAAACATGTTCAATATTTATTACAGCTGTTCCCAAGATACCCCAATCCAGGCCAGGACCGGACAGAACTACTGTAAGGATGAACTGAATGTTTAAGAATTCAAATTATTAGGCTAAAAAAAGCAAAAGAAGGACTTTCTGGGTTTGGCTAAATTTTTAAAAAGCCTGAAAAATTTATACTGAACAATATATTGCACTGTAAACACCGTTAGTTAGAACTCAAATAATTAAAGTCTGTTTTATTTAAAATTAGATCTTTTCAAATATTACTCATCTAGTTCAAGTAAGGTAAACATTCATGGTCACATATACTGTATGGTGCTATTGACCGCTTCTTTTCTATTGGCTTCTTGCGCCATCTATTTGCATACTGGGTGTGTCCCCCAGTTTCTGATTACCTGCCAGGTTTCTATGTTGTAGGCTGTAAGAGCAAGTATTTTTTTTACTTACAGTTTTTCTCCATTGGTTTGGCTCATTTCTTGAAATTGAGATGACATTCTCAAAATAACATGGACAAATTCCCAAACTAACTTGCAGTTTCTCATAACAGAATGGCATTTCTCATTGCTTTCATCACATTTCAAATGCTTTGTACATGTCTCAAGCACTTAGTACATCTTTGCAAATGGTTTTGTACAAGTAGCCTACACTTAACACAATCATCCTACATTTAGTACATTTTCCAAAAGAATGCATCTTGTTGATCTATCTTAATTGGTTAGTTCTCAGTGTAATGGTTGTTCTCTTCAAAACATGTCAGCACAATTTCATCATATAAGTCATCATCTGCAGAATAGTCTGCTCAATTCTCAAAATGAATTAAGAAATTGTAATACAATACAGAACACATATTTTGGAACATTTCATAAATTCATTACAATCAGGTGAGTAGGTAACAGGTGAAAGCAGGTTTTGACGAAAATGAGTGTCCCACATTACTGGTGACCCATCCATCAGTTTGTTGTCTATTATTTTGAATGCTGGCATTGCTCTATATACAGTGGATATAAAAAGTCTACACACCCCTGTTCAAATGCCAGGTTTTTGTGATGTAAAAAAATTAAAGCAAGACAAATAATTTCATAACTTTTTTCACATTTAATGTGACCTATAACCTGTACAATGCAATTGAAAAACAAACATAAATCTTTACAGCGAAAAAATATAAAACAAAAAACTTAAAATCACCTGGTTAAATACATATAACTAATACTTTGTTGCAACATCTTTTGCATCTATTACAGCACTCAGTCTTTTTGGGTAGGAACCTATCAGCGTGACACATCTTGATGTGGCAAAATTTGCCCACTCTTCTTTGCATAACTGCTCAAAATCTGACAAAATGTGAGGGCATCTCCTGTGCCCAGCCCTCTTCAGATTACCCCACAAATGTTCAATGGGATTCAGGTCTGGATTCAGGCTGGGCCATTCCAAAGCCTTAATCTTATACCGCTGAAGCCATTCTTTTGTTGATTTAGATGTGTCCTTTGTGTCATTGTTGTGCTGAAAGATGAAGTTCCTTTTCATCTTCAGTTTTCTACCAGAGGCCGAAGGTTTTTGCCAATACTGACTGGTATTTGGAACTGTTCAAAATTCCGTCCACCCTGAATAAAGCCCCAGTTCCAGCTGAAGAAAAACAGCCCCAAAGTATGATGCTGCCACCACCATGCTTCACTGTAGGTATGCTGTTCTTTTGGTGACGAGCAGTGTTGCTTTTGCGCCTAATATACCTTTTGGAATTATGTTCAAAACGTTTAACCTTGGTTTCATTAAACCATAACACATTTTCCCACATGCGTTTGGTAGATATCAGATGATTTTTTGGAAAATTAAGTAGAGCTTAGATGTTTTCTGGATGTTTGTTTTGCACAGACATATGAAGAAGTCGGCAGATTGTTGTCACATGTACTACACAGCCAGTACTTGCCAGAAATTCTTGCAGCTCCTTCAGTGCTGCTGTCGGCTTCTTGGCAGCCTCCTTGACCAATTTTCTTCTTGTCTTATCATCAATTTTTGTCAAATGTCTTGTTCTTGGTAATGTCTTGTTATGCCATGTTTTCTCCACTTGATGATGACAGTCTTCAAAGTGTTCCATGGTATATAATAATGAGATACCTCTGATGCTCTGGCATCTCTTTGTGGACCATGGCTTGTGCTGAAAGATGTGGCTACAAAAATATCAGGACAAGCCTACTAGAACAGTTAAACTTTATTTGGAGTTGATCAGAGGCACTTTAATTGTTGACAGGTGTGTGCTGACTCCAATTTAAAGTGAGTTCGAAGGTTATTGGTTAAATTTGAACACAGCAACACCCCTAGTTATAAAAGGGTGTGCACACTTATGCAACCTCAATATCTCAGTTGTTTATTTTTACTTCACCTCCCTGAAAGATTTCTGTTTGTTTTTCAATTGCATTGTACAGGTTATAGGTCACATTATAGGTAGAAATTATTTGTCTTATTGTAATTTTTTTTACATCACAAAAACCTACCATTTGAACAGGGGTGTGTAGACTTTTTCTATCCACTGTATACATCTTGGCCTGGTGCTAGTCCTTTGATGCTAGTCCTGTGATTATATAACGATGATATAGTCCTGTGATGATATAATGATTATATAGTCCTGTGGCGATCAGTGTAGAGGATGGCTCAGGCATTCTTCCCACAGTGCTTTGCTAAAGAACATATCAGATGCAATGTTGATGAGAATTTATGGCCAAACAGACTGCAGCGGATGGATGGCCAGGAAGGTGATGGAGAGAGGGGAGTGACACAGAGTAGTCAGAATGTTACTGTATTGCATTTGTGATGCTTGACTATTTTTTTACCTACTGTAATGTATTTTGTTTTGTTTTTGCAGGTTTTTGTAATTTGTATACAAAGTATATTTGATACATTTTCCTTAGTATTTTCTTTTCTTCCTACCTACAGTAATGTGTAAAAATGTACTTGTAAATAAAAATAGTTACAATTTCCTCAGCAGAAAGAGTGCAGTGAGTGTGGTGTGAACATTGTATTCCTTTAGCTAGACCTCTGCCATAAAGACAAAACATCTAAGCATTTTGACTTGCAGTACTTACACAATGCCAAAGGGACAATGCATTTTGGGGGCACTGATGATTTGTGTGAGAAAGGAAATCAGTTTTGACACATGGGTAAACTGTTTTTGGAGCGATATGAGCAGTGATGAGGATCCATGTAGTTGTGCTGCACCGTCCAGTTTATTTTGACAGATGGACAAAATTAATGAAAATGTGCCAAAGCAATTGAGAAGGATCTATGCCATTTTTATGGTACTGACTATTTATATGGGAGAGGGACTTCATTTTGAAGCAAGAATGAACGTTTTGGGAGACATATGACATTTTGCTGGTTATCTGAAGTGTTGTGAAGAACTGTAAGTCTGTTTGGCCAATTTACCTTTTAGTTATAGGAATGTCATCTCAGTTTCAAGAAATGAGCCAAACCAATTGAGAAAAACTGTAAATTAATTCTCAAAGTCTAGAAGGTTAAACACAAGTCTATTTTATTCACCTGACCATACAAATAAAAAAAAACACACATTTAGTGTGCAAAATAATTGATGTAACACAAAAACATTTATTAAGTTTAATCAATATACTTACAATTTAGGCATAATAACAAAGCATTTTAAGTAATTTTCAAGAAACATTACTTAGATAATTTAGAGACTAAACTTAGAGACTAAACCAACACACACCAGCATTTAATGTAATAGATACCCCCGAGAAGCAACAGGCAATCACCCACAGCATACTCTCAACCGGAAACAACCGTCAACCTAGAGCACTGTAATGGGCACTAAGGTACTGATCCAGGACAAAGGGCAATATAGAATAATTAGTTATCAGTTTAGTCTCCATGTATCTGCACTGAAAAAATAATGAGTACATTTTACTTTTAAAAAATTTAGCAACTTTCTGCATTTGCTTGTTTTAAGTAAATTTTATTTCAGATAAATTTAAACTTAAACTTCAACTCGGTTTCAAGACTTAAATGTTACATAGAGTAAATAAGTGAGCTGAACTTCAGTCAATCCTTTCTTTTAGTAAACTTTACTTCATTTCTGCATACAGTATTACCTAATTATAATTACTTCATTCATATGTAATATATAATATATAATGTAATACATTATTATACTTAAAAGGACGTTTTACATGCCATCCATGTGTTGAGAAAGTGTATTATGTGTGTTTTCACTAAAATTATTTACATTTCATGAATAATAATATGTATCATAAATGATTTGAGTAATATTGTATAAATTAAGCAATTAGGTAATACTGTATGCAGAAATTAAGTAAATGTTACTAAAAGAAAGGATTGATTCAGTAAAAATAAATGAAGTAAAGTTTACTAAAAGAAAGGATTGATTCAGTAAAAATAAATGAAGTAAAGTTTACTAAAAGAAAGGATTGCTTCAGTAAAAATAAATGAAGTAAAGTTTACTAAAAGAAAGGATTGCTTCAGTAAAAATAAATGAAGTAAAGTTTAGTAAAAGAAAGGATTGATTCAGTAAAATAAATGAAGTAAAGTTTACTAAAAGAAAGGATTGATTCAGTAAAAATAAATGAAGTAAAGTTTACTAAAAGAAAGGATTGATTCAGTAAAAATAAATGAAGTAAAGTTTACTAAAAGAAAGGATTGATTCAGTAAAAATAAATGAAGTAAAGTTTACTAAAAGAAAGGATTGATTAAGTAAAAATAAATGAAGTAAAGTTTACTAAAAGAAAGGATTGACTGAAGTTCAGTTCACTTATTTACTCTGTGTAAGATTTAAGTCTTGAAACCGAGTTGAAGTTACTTAAATTTATCTGAAATTAAATTTACTTAAAAAAAGCAAATGCAGAAAGTTGAAAAACTTTTTTTAGGTAATTTTTTTACACATCATTTTTTTCAGTGTAATAAACCTGCTGATGTTCAAGTGGTCTATGAAAAAACTACAGCTGAACGTGAACGCCAGCACTACAGAACTACAGAACTATACCCTTCATATAAATGTTGGGCACGTCCAGACGTTGACGGAGTGGGGGTCGTTATCCAACACACACCACCAGCAGATCTTTACCAGTGTCTTTGTTCTCCTGCTCTTGTCAGCTCTATTATACCTCCATTTCAGCGCAGCGCCTCGGGCTACACACACCTTCATCAGAGGAGCAGAAACCAGGAGAAAAGAAAGTGAAAAGACCAAAAAAAAAGAAAAGACAAGACAAGCACGGAGCACCAGAGCAGCTCCGCGCCGGTGTCATCCGTCAGCCACGGCTAATTACTCCGTTACGGCCCACACTTCCTCCACACCCACTCCAACCACGTCCGGGTGGGCAACACCGCGCCCGGCTGCAGAAGTGCCGCGGCCTTTGATGCTGGAAGAACCTCTTAACCTTTAAAATGTGGCCCTCGTCATAAACAAATACAAGTACAGCCACATAAACACACACACACATAAAAAAACACACACACACACACACATACATTGTATGAGCAGCGAAAAGAATTGGCCCTGCTTTACATAATCAAATTGATTTGTTTTGAGACTGAATGCCAAGGACGAGTGACTAATGCATATACTCTCATATACTCTCACTGTCTACATGTATTTATTAAATATGTAGAGCATATACAGTGTATAGGTTCACTATATGTGCTGTATATTTGTGTATATGTCCAAATGTTTGTGGACACACTGGCAATACTACTGCATTTAAAAAATATATAGAATATAATTGAAAAAGTTACTTTATTTCAGTAACTCATATATTATGTATTTTTAGCGTTTATTTTCTTTATCGATGATGATTATGGCTTCATCGATAAAGTGTCTCAGAAAATTAGAATATTATAAAACAAAAAAACTATTGGTACTTTTGGTATCAGTTTGGGCAGTGTGCCAAGTCCTGCTGGAAAATGAAATCTGCATCTCCATAAAAGTTGTCAGTAGCAGAGGGAAGCATGAAGTGCTGTAAGATTTTAGACTTGATAATAAAACACAGTGGATCAACACCAGCAGATGACATGTCTCTCCAAACCATCACTGATTGGTGGAAACTTCACACTAGACCTCGAGCAGTTTGGACTGTGTGTCTCTCCACTCTTCCTCCAGACTCTGCTCCCTTGATTTACCAATGAAATGTAAAATTTATTGATGATCAGTGATGTTTGGAGAGACATGTCATCTGTATTTTAGGTCAGGTTAGCAGTGCTTAGCATTAGCATTAACGGAACATGAGTGTTCCGGTAAGCCAGCTAGCTAGCTATCAGCTAGTGGTTCGTCCTCCATAGCTTGTTTTAACAAGGTAAACATGCGCACTACAGTCTAAAATACTCACCTCTAAATGGCGAAAGAACTAGCCCTGTGGTTAGCGGTTAGCTGCTAATGCTAATACTGGCTGCTCCAGCCTTGGTGCTGGAGAAACTCCACTGAAACTCCTGTATAATGCTGTACTTTTGCGAAGTGGCTTCACTGCTCCTTAATATATGACTGGTAGAATCCATGATACATAAGGAGCACTGGATTATAAGGCACACTGTCGATTTTTAGGAAAATTCAAATTTTGCCATCATTTGCCAGACCTATCCTCAATTAACACTCACAACCACCCATATCCCACACTATCTGCAGGAACCGTGTGAGAATATTCAATGCCGTATGGGATGGATTATCACAGGACTCCATTAGGAACCTCTACAACGCCATGCCACACTTCGATCATGATGCAACCGCTGTATGTTTTTATTTGACGTTAAGTGTGTTAACAACAGATCAGACGCAGCTAGGCTACAGTAGCCAGACTTGCCGATGTTTCCGTCTAGTTTAATGACCCAGTCTATAAATAGCGCAGCTTTACACCACTCTGTGTGACGGTAATAGACCGTATATATATGGGGAGCACTTCCACTGCCTATGTGTCATCAGCTCAAATGCAGTTAAGTATAGAGGCAGACAGAGTAATCAAGTGAGGAGAAATTGCTGCTATTTTCTCTTCATACACCGGAGCTCATCGGGGAGTCGAGCGGTGGGCCGCGTTCCAGCGTTCCAGGCAAGGGGGGCACAGCCAATTCTACACAGCATCAGTATCAGTAGCAGTAGCACCAACAGCAGCAGAAGCAGAAGCTGGTCGATACACAGCTACAGGTGACCTGTCCGTGGTCCTGAACCCAAAACAAAGACTCGACAAAGACTTTTTTACAGTGCAGCCCCATTTTATTAGGATTCAAAATATATTTGTTTTCATTTTATTAATGGAATTAATAAAGGGAGCGTAGGAGAAATAATGGACTAATTGAGTAATGAATAACTGAGCAGCACTTTAGGGACCGTAGGAAAAATATCGGACAAAATGCATAATGAATAACATAATGAATAACTTTCTCAAATAGTTACTTTGAATGAATGAAGTTGCACCTTTCTAGAAATCCTACGTTTTCTAGAAATCCTTTCTAGAAATCTAGAAATTTTACATTTTTAAACACAGCCATTCACACTCAGCACTCATCCACACACTGGCAAGAAGCGACAGCCAATAGCACACAGCATACTCTCAACCGGAAACAACCATGCACCTGGAGGACTGCATCAAGCACTACCAGCATTTATCTATACATACATATACAAATCAATTTAGAGGGGGCGTATCAAGATTTAAATTTACAGTAGAATGTTAGAAACTAAATGGTCAGGAAATGGTTGAAGCAGAAAACGAGTTAGAAAAATAGCAAAGCTAAACACTTTAACACAAACTTTTACAGGTTAGTTAAAGTGTTTTGTTATTCTACTGTAATTTATTATTAATTAACTTTTAATAAAACCCATTGTGAACCAATTATGTGACCTTGGATCTAAAACAAGACCTGATCACAAAAAGTGTCTAATATTACAGGTTATGTAATAACAGGGATCTTTTTGTGGATTCACAGCACTAAACTATGCTTTATTCTACCGTGTATTGTTGTGTATTCAAGCATAAAATAATGTGAAGCTGATAGAGTCATGGACACAGTGCTGACCTGAGGCCTACAGGCAGAGTCGGCGTTATCTTTATGCAAACCTCCACACTTCACACTGTACACACAAGAGAGATCAGGCCCTGAGCAGTGAACTCAGGAACTGCACACAATGTAAAGATATATACTATATACACTAAAATCCTGCTATAGACTGAATTACATTATCTGTCCAAAAGTATATCTCGCTAATAGCGCATTTAGGGTTCCTCAGTGTATCGCTATCGGCCGGCTAGTGTTAGCGGTTAATGCTGCTGCACCTAGCCTTAGTAGAAATCTGGAAATCTAAGCTTACTATAAATAAACAGAAGCGCTATACTCACCCAAATAAACAGTTTTTAGGAGAGAAATCTGTGTAGATTAACAGCTAGTGCTTGTTTGGTTTTAAAAGAAAAAAATACATATTTTAAAAATTACATAGCAACACCCCTGTTCCTTACTAGTGGTGCACAATCTGGAGCGCCTTATAGTGCGCAAAAACACTCAGGTTTGTTGATGGTTGAGTGAATGGCTGTCAGTTTTCCAGGGTGCCCTCATGTCTATGTTACATTCTGACCTGCTCAAGTTTTCTAAATTTGTGTAAACGTCTGTTATTTTGGTGTAAATTAAGAACTTTAGATGTTTTGATTTGTTTTTGTGTAAAACACTCGATTTTAAAAGTGCATGCACAATATCAGTCATAACATTAAAAGCACCTCCCTTGTACTAATAGTATGATTATGATGGGATATCGCTATCTTGGCAAAAAAAAACAAAAAAACAGGTGCGCTATTGACTGAATACAACCTAGACAACAGTCAAACAACAGTCAATGCACCCTTAAAATACTAATCCGCCAAAGTCAGAGGGCTCCTGCCTCTTACAGGAAATGCCAAATGACGCACTGATTATTGGTTTATTTTACTTTACCCATTACCCCTAAAACACACCCATGATTAATTAAGATTAATTAAGACTTTGGAATGTGTTTCGAGCTTTTCCTGTACTTTTCCCGTCGTTACGACAGCAAAGACACATTGGCACGCTCTAAAACAAGCTATAAATCGCAAAAAATGGGCCCCATGTCTCTCCATGATAGTCTGGCATGACAAGTAGTGTAAAATATTTGACACAAGTAACTTTAATGATGCTTTATTGGGGAGGTTAACCCAAAAACAAGCACAGGCCGACTGTATCTGCTGGAGTCCAGGCGGTGCACACTTGCCTCAGGGTTTTGGCAATGCCCCCAGACTACACTGACAGTAGTCCTCAGTGTGTAGACCTACAGTATGAGTGTGTGTGTGTGTGTGTGCTGCCACTGCTAACTTTCTGTTCTGCCACGGGCACTCTGAACCGCTCTGCCAACAGACATCTGGGCATTCTGTGCCCACTGAGCTGTGAGGGGATGTGGTTCTGTGATGACTTTCACTGGACTGGATTCAGATAAGAGGAAAAGCATGTCGGCTTCGTCTCAGATTCTAATTTCACCTGCCCAACAACCTGGCGTCCCACCTGAATCCACTACATCCAGCCTGCAAACATATCAAACAAACATTCTTAAATGTAATAATATGTGAGATAGACTCGCTATAAAAAACACTTTATTACTGCGAAACATTAACACAGACCTGCCATAACATTACAACCACCTGCCTACACCAGTGTGCTGGAACCCACATCCCTGCTAAGCCAAAAATATTCATTGTAAAAGCTAGGGTGTTTTCCATCCACGTCATGCGTCTTTACGTACTTACGCCTAAAAGTCTTTACGTACTGCCTCTAAAAGAGGATCCGTCTATTTGTCTGTCTGTCCATCCATCCATCCATCCATACATCCACCCATCCATCCATCCATCCATCCATTTGTCTGTCTGTCAGTCTGTCCATCTATTTATGCCTATTTTTCTGTTTGTCTATCTATCTATCTGTCTATTTGTCTGTCTGTCTGTCCATCCATCCATCCATCCATCTAATTGTCTGTCTGTCTTTCCATCCATCCATCCATCTATCCATCCATCCATTTGTCTGTCTGTCCATCCGTCCATCTATTTTTCAGTTTATCTATCTATCTATCTATCTATCTATCTATCTATCTATCTATCTATCTATCTATCTATCTATCTATCTATCTATCTATCTATCAATTAAAATGTGTCTCTATTTGTCTGTTATTCTTGTTCTTATTTTAAATGCAGTGTTTATGTAATGATTCAACACAACCAGTGAAACAATCTATGATGCTAATGCTAACGTCTCCTGATTAGCATGATGTGCTAAGATGTGATTTTCTACTTCTGTTTGACAGGATTTAAACACAGTTTTATATTATATAAAAAATGAGGTAGAAAAGATGCCACTAATGTTACTTGATTAGCCCAAAGCGCTAGCACCTATTACTGTATGTAAGCTCAGCACATTAGCACTGACTAAAGCTAATCACTAAATCTGAAACAGCCTCATTTCAGAAGTTAAAAAAACTCTTAAAAAGTTCAGTCCTGCCAAATTCCAGCCTCAGAACTTCAGCCTGCTCCTCAGAGAGCTGAGAACATGTAGCAGGAGAGTGTTTAGCGTGACAAATGCGTTCGTCACACAGCAGAGAAAAGCTTCGCTAATGGCGCAGCTTTACAGGCTAATGCTAAACCTCTCTCTCTGTGTGTGTGTGTGTGTGTGTGTGAGAGCAGTGTGACAGCTTTAGCTGGATGCCACCCTTCAAATGCAGCACTGCCTGGCCAAAAAAAAAAAATTGCAAAGTCAGTAAATGATGTGTTGGTTGATGCTGCAGTTGGTCTGCAGGTTTAGGTTCAGCAGCAGTATGTGCTGCTGAAAGAATGAGGTCAGCTGACTACCTGAATATACTGAATATAGACCAGGTTATTCCATCAATGGATTTTTTCTTCCCTGATGACACGGGCATATTCCAAAATAACAATGGCAGCATTCATGGGGCTGTAATTGTGAGTCCAGACCCTAACCTCTTAAAATCTTTAGGATGTGCTGGATGGAGAAGAGAGGTTTTGTGCAGTGGTCAGACTCTACCATCATCAATGCTGCTGCAAGATCTTGGTGAAAAATTAATCCAGCAACACTGGATTGAAATATATCTTGTGACGTTGCAGAAGCTTATTGAAGCAATGCCACAGTGAATGCATGCCACAATCAAAGCTAAAGGCGGTCCAATGAAATATTAGAGTGTGATCTTTTTTTTTTTGGTGGCCAGGCAGTGTATATTGTGTCGTGTGAAGCTCCTTTAAAACAGAATGCTTAAAAAAAAAAAAGAACAGTTTTTTTTAATGGGAGTGTCGTTGCTGTGAGCAGTGAACGCTGAACATACCATGCTTTTAGTGTGTAAACAGCATGGAGCAGCAGAGACATCGTTTGTTCATAGCAGTATATTATCAGGCTAATATATATATATATATATATATATATATATATATATATATATATATATATTATTTTTAATTGTGCCTTATCAGCAGTTCAGCTCAAATAAAAGAAGTATATTTGAAGGCTTGATAGCTGGGTCAGATTGAGAGCGAATCACGTTCTTACTACAAACAAACCAGAGTTCAGGGTTTGTTTGCAACCTGAACAAGATCACATCCACACATAGCAGGTCTCGGTTGTTTTCCTCTATCTTTGTATATTGCATTATATATTCATATGTTATATGTTAAAGGAGAACTGCGGTGTAAAATGGACTTGTGGTGTAGTAAAACATGATAAAACATGAGACGTAGGAGCCGGCACCAGGAGGCAGGCTATGTGGAGTCTATGTATATATATATGTCTAGGTCATTATCAGTACAGTGATGGCGGTGCTCGGAGCTGAAGCTACATTATAGGATTTAAACAGTGGTTTTTAATAAGCTTCTTGTGCACTTTTTAAGTTATTAATGCCTCGTTTTAAATGTCAGGGCTCTCTGGATTCTACCAAAGAGGTGTGGACACCTGCTCAATCGAACCGCACTAAGGGTACAAACAAACCAGAGTCTGTTTAAACCAGACTAAATAGTGCTGGTGTGAATACACCCAATAGTGAACTGTTACAAGATTTGAATCAGACATATTGGTTTCTGCGTCTAAATGAAGTATAAATACACTCTAAGCTATTAAGTATCTTTCTTGATTGACCACACATGTCAAGAATGAGTACCTAGCATTACCAGAGAAACACACACACACACACACACACTCAGAGACACCCACACAAGAGCAGCAGAAGCAGTAAGTGAGTGGTGTGGTAGATAATTATCTCTGTGTGCGCCACACTGTGTGCAGAGGGCTCGACCCAATTAAATAGTCACAGCCCGTTTAGCACCATGCCAACCCAGGATACACTCGTCCCCGGGCAGCGCTGAGCAAGCGGGTCTGTGTGTGTGTGTGTGTGTTGTTTAAAAATAGTCTGGATGTGCTGATTCAGGTGTGTTTCTTTATAAAAGAAGAATACAGTCTAAGTAAATGACTGACAAAAGACTGGGAATTACCCAGGATCCTCTACACCACAGGCCAGATCAAACAACGAGGGGGGAAATGGTAGGCACCAATTAGCACAATGTCATTTGCATAATTGCAACTCATTTCCTTCCACTGTTAGCATTATTAGCTCTCCTGACTAGCCTGTTCCTCCAACTGACTCATAGCAAAGTAAAGGTCTCAGCCCAGGACCAGACAACGTAACAGAGCTGTGTTTATTTACTGTATTCAACTAATACTGTATAACTATTCCTCTCTATATATATATTGCATTATATAATATTAAATATGTTAAATATGTGAATCTTAGACTAATGCATATTACTGCACTTAAAAAAAACTATTAGATCTGAGATTTGTTGCACTAGATGTACTGATTCTTTTTTAAATTAAATCATAACCAAATGAAAAATAATCAAATTAAATCCAATTGTGGAAAAAATGTATAATAGATATTATAACAAATTTATAATAGATATTTATAATAGATATTTATAATAGATATTATAAAAAAAAATATAATAGATATTTATAATAGATATTTGTAATAGATATTTATAATAGATATTTATAATAGATATTTGTAATAGATATTTATAATAGATATTTATAATAGATATTATAAAAGATTTATAATAGATATTTATAATAGATATTTGTAATAGATATTTATAATAGATATTTATAATAGATATTATAAAAGATTTATAATAGATATTTATAATAGATATTTATAATAGATATTATAAAAGATTTATAATAGATATTTATAATAGATATTTATAATAGATATTATAAAAGATTTATAATAGATATTTATAATAGATATTTGTAATAGATATTTATAATAGATATTTATAATAGATATTTATAATAGATATTATAAAAGATTTATAATAGATATTTATAATAGATATTTATAATAGATATTATAAAAGATTTATAATAGATATTTATAATAGATATTTGTAATAGATATTTATAATAGATATTTATAATAGATATTTATAATAGATATTATAAAAGATTTATAATAGATATTTTAATAGATATTTATAATAGATATTTATAATAGATATTTATAATAGATATTATAAAAGATTTATAATAGATATTTTAATAGATATTTATAATAGATATTTATAATAGATATTATAAAAGATTTATAATAGATATTTATAATAGATATTTATAATAGATATTATAAAAGATTTATAATAGATATTTATAATAGATATTATAAAAGATTTATAATAGATATTTTAATAGATATTTATAATAGATATTATAAAAGATTTATAATAGATATTTATAATAGATATTTATAATAGATATTATAAAAGATTTATAATAGATATTTATAATAGATATTTATAATAGATATTATAAAAGATTTATAATAGATATTTATAATAGATATTTATAATAGATATTATAAAAGATTTATAATAGATATTTATAATAGATATTATAAAAGATTTATAATAGATATTTATAATAGATATTATAAAAGATTTATAATAGATATTTTAATAGATATTTATAATAGTTATTATAAAAGATTTATAATAGAATTGAGTTTAGTTTAGATTGAGTTTCAGTCTAGAGGAGTCTTGAGACTCATTTTGCACTGAATCAATTCGAAAAATATTCATTTCTGAAATTGAGTTGCATTAAAATCTACAAAAAAAGTATCAGATTTAATCAAATGACCTTGAATCATAGTGACACCTAAGATTTCATCATGGATTAAATCTTTTTTTTTAATAGGAAATCAATCATTGCAATGAACTGAGATGAAAAATCTATGTACTGAATCATTTCCAAAAGAACCATAATAAAACTGAATCAAACTGGGTCACATTTGTGTCATCATAACGGACTAAATCTAAATTCCTACAAGGAATTGCAATCAAACTGTGTTCAACTGGCACAAGATTTCATGATGGATTTATTTATTGAGTTTAACTATAAGATTTTAGAATGTACTAAATCATTTCTTAGAAGAAGTACAATCTAATGGAATCAAACTTAGTTTAACTCTGAGATTTTAGGATGTATTGAGTCATTTCTAACAAGAATCACAATCAAATTGAATCAAACTAAGTTTAACTATAAGATCTTAGGATGTACTGAATCATTTCTTACAAGATTAATGATCAAATTGAATCAAACTGTGATAAATCACGAGATTTCAATCTGAACTGAACTGGGACATAATTTGAGACTTTGTGACTGGTATTGATTTCTAAAAATGATTCAAATTAAACAAAATCAACTAATAGAAATATTTAGGATTTTACAATAAACTGAATCAACTACATAATTAAAATGAATCATAATTAAATTAAAAGAGAATGTGAAACCTGATAAGGCAGTGAATCAAACGGAATCAAATTAGAATAATAACTAAAGTAAATTCTAAAGTAAATTCTGGGAATAATTATGATCAAACTAAACTTGAAATGAGGTAAGAATTAAGTAAATTAGGTAAAAATCTACTAAATTGAACAGATTTGTGGTGAAATTTGAGACTTAAAAAAATCACTTTTTAAACTGAATCATATTGTAGAGCCTGCAAAGCTTTAACTACGTGATAAAATGAATCATTTCAAAAGGATTCTTAATCAAACATTTCTCAACAGGTCATAATTAAATTCAGAAGACTTTTGGCAACAATTTAATATTTTATGATTCGCTGAATCATTTATGAGAAGAGTCATAACCAAGTCGAACTGATCTGAGGTGAAATATTGAATCATCATAACGAATTAAAGAACATTTTCTTAAGGAAGCATCAGTCAGGGGTTTATTGCTTATTGTTTATGCAACACTTTACTAATTTTTAGTTTTTTCTCGTTTTTTTCTCAGTATTGTGTAAGTGCCCCAGTAAGCCCTTGCGCCCCCCCCCCCCCTTACCCCCTCCCTCCCCCCCTCAGCTCTCTTCCCCCAGTCCAATTCCCTTACGCGACAAACCGTAATTAAAGAAAAGCAGATGGACGGCCTGCGTCACCCTCCTAATGATATTTCTCAGCAAGACAGAGAGAGAGAGAGAAATGGAGAGGAGATAACGAGGGAAGGAGCGAAGAAGAAGAAGAAGAAAAAGAAGAGAGAGAGAGAGAGAAAAAATGAAAAGGAAAACAGCTGGAGTTCTGCTGGCATCCAGAAGCAAAACCAAAATAGTTCCAGTAAGCAAGAGCGCCCAGCACTTCTGTACTGCCAGAGTACAGCACAGGTGACTGGAGGAGGACACTATGAGTATGGAAACAGAAGAAGAAGAAGAAGAAGAAGAAGAAGAAGAAGGAGTTCTGGTGAGATGATGACGTGACCTATTTTGGGATTAAATCCACAGCAGGACCTCCACACATCCACAGATTTCACACTAGTGCTGGACAATATATCGTTTATTATACCACCATTAGTTCCGACCCTGCAATATGATTGGCTGAGAGGCATTATATGAGTGCCATTATCAACCAGTAATGCACTGTAATCGAAGTTCTCCATGTACAGTATTACTCCGCCACATACAGTACAGGTGACCTAGCAACGATGCAGCGCTTACAAGCCAAACAGCACAGCAGTTACAAACAGAGCAGTTTTTATAACCAAACAGATCGTATTTTCTCATCCTCTTTAACTCCCAATCTTTCAATAAAGAGTGCAATAATGTAGTATAGAAATGTAGTATACTTTCTATTTTCTTGTATTTTTATAAGTATTGTTATATCTTATCCTTCTTTTGTAACTTTTGTGTACTGTGAATACTTGCTGCTGGATGTCCAAAAATTTCCCTTGGGGATCAATAAAGTGTCACCCCATCCATCCATCTGCTTTTTTGCTGCTCAATAATAAAATGAATATTTAAAAAAAAAACTAATATTCAAAAACCTAATATTAATTAAATATTCAAATACCCTAATATTAATTTCACAATTAAGTAAAAGGACCTATTATTTCATACCAAACAATAATTCAGACCTTGTAACTCCTGCTCTTCCTTTTCTGGATCAATCCTGATGAGTGCCAGTTTCATCATACCGTTTTTGATTGTCTTTTTTGTGACTGCACTTGAGGATACTTTCAAAGCTCTTGATTTTTCTTTTTTTCGGATTTACTGACCTTTATTTCTTCTTAAAATATAGTTTGTTTTTCTTTGCTTAATTGAGTAGTTCTCTCTTCTCATAATTAAGTAATAATCCACGAGTGAGGGAGTGCTATAACATGTAAATGTGCACAGTAAATAGTACAAGTGTATATATGTATATATATATATATATATATATATATATATATATATATATATATATATGCATATATGTATAGCACAAACCTTGTGTGTATTATTGAGATCATACCACAGTTATTAAAAGATTTTGAGTTAAAGAGGACGAGAAAATACGATCAGTTTGGTTATAAAAACACTGTATGTGTCAGAGTAATACTCTACATGGAAAGCTTTGCTTACAGTGCATTACCGGCTGATAATGGCACTCATAGAACACCTCTCAGCCAATCACAATGCAGGGTCAGAACTAACTGTGGTATAATCTGGATTAGAACATTACTCAAATAGAGCTATTATTCACTGTATACCTGTAACTCTACCTCTTCACTACTTTACAACTGATGCTTTCAAACACATTAACATTAAGAGCAAAGAAATTCAAGTAATTAACTCTTGGCCAGTTCAGCACAGCTGTTAACTGAAAGCTTGAATTCCAGGTGACTCTACCTCATAAATCTGACTCAGAAAATGCTAAAAATCCAGCTTAGACCATCAAAATCTGGTCTTAAGCTGCTGTATATCTTTCAGCAGCACAGATCTTGTAATATATTATAAAAAAAAAGTACTGGTTCAAGCCTGATTAGCATTATTTTGATCACATGACCGTCCTGATTCATCAGCATGTCCACAGAAACCCGTTCTGCTGTGCTGGCTCGGTTCCTGGACTGTTTGGCTGTTGTTTACGCCTCTCACTTCGGAGCTTCGGCGTTTTATTTTGGACCAAAAGATCCTGAAAACAGAGGAGGAACACTGTCTATTATATTTAGTATATTTTTCTGCTCGATTTTGGCTGCTCTATACTCTAAGTTCATCTGAGGTTCTAAAAGTATCTACAGTATAAGTATTGTATCAGGATTAAAACTAGCTGGATAAGAAGCCTGTTGACCATAACTATGCAGATTAATGACAAAAACTGAAGAATAGAAATTAAATAAAATAAATACTATGAATTCTATTGAATTTAATCAAATTTAGCTTTGGAAATTTACATTTCCATACATACAGTTTATTTAGACATAAAATGATATAAAATATATTTGTCAGGATTGTGCAGGAGCAGGAGAGAGAGGACGAGGAGACCGGACACAAAAAAATGCGAGTGATATTTTTTTAATATAAAAACAAGAAAACAAACAAACAATAAACTGAAACTAAATCAACGACAAAAACAACAAGAAACATGGAGAAAACTATAAATTGAGATAACAACGAAACGTGCAACCTGACAGACTTAAAACGTACAATACTGGAAGAGAAAGACAGGAACAGGGGGAATATTTAAACACACAAACTAACAGGAAACACCTGCGGGAAGGTAACGAGGGGGCGGAGCTACAAATGAACACAGAAGGACACAGAGAGCACATAAGACATGAGACAGACAGGGAACAGGGCAAGGATGTGACAAAAAATCACAATGATGCATTTAATTCAACGGACCCTATCTTACACCCTGTGCAAGATGCCTCACGATGCTCATTGCTATCTTACATCCCGTCAACAGTCTATTTTCACGCTTTGCGCCTGCGCCATTAATATAGTGTCGTAGTTTAGGAATACATCTACTCTGATGGGTGTGGTGGTCTGGAAGTGAGGTGTGTTCAGGTAAATATCTGGCGCATTGTTATCTTAGCAACAGAAAACACCAGGTGTGCCAGTGACTGATTTAAACCCTGACAACAGTCACCAGTCATTTGTCTATACCTACGTATACTTCAACAATAAAAAGAACGAAGAATAAAATAACATTGCTCTTTCCTTAAATCCTTAAATGAGCTGCTGGTGTATCTTTACAGCCTGAATGCGCAGGTCAGTATCCTCTGCGCCGTGCTGTTAAGATACGAACGCGCCAAAGTCAGAGCTCATCCGGCTCTTAAAGGGAATGCAAGGTGCTTCAGAAGTGATACACGTTTTTAACGTGTTTAACGTTACGCCCAAAAATTAACCACACCCATGATTATTTAAGAGAATTAGTTCATGCCTTTTGAACATTTTGAGATGCACAAGGCATATTTTTTTGAGTTCTCATGATATCAAAGATGCATCGTCAATTGATGTCTCCCCTATAGATCGCTTAAATAGGGCCCTAATAGGGTTTTTTTTTTTACTTCTCTACGAACTTCTCTCTAAACAAGGGAAACTCAAGCGAGTCTGCCCTGGTGAAAAAAAATAAAAAATACTTAATTATACTTAAGACATTTTGAAAAATAAGCTGTAAATATACTAACAGATGTATGTATTTACTTAAAATATATTTAAAGTACATTGATATTATGCTCTCTTCAAATCTTTAAAAGTAAACTTAAACTTAAACATATAATAAAGTGTATTTTGAATAAATAGACTACTATGAAGTACACTTTTACTTTAATGTAATTCAATATACTTCTAAAAAACTTATTTCCAAATATACTTTTGTACATTTTTAGCAAAGTGTGTTAAAAACAAAGTACAATTCTCTGTAATGCTCTGTTATTATAATTACGAAAATGTAAACATAAGTAACTTATAGGATACAGTGTTAATTAAGATTTAAATGTTAAATAAAAAAATTGAAGTAAATTTGAAACACGCTAAAAATTGTAGTACAGTATATTAAAATATATTTTCATACTCAAAGTCTAGTATACTAGAAGTGTGCTACTAACAAAAGACAGGAACAAGAAGCATTTATTTGTACTCTAATGTAAATCGATGACATATATTTAGCATAAATTCTTAATCTTAGTACATTTCTAATATACCTGGTGTATAATAGTGCTACAGTTGTAATACTCATTAAATGTACTATAATTTTACTGTAAGCATATTATTTAAAATATAGGGTTACATACATGAAGTAGTTTAAATGTTTAAACTCTACTTAAGTAACATATATTTAAAATAGTTCCATTTTAGTACAGTTAAGTACATTTAGCACAAATTAAAGTAAGACTTTTGTACTATTTTTATACAATTAAAGTATAATAACTAAGTAAAAAAAAGTTGTTAAATTTTAGCACTCCTTAAATATACTGATTAATAATGTGGTTAAAAGAACACTTTAGTTCACTATAGCATAATAATGCTTAGTATACTTTAATCTACTTTTTTTTTTCACTAGGGTGTATTTCTGTATACAGTAACATTCATCCTCCATCCTCCAATTTCATAACAACGCATTTAATTCAATTGGCCCTATCGTACACACTGTGCAAGATGCCTCACGATGCTCATTGCTATCTTACACCCTGTCAACTGTCTATTTTTACGTATTTCGCTCACGCCAATAAAATATCGTTAGAGTTTAGGAATAAATCTACATTCAGATACATATCTGTCGTTTTTCTATCTTGCTAGTGAAAAACACAGGTGCGCCACTGACTGATTAAAACCCGGACAACAGTCAACAGCCAGCTGTTCATACCTACATATACATCAACAATAAACAGAATAAAGAATAAAATCCCAGGACGCAATCATGTATTTCTGTATACAGTAACTTCTATCCTCCATTCTCCAGCTTTCTTTCTCAGTGTGTGTATCAGTGTGTGTGTGTGTGTGTGTGTGTGAGGGTCAGTGTGTGTGTGTGTGTGTGTGAGGGTCAGTGTAATGAGGAGAGTGTGTGGAGTGTCTGGACTCCTCATCACGCTCTGACACGCTCTCATTAATACTGCTTTGCGGCGTGAGGACCGATCGATCCGCCGTGTTTCAGGAGGACGGGGATAAACACCGCTGATGGATGGGGCTGATCATAAATGGGGCGCCGAGCTACAGGATCAGAACCTTCTGGACCGGGGGAGGCGAGTGTGAACGAGGCGAGTGTGAACAGACAGACAGTCGGAAGGTTTAAAGCACAGTGTTGCTGCTGCTTCAACCAGAAATCAGCTTCGGTTAACCCTGTTAAATCTGCTGTGGAAGTGTCACCTTGAGTTCAGATGTTTAGATGTTTGGATCATCAGTGCTTCTCTCAGTTCTTGGCCCAGTTTAGCTGATGCAGTTTTTTTTCCTTAGGCTTAGAGATCCTGACCCTCTTAGGATCCCCAACTATCCAAAAGTTCTTGTTTTTAAACTTAATTTTGCAAACTATAAGGCATGCTTTCAATAAACATCTATTTTCTGGTCTATTTTCATACATAAAGTTCACCCGATTATAAAGGATGCCTACATTGAAGTGAGCAAAGATGTGTTTTCCTGTAATTCTTAAAAAAAACATTTTCTTTTTAAAGTCAAACAAGAGCTAAAATCTACACAGATTTCTCTCCTAAAACCTTGTTAATTTGGGTGAGTAAAGCAATACTCTTTTTTACAGTAAGCTCAGATTTTCAATATTTTGTCTAAGGGTGAGTTTTCAGTGAAGGTTCTGCAAAATAGCACTAAGGCTGGGTGCAGCAGCATTAGCATTAGCAGCCACTCTTACCTGTTATTGTTAGCCATGGTTAGCGCTACTAAATGCCGTCTGATAGCGCTAGACTGAGGAATCCAGGGAGCTATCAGCTAGTAGTTCATGTCACACAGCTTGTTTTAACAAGGCAAACACTCTAGTTGACTACTGTCAAATATACTCAATTTTGAATCATGAAAAAGCTAGCGGCTAGCTAATGCTAATGCTGCTGCACCAAGCCTTATTGCTGGAGAAACTGTGATTCTGTGATTTAAAAATACAAGAATTTAGAGCAAGTTTACGTAGAAGTCGATAAGCCAACATGTTATAATATTAATATTAATTGGAGGAACATAAATGGGAATGATATAATCTGTTAGATCCTTTTATTGAAATATTGAATATAATATGAAACAGTGTAAACACGCCTCCTCCGATACATGGTACTCGGTTCTGATACATCAGCTCACAGACGCCCTGTTCAGATCAACATCACCCTAGGAGTGATTAAAAGGGAAAGAACACCACCTACTGTACCCACCCAGAGAGAGCAAGGCCAATTGTACTCTCTCAGGACTCTGGCAGCTGATGGCAAGCTGCATGACAGGGATTCGAACCAGCAATCTCCGATTTTCACGATAATAGTGGGAAAGGTTTAGACCGCTGGAACACTCACTATGCAATATGATTACTACTATAATTATTATGATGATTTATTTTACAAGCCTGACTTTTGGTGCACCCCTGGGAAACTGGTACTATTAATCGTATACACGCAGTGCGTAATCCATAGAAAAGTGATGTCAATCAATATGACGTTTTTCTGAGAAGTGAGGGGTCCAACAAGACCACCAAGACCCCTCACTGCACTGCCTGCTTCTTCCTGCTCTTTGTACCTGCTGTATAAAGTCAATTCTATGTAATTATTTGCATTCCAGGTTATACTTAAGCCCCACAGTCCTGCTGAATTGGCCGGGGTCTGCGTCACCGCGCGGGCAAACGCCGTCTACCTGGTTAGCCTGAAAACACTGTAATATCAGTATCCAGGCAACCGTGACGCACCGGCCGGGCAGGAAGAGGAGGATAGTTAGTTATAGTGTAGAGTACGAGCGCCGGGGTGGAGGAAACACAACAACTCAAGCAGCGGGTTCGGCTCCGAGACGTGCAGAGCGTGCGTCATCCCAGCCTTCAGAGAGGAGAAAGGTCACGCGGAGACGGACCGGGTTACCTGCGGGCTTCTCCTGCACAACATCTCAGCATCTCAACATCTCACCGGACGTGAGTTTCTCAGCGTGCATGAGTAACGCAAAACTTCTAACCCCGAAGAGCCAACACCACATCACATTAACAACATTATTGTTAATATGATACTAACATCAGACTAGCATTGCCTCTAATGTTGTACCACTTCGGATTAATGATATACTAACATCGGATCAACATTCTACTGGAATCAGACAACACTATATAAATATCAGGCTAATATTTGATTAACATCAGACTAACATTTGCAGTAATATCAGACTAACATTGCACCAACAACATCATACTAATGTTGCACTGACATCAGACTAACAATACAGAAACACCATTCTACTATACCAACATCTGACTAAACACTATTTTAACTTCAGACTAACATTCTTCTAACATCAAATTAATTAATTATACTAATATCAGAAAAATAAAACATAAACATCAGACTAATGTTATATTAACATCAGACTAAAGATGTACTAACATCAGACTAATATTATGTTATATTAACATCAGACTAATGTTAAATTAACATCAGACTAAAGATGTACTAACATCAGACTAATATTATGTTATATTAACATCAGACTAATATTATGTTATATTAACATCAGACTAATATTATGTTATATTAACATCAGACTAATGTTAAATTAACATCAGACTAAAGATGTACTAACATCAGACTAATATTATGTTATATTAACATCAGACTAATGTTATATTAACATCAGACTAAAGATGTACTAACATCAGACTAATATTATGTTATATTAACATCAGACTAATGTTATATTAACATCAGACTAATGTTATATTAACATCAGACTAATGTTATATTAACATCAGACTAATGTTATATTAACATCAGACTAAAAATGTACTAACATCAGACTAATATTATGTTATATTAACAACAGACTAATGTTATATTAACATCAGACTAATATTATGTTATATTAACAACAGACTAATATTAAATTAACATCAGACTAAAGATGTACTAACATCAGACTAATATTATGTTATATTAACATCAGACTAATGTTAAATTAACATCAGACTAAAGATGTACTAACATCAGACTAATATTATGTTATATTAACATCAGACTAATGTTAAATTAACATCAGACTAAAGATGTACTAACATCAGACTAATGTTATAATAACATCAGACAAAGATTATATTAGCATCGAACTGATACATTATGCTAATATCAGACTAATTATGCTGATATCAAATTAACATCAGACTAACATTCTATTAACATCAGATCAATTAATTCCACTAGTAATTCATTTGACCAATATTAAACTCGTATTGTACAGACAACAATACACTAACACCATCTTACTAGACTGACATCCGAATAACCTTCGCTAACATCTGACTAATGTTGGCTAATGTCGGCTAATGGCTAATACTACACTGTAGAGTATGACCACACTAACGCTGCTCTCATGCACATTTATAGAACTGAAGTAGGAAACAAAATATTCCTAGAAGTGTTTATTCCTAAAAAGCTACTGTTGAATAGTGGATAACACCATAATTCAGTGTTGTAATTCAGACAATCCAGGAAAGTTCAGTGCTAAAATATTAAAAACACATTACAAAACAATGTACTGGGTTTCTAAAAATCCATTTTTTTCTCTCCTATAAAAATCCCGAGCTACTGAGATGATGCAGAACTACAGTGTGATGAAACATCCTGGTTGGTCCATGTCAGACTAATGTTAAATTCATGCTACCTATGGCTACATGCAGCTCCAGCATCAATATAAAATCCTGTACCGCTACAGTCTGTCTATAGAACAGACCAGAGGTGGAGAAGAAGATCTGAGAAATAATCCCAAGACACGGCATCTCTCCAAGAAGTGGGCTAGAAAACATCTCACAGGGCTTTAAGATTTCATTCCAATCAATTATTGAATTACACAGTGAAGACTGGATGCTCCTGGGCTGTATTAATTTCATGGAACATTTCATTTCTCAGATTCACAGAATTGTGCTTGAGTGTTACTGAGGCCTAACACATCTCTTGTTGACTACAGGGGTTGGACAATGAAACTGAAACACCTGTCATCATTTTAGTGTGGGATGTTTCATCATGGATAAATTGGAGCAGCCTGGTGTTCAATCTTCATTAATTGCACATTGCACCAGTAAGAGCAGAGTGTGAAGGTTCAATTAGCAGGGTAAGAGCACAGTTCTGCTCTAAATATTGCAATGCACACAACATTATGGGAGACATACCAGAGTTCAAAAGAGGACAAATTCTTGGTGCACGTCTTGCTGGAGCATCTGTGACCAAGACAGCAAGTCTTTGTGATGTATCAAGAGCCACGGTATCCAGGGTAATGTCAGCATACCACCAAGAAGGACCAACCACATCCAACAGGATTAACTGTGGACGCTGTAAGAGGAAGCTGTCTGAAAGGGATGTTCGGGTGCTAACCCGGATTGTATCCAAAAAACATAAAACCACGGCTGATCAAATCACGGCAGAATTCAATGTGCACCTCAACTCTCC
Organism: Astyanax mexicanus; assembly: GCF_023375975.1. Taxonomy (NCBI): domain Eukaryota; kingdom Metazoa; phylum Chordata; class Actinopteri; order Characiformes; family Acestrorhamphidae; genus Astyanax; species Astyanax mexicanus. The sequence goes on from NC_064428.1 coordinate 32,125,377, forward strand.
TGTTTCCACCAGAACTGTCCGTCACCACAATGAATTATTGTGCTCTAAATCCAGGTGTTTCAGTTTCATTGTCCAACCCCTGTACTTTTGTAGCATGGAATTCTTTTAGGATAAAATATAAAAGTAGTAAAAAATGACGTAACATTTACTGCCATAAAAATAGAGCTCTTCAAAAAATTAAGAGACCAGTTTCTCTGAATTTGCTATTTATAGGTTTATATTTGAGTAAAATGAAAATGGTTGTTTTATTTTATAAACTGCAGACAAAATTTCTCCTAAATTCCAAATAAAATATTGTCATTTAGAACATTTATTTGCAGAAAATTAATAGAGAAATGGCAGAAATAACAAAAAAAAAGATGCAGAGCTCAAATAATGCAGAGAAAACAAGTTCAGGTAACACTTTACAATAAGACTGCCTTTCTAAAAAGTTTATTAATGGTTTATAAAGGAGTTTATTAATGGCTTTATTAATCAGTTGCAAATACTTTAAAACCCTCCTATTAATAAGTAGTTACTATATAACACACATACAAATGCTAACAGTGAGCTAAAAATGAGCAAAATAGTGATTTCACACTCGTTTATACTGAGAAAAACCTCAGATCTTTCAAGATACTGATTTTACTTTGTGTTTTCCATCAATCAGCATTAAACCTGTCATATTAATATATTCATAAGTATGTTTAACTATTTACCATAAATTAAATGACTAAGTTGCCACTGTTGCTTTTTTAATTGATGTGTTTTAACGGCTTATCCATGGTTTTTAAGGCATTCACAACCTAATCAACCTAATCAATCAATCAATCAATCTAATTTACAAACCATTTATAAATCCTTTATAAAGGTAGTCTTATTTTAAAGTGGTACCCAAGTTCATATTCATTTGTTTTTTGCTATTTATAGGTTTATGTTTGAGTAAAATAAACATTGTTGTTTTATTCTATAAACTACAGACAACATTTCTCCCAAATTCCAAATAAAAATAATTAGAGCATTTAATTGCAGAAAATGAGAAATGGCTGAAATAACAAAAAAAGATGCAGAGCTTTCAGACCTTAAATAATACAAAGAAAACAAGTTCATATTCATAAAGTTTTAAGAGTTCAGAAATCAATATTTAGTGGAATAACCCTGATTTTTAATCACATTTTTTTCATGCATCTTGGCATCATGTTCTCCTCCACCAGTCTTACACACTGCTTTTGGATAACTTTATGCTACTCACTCCTGGTGCAGAAAATCAAGCAGTTGAGCTTCCTATTGATTATATTCCAGAGGTTTTAAACCAGTTTCTGGTTTTGGAAGCTACTTTTAAACCGGTTTAAAATTTTAAAAGGTTTGCAAACCAGAACACTGCCTTTATTACCACATCTGCGGAATAGCGATGACTGTCTCATCATTATGTTCGCACAGGTAAAGAACGCTTCATTTTATTCCAACAATCAACTTCCTGATGAGTTATTTCTTAGGCAATGATTGTACATTCAACAGCTTCCGCTCTGAACGTTCTCTTCTATTCTTCTCTACTCTTAGCGCAGGTGATTCTTTGGCATGAAGTGTCTAATAGCCCATTCATCACTCGTCTTCACTCACTCTCTCTTTCTTACTCTCTCTCTCTTTCTCTTTCTCTCTCTCTCTCTAAATTTGGCTGATCATGAAGGATGGGCCTTGAAGCACAGGCCTTAAACAAAAGGCCGCCTCAGCCTCGATTAATCACAGCCAGAGGCAGAGAAATCAACTTTCAATTGAAAAAGATCCATGACTCCCCCTTATCTTCCTCCTGCTCCACCGATATTGAAGGATCTTTGGAGAATTTACTGGACTGTCTCCATCTTTCTTTCTTTCTTTCTTTCTTTCTTTCTTTCTTTCTTTCTTTTTTCTCCCTCTATTTCTCTCAGATTCTCTCTCAGTGGTCTGAAAAAAACAGAACAGCTTTGTTCTGGATGGATAACGGATGTTTTTTTTTTTTAACACCAGAAAGTCCGTACCAGAGTGTGAACCATGCTTTCTGTGTTTCAGGGTGGGAATTACGGGGGTATACTACTTACATATAATGTTAAATACTACAAAAACAATGCAGTATTTATGCCTAAAAGAATATTGTCATGCAATTTCAAGCACCCCTAAAGTGGATCATACTATTTTATGTAAATAAGCATTCCTCTCGTTTACCTGCCTGCTGCCTCAACAATAGACAAACACAGTCTGCTTAAACTAATACCACACAAAATATTATATGTTTGCATGGTTTTATTGAACACAAGTATGGGAACCCCTAGGCTAATGACTTTTCTAAGAGCTAACTGGAGCCAGGATGCGATGATGCTTGATGTGAATGATGCCTCGCACAAAAGAAGAGCTCTCAGAAGATCTACGTTCAAGAATTGTTGACTTGCATGAAGCTGAAAAGGGTTACAAAAGTATCTCTAAAAGCCTTGATGTTCATGTGTCCACAGTAAGACAGACGGTCTACAAATGGAGAAAGTTCGGCACTGTTACTGGAGCTACTCTCCCTAGGCGTGGTAAAGTCCTGTAAAGATGACTGTAAGAGCACAGCGCAGAATGAGGAATCAATGAGGTGAGGAAGAATCCTAGAGTGTCAGTGAAGGACTTACAGAAATCTCTGGCACATGCTAACATTTTTGTTGACAAATCTACAATAAGGAAAACATGAAACAAGAATGGAGTCCATGGGAGGACACCACGGAGGAAGTTACTGCTGCCCAGAAAACACATTGCTGAACGTTTGAAGTTTGCTAAAAAAGGAGCACCCGGATGTTTCAGAGCACTACTGGCTAAATATACTGTGGACAGGTGAAACTGAAATTGAGTTGTTTGGAAGGAACACACAACGCTATGAGTGGAGAAAAAAGGCACAGCACACCATCATCAAAACCTCATCCCAACTGTGAAACATGGTGGAGGGGGCATCATGGATTGGAGCTGCTTTGCCGCCTCAGGGTCTGGACGGATTGCTGTCATCAACAGAAAAATGATTTCCCAAGTTTACCAAGACAATTTGCAGGAAAACTTAAAAACATCTCTCTGCCAACTGAAGCTCAACAGAGGATGTTAACCCTTGTGTAGAGTTCATATTTTTGTTACTCGTTTACTTTGTTACTTGTATTTAATTCAGCAAAATTAAGCAATTCTAGGGGCGACCCGGGTCTTTCTGTGTGGAGTTTGCACGTTCTCCCCGTGTCTGCGTGGGCTTCCTCCAGGTTCTCTGGTTTCCTCCCACAGGCCAAAGACGGCACGTTCAGGCTAATTGGAACTTGATTGAAATTGCCCCTTAGGTGTGAGTGTGTGCGTGAATGTGTCTGTGTGTCTGTCTGTGTCTGTCTGCCCTGCGATGGATTGGCGGCCTGTCCAGGGTGTATCCTGCCTTCCGCCCGATGCCGGCTGGGATAGGCTCCAGCACCCCCCCGCGACCCTTAATGGATGAAGCGGTTGATAATGACTTGACTTGACTTGACTAAGCAATTCTACATTAAAATGCTTTACACATGCTTGCTTCACCTAAACTGCAAGCAATATAAACAGCTTACATGGTTAATATTTGCCCTTTACCTTTCTTATATTACATTTCTTTCAAAAAGTGCTACTCTTTTTTTATTCGTTTTTTAATAAAATGTAAAAGAAAATGAATTAAACTCAAGATATGAGTAGAAAATTTGTTTAGTTTCAAATTTACAAATGAAGCAATGTACAGTGTGTACATTGTGTTTATCGAAAATGTGTTTTGATATATGTTTTTCACAAAAAATGAGCCAATGCCAATGAGTTTGAGTTAGAAACAATATTTGTTTTGTATCATTTGATGAAAAATGAAAACGGGTCCCACAGACTTGAACACCACACAAGGGTTAAGGATGATGCAACAGGACAATGACCCAAAACATAGAAGTAATGAATGTTGTGCAGGTCTGATCTGCAACTACGAAACATTTGGTTGAGGTTTTTGCTGCCACAGGAGGATCAACCAGTTATTAAATCTAAAGATTCACATACTTTTTCCACCCTCGCTGTGAATGTTAACATGTTGTGTTCAATAAAACCATGTAGACATATCATATTTTTGTGTGGTATTGGTTTCAGCAGACTGTGTTTGTCTATTGTTGTGATTTAGATGAAGATCAGAACACATTTAATGATCAATTTATGCAGAAATCCATGCAACCATGCATTCTTGCAACTGTAGAAAATTGTCCATTGGGCGAGATGTCTTTCCAGGTTTTGGCAAATCCCACAGAATATTCCCTTTATTTCTGTTCATAAATACGAGATAATCTACAGTTACAGTAGATACAGAAGGTCGTGTACTGTCTGCACTTTGCTTCTACAGCAGAACTCTTCTCTCTGGACTGACGTGAAGGTTGCTGGAGGATGTTGAGATGTGGAGCTCTAATGGATGGCTATTCTCTGACACATGTCCGTTGATGACCTGTGTTTGACCCTGCGGACACGGCTGTCCACTGTAAGCTTATTTCTGTGAGTCTTCCCCCAGTCTGGAGACGGACAGCGGTGCTGATGCAAGCGGTTCTGCAGGATTGTGAGTTAAGCAGCACTGTGTGCAGAACCCCTCAAAATAGCATACAGTATTATACAGTAATAAAGCTGCTGGAGGAGCTCCTCTAGCATTCCCTTCATGATAGCCTGTCACTCTAAAGCTGTGTGGTCATTACTGATAGTATTAACAAGCCTCTACAATACTGTTTTTTTGGTTCTTCTCTTGAAATCAGTATCAAAAAGAGTTTATCCTATTTAGGATCATGCTACAGCATCTCAATCACTTCTTTATTTAGTTTTTTTAAGCCATTCAGAGGTGGACACCTTCCAAAAAGGTCCACTTTTGTCACTTCAGCCCAAACTATATTTACCCAAAGTCCTGAGCAATGGTCAGCAGTGATTTTTTGCCTTGGAACTCTCTTATAGAGAGAATTTGGACAGTATTAAATCAATAACACTGACATTAACTGAGGCAATTGAGACCTGAAGTTCTTTAATGTTTAAAATTTCTTGATTCTACAGGTCTGGCAGTAATCAGAAATGGTTGTGGTTAGTAGTGGAATTAAACTTAGCTTTACAAAAAATGTGATTAACCCCTTAACAGGCCAACGAAACTCATTTTTACTGGAGTAAAATAAGTTATTTACATTCTAAAAAAACTGACTGACTGGGTTTTGAGAGATTCTTATAGCATGTAAAAGCTGCCTGTCCACTTTCCACTACTTTATATAATAATTTCAGATCAGTACGAGGAATCAACCCAAATTCTGCATATTTGGCAACATAATTTTGCATATCAACAGACATAAAAAGAATTAAATTAAGAAAGGTTTGGAGAACTGATTCATTTGTATATTTAGGAAACTATTCATTTTAAAATGCTAAAAGTTCAGAAAAGCGCCAATTTGCTTATATTTTTATATCTTTAATATATCTCTGTATCAACACTAACAAAGTTTAAATGTCCTACGAAGAGTGGGCATGCCCCCCCCCCCCTGCGCCAATTTTATGATTTTTATTCGTTTTATTTTCAGTTGCAGATTTAAATATTTTATCTTACAGATACAGATTTGCAGATTTTTATTTATGTTTCTTGTCAAACGTTAAAATCTTTTTATTTAATGCTTAAAAAGAAATCCTTAAGAATTCTTGCGTGTAACATCAGGGAGAAAATTAGCAAATTGACATGGCCTGTTAAGGGGTTAATCACAGTTCATTTATGGGGGAGCAAACACTTTTTCACAAAGGGCTAGATTGACTTGGATATTTTTTTTCCCTTGATAAATGATATAAATCATCATTTAAATTTTTTCCCCAGCTTTTTACATTTACTCAGGTGATCTTTGTCTGATATTTAAAGTTCAAGTTTTCTTGACAATCTGAAAAATGTAAGTGTGATGAAAAGATGCAAAAACAAGAAATCTGTAAGGAGGAAAATACGTTTTCACACCACTGTATGTGAAGGACATCCTGGCATGTTTCAGCAGGATAATGCTCATCCACATACTGCAAGGAATGCTTTCTAGGAATTAAAACATCAGATTAAAACACTTTCCTTGTCTGTCTGGTTATTAGATTTATAAAGCACTGCAATTAAGCACATATTAATAGTTCTTCAGCATTTCCAACAAACTTCTCCAAAGAAAATAATGTTCTCCAACTTTCTTCTACAGCATTTCTCTCACTCTTTCCTTTTCAGTCTGTATTGACAGTTCACTGTATTGTAGTGCTGCCACACTCAGAGCAGAGATCGCCGAAGCATAAGAAGAACTTCACCAGAAACAAACAATGATGCCTTTGGACAGGGAGCTTTTTGTATTTATCCTCGTGGTTCTGTTCCAAGGACTGTTTACTATGGCTTTTGTACAAACAAAACAGATTTAAAAAACTAAACTCTGCCCACACATTCAGTCTGAAGCTCTCGAGGACGGAGCACGGAGGCAGAGCGCGGTTACTCTCGCTGTCTGCATGGCTGAACAGGCCGGGATTTGTTGGGGAGGTGTGGACATGCCAAGGACTTACAGTATAAAAGCATGAAGGGCTGACGGAAAGTGAAAAAGGTTCAATAGAAATCAAGAAAAAAACTAGAGAAACTAGAGAAAACTTTGAGAGAGAACTTGGAATATAGCCATTTGCGCCCCGTTTCCTTTTTTGGAGCGGCCCTTGAGGTATTTTAGAAATAGAATGAAAGTTGGCCCGCTGTTAAGCAGGTTTTTATAATGTGAGATTCAAAGTTTGAACGCTAGGTGTCAGAAACGGGCCAAAGAATCTAAAAGCGGAAAGAGTGCTCATTTCTAGCGCAGAAAAACGGGCCAAAGAATCTAAAAGCGGAGAGGGTGCGCATTTCTAGCACAGAAAAACGGGCCAAAGAGTCTAAAAGCGGAGAGAGTGCACAGTTTTAGCGTAGAAAAACGGGCCAAAGAGTCTAAAAGCGGAGAGAGTGCGCATTTCTAGCTCAGAAAAATGGGCCAAAGAGTCTAAAAGCGGAGAGAGTGCGCATTTCTAGCTCCGAAAAATGGGCCAAAGAGTCTAAAAGCGGAGAGAGTGCGCATTTCTAGCGCAGAAAAACGGGCCAAAGAGTCTAAAAGCGGAGAGAGTGTGCATTTCTAGTGCAGAAAAACGGGCCAAAGAGTCTAAAAGCGGAGAGAGTGCGCATTTCTAGCGCAGAAAAACTGGCCAAAGAGTCTAAAAGCAGAGAGAGTGCGCATTTCTAGCGCAGAAAAAGGGGCCAAAGAGTCTAAAAGCGGAGAGAGTGCGCAGTTATAGCGCAGAAAATCGGGCCAAAGAGTCTAAAAGTTGTAAGGAGTTGTAAGGAGTTTAATATCAAGAGACATCATGAAATGAAACATCCATTTGAAAAATCTTAGTTTACACAACACTGTCAAAGATAAAGATAGTAAGTCAAGTAAAATGATGTGTAAATGAAAGTAATCAGGAAAATGTATTATTTAAAGTGGTACATTTCATTATTTGTTCTTTTGCCCGTGACTTCAAATATATTTCTCCTTCTGGCCCCCAACAAAAAAAGCTTGGACACTCCTGATCTATAAGCTGGAGCCGCTATAGGTAGGACTTTATGGACCTGGACTATTCATCGCTGTGTGTAAGTAACTATGGGTTTACATAGGATCTCCGGTGGATTTTTTGCGTTTTACAGAGACTCGTGAATTAGTATTCATGGCCACACCCACCTCGGCTTGCGACCGCCCACAGACAGAGCTGAAGCCACGAGCCAGGCACGTCTTGTCAGATAGGAGGAGCTAACAGCGCTAGAAACAGCATGGCAGTTTGTTCCTGTGTTATTTATGTGCGAATAACACATCAGTGTTCTACATATGCTTTACCCAGTAATTCAGAGCTAAGGAACTAAAAAAATGGTTAGAATTTGTCTATGGAGGAACAACACCAGCGAAGTACAATTGAGATTGAGGTAGGTGTATGTTTAAAACAGTTCTGTTTACACTAGTTAAAAGTATTAACCAGGGCGGATTTTTACTTTCTGGACCTGGACTACCCACCTCTGTATGTAAGTAACTATAGGTTTACATAGGATCTCCGGTGCATTTTTACGTTTTACAGACACTCTAAGACTCAGTCAGTGGCTGAACTGCACTTAGCAGGACATTATTACACACATTATTATGTTGTAAAGTAAAATATATGACATTTGACTTTTATTGTTCTTCTCGCTGCCTCCTGGTGACGCAGTGCTGTTAGCCAATCAGAGGCGATATGTTTGCATGTATGACTATTCATGAGCAAGATACTATGAAATCCTATCGTTTTTCTCCCAGTTCCACTCCTCCACCGGACTAAAGCAGTATTATACTGGATCACCGGAGCACTTATATTTTCACACAAAAAAAAAACAGCTCACATAGCATTTATTAATTCATACTAGAGACCGCAACTGAACATTTTAAAATGAATAAAAAAATTCACTCATCACTCATCCCTCACACGAACTGTTCTCCCTCCTGCCTTCGGGAAGAAGGTACCGCAGCATCCGGTCCAGCACGACCAGATTCTGCAACAGCTTCTACCCCCAAGCCATCAGACTCCTCAACTGCAGAGACTGAACTGATGTTTTTTCTGTACATGCACACACACTCTTACCCCACTTACCCCAGAAAATGGAAAGCACTAAAAACCCTACTACCTCACTGGACTCTATTGCACACTGTGTAATAGAGGTAATTACTACCTCACTGGTCTTTTTTGCACACTTTTTGCACACTGCATAATTTGCACACTGTCTTGTTATTTATTATTCTTTGTCTGTATTGTGTTGTATTGTTTGTCTGCACTTTTGTACTGTTGCACTATTGTTCTGTCTACACTGTGTTTATGTGCACCATGGTCCCTGGAGGAACGTTGTTTCGTTTCACTGTGTACTCTGTATATAGCTGAAATGACAATAAAAACCACTTTGACTTTGACTTTGACTTTGAAATGAAGAACTATGAAATGATCCTATATGATCACTGGAGCTGAAAACATTAAATATATAAAATATGTTCATAATGCTAATGCCTGATATACTGATCTACTGTAGGCTTGTATGTAGATACAGTTAGTATGTATGAAACGTCACAGGGAGACTCTTTAGCCGCAGAGCTAATTAAGCTAGCTGTGAAAGTGAGAGATGGATGGCCTTTAGCTGTATATAATCCCTTTAGGAGTTTCATAAAGGGGTCGTATCTATAATGCAGGAACGTCGCCTCAATCTTGTCCAGATCTGAACTGTTTTTAGCTCACATGTGTGAAAATCTGGTCTTTTTTTATCTCTTCAGCTTCTGTTTAGTTTAAATTCTGCATTTTTTTGGTTTAACGATGCATAATTGATGCATAACTGATGAGTTTTCTGTTCTGTTATCTCTGTCCCACCTTACACTGAAAAAGATGATGAGTAAAAAACGGGTGTATGGTATGCACGCTAAGTGCACACAGTGAGCATGATGCTCACACATGTCTAAGGTTTGATTGGGCTGTTGACTGTTGTCAGGGTTTTAATCAGTCATTGGCGCACATTGGACATTTTTTTTTCCCGCCGCCAAAATAGAAACACTCCAGATATTTACCTGAACACACCTCACTTCCAGACCAAAGAGACTGTGGACAGGGTGTAAGATAGCAATGAGCATCACGACGCACCTTGCAGGTTAGTCAATGATTGTTTCTGCCATGTTTTCCATCTCTGTCAAAGCGGTAGAAACAGCAAAACGTGGAACTTGTATGCACCTTAAATGCATAGAAATAGTTTAAACTAAAAATTAAAACAAGTAATTGTTGTGTTTGGGCACTTTTACACACTAAGAAAAGTGAGTACAGATTTGTACCTAAAAGAGTATAAAGCTTGTCGCTGGGGCTGTACCTTATATTGAGGTACAAAAAAGTACCTTTCAGGGAAAGTCCTTTTTTGTACCCATATTTTTGTGCCAGTAAAGATTATAAAGATTATAAACATTATCATCAACTGAATATGTGTCAAGAACTTGATGATCCAAAATTGTCTGGCTTTCAAATAAAAAATGTGCAATTAAAATAAATATTGTTTATTAGTGCAGTGATACAGAATACTGAATGTACCTTTTAGCTGCTGGTTAAATGGTACAAATTTGTACTTATAGCTGTTAGAAATGACTTTGTACTTCAAAGGGAACAAATCTGACCCTGTAAAGACCAGTATTGTACCATTGAGGGTACAATTATAAAGAATGTACCTTTGAGTACAAAAAAGTACTCATATCGTACCTCTGTTTTTTAGAGTGTGGTGAACTAAATATGTGAGCAGCACTGAACAGCTCCACCATTATGTCTCTGTCCTTATGTGTGTTACATCATTAATATGAACAAAAAGTATTTTTTTTTATTGCATTTTGCAATTGTGACCAAGAACAGGATACTGTTATATAGCATAAAATGGATAAAACTGGCCTAGAATCACTTTTAACCTAATTTTACACAGCAGAATTAATCTGTAACCAGCAGCTTAGTTTATTTAACTTTATTTAATCTTTAATCTGATTTTAAACTGGTTTTAAACTGAATCGATATCCAACGTACCAATGTACATCCAGAGTTTAATTCACACCTTCCATTTCCAATCTGACGTCTTTCTCTAAGCAGCTGGTTCAGTATTTTGTGCTGGGTGATGTTCCTGTACACAGGTCAGCTGTAAATACGTTCTGAAGGGCTGTAATTATCCGGTTCTCCGGAGGTTCTCAGCGGCACCTCGGCCACATGAAATGTGTTTCAGTATTGATCAGAAGTGCTGGAGGCCTATCGACCCGCTGACCCGCTGACAGAGCTTTCTGTGAATTAAAGACTCCTATAAAAGATATGTGTGGGTGTGTGTGAGAGAGTGTGTGAGAAAAAGAGGGCTGTGGATCCTGGGGTTTGGTTCACATAGACACTTACAAAGAACACACACACACACAAACACACACATACACACACACACACACACACACAGAGTTTTATATTGTCGGTCTTGAAGAAAAAAGGCAGTAGATTCGAATTTCAGCTGCTTTTAAGTGCAGTTGAAGATTATGGACTATATATCTCAGTATTCTCTATAGTAACACTACTGCGTTTAAGAACTCCAGCAGCACTGCTGCATCTGAGCCATTCATCCCAACACAACACACTTACTACTAACACAGAAAGGCTGTGGAGTTTCTCTGATTTTGCTATTTATAGGTAAATGTTTGAGTAAAATGAACATTGTTTTTTTATTCTATAAAAACTACAAACAACATTTCTCCCAAATTCCAAATAAAAATATTGTCATTTAGAGCATTTATTTGCAGAAAATGAGAAATGGCTGAAATAACAAAACAAAAAAAAAAAGATGCAGAGCTTCTTCAAACCTCAAATAATGCAAAGAAAACAAAAGTTCATATTCATAAAGTTTTAAGAGTTTAGAAATCAATATTTGGTGGAATAATCCTGGTTTTTAATCACAGTTTTCATGCATCTTGGCATCATGTTCTCCTCCACCAGTCTTACACACTGCTTTTGGATAACTTTATGCTTTACACTCCTGGTGCAAAAATTCAAGCAGTTCAGCTTCCTCTTGATTATATTTTAGAGATTTTCAATTTGGTAAAATCAAAGAAACTCATCATTTTTAAGTGGTGTCATTTTTTTTTTCCAGAGCTGTGTATTTGTCAGTTTTGGATGCACAGATGCAGAGTCTTCTAGTCCTGTTTAAGCGCTACAAACATTTTAAAGGCATTTAAACTTCGGTTTTAAGAGTTTTAAACATGTTCTGGGTGGATCACCATCACCAGTGGCAGTAATGCTAACAAATCTACTTCCTAAAACCTGTTTGTTGTATGGAAATTTGGAAAAATGGAAATTTTCAAGTACATTTTCTGTCTTTTTTTAAGTTAAAATACGTTCTTCTACTTTCCAAAATTGAAAGAACGTCCTCGATAAATTGACAGTTCCTACTTTTAATAAGAGTTTTTGACTTTTAGTTTATCTCCATTCACCCCATTCATTGAGGTTTCAGTTGTAGGTTCGCTCCAGTGGTTTCACTCTAGTCATTTTCTGATCAGAAGCAAATATGACCAAGAAGTTCACCAATCTAACAAAAGCTGTGTCTAAAAACTGTGAAAGATTTAGAAGATTTAGAACAATATAGCATGCGCCCATCCAGACAATGTCTCTTTGAGGAAACACCTTGCCTGCAAATTTCAGCGAGACAATGCTAAACCACATACTGCATCAACTGCATCACATCAGAATGGATTCGAGGAATAAGAATCATTATTATCATTAAGTATAGTGAACAAATACACCCTGGTCTCTACACAGTTTTTTTACTGTTCCACTAAAAGAACGAGCAGGACAGTTTCCTCTGCTGAGAATTGCAGAAGCGTTGCGCCGTTATAATACCAATCTGCCAAAGTCAGAGCTCACCTGGCTCTTAAAGGGAATGTGAGGCGAGTGAAACACTGATTGGTTTAATGTATTTCACGTTACATCCATAGTTAACTACACCCATGATTAATTAAGAGAATTATTACATGGCTTTTGGATGTTTAGAGCCATGCGAGGTGTACTTTTCCCGTTGTTACGATAGCAAAAACACTGGCAGGTCACCTATAGATTGCTAAAATAGGGCCCCAGGTGGGTGAAGACTAGCTCATGCCTCCTCTGATACATGTCAAGTCAGACTCCACCTCTTTTGCAACTGCCGCTGATGCTGGGTAGCCAACACTCTTGGAAAAAGACGCTTTTGCACATTTGGTGGGAAAAAAAGAGGTGTCAGAAGCAAATATTTAGATTTGTATTTTTTATTGAGCTTTTTTAATAGTTTTTTGAATATAAAATTAAAAAAACAAACAAAAAAAAGGCTTGTATTTTCTGTTTTTTATTTGATCCAATTAAAAACAGGAAAATTTGAAAAAGAATTTAGAGCCAAACTTGATTTTGAGTTTTAAACTTAAACTTCTATTGGATATTTATTTGTTTATCCAATAAAGCTTTTTCTTTATTTTCTTTATTATTGCCCAACAGATCAACTTTAGGTTAAGAAAATGTACCATTAAATGATATTTTAACTGTATAATATGGATTTCAGCACTTTTTTTAACGGAGGATATCAGTCTTTTATAATATATACAGTGGATATAATACAGTATATGGTATAATATAAGTTGTATTATATCTACCATGTATTAAATCATATACAGTCATATTCCCGGGGTCAGTAAAGGGTTGGTGAGGCCAAGTGTAATATCTTTTTTATGGGGCCCTGAATCCCTGCCAGCCCCCTTGGTGGCCCATATAACCCTTCCTCATGAATTTTGTACAGTCATACCCAGCTGTGGCTGTATTTTTTTAGGACACCCAGTGCTGTACAAGTCATCCCTTATCATTTAAGAATGGTATGTGAGCTGGATAAAAGTAAAAAAAAAAAAAGAAAAAGTACAATAGTTTGCAAAAGTTGGGCCCTGACTTGTTTATTTTCTGGTAAAAATGGTAAAACTTTTTTTTTTTCATTTCGTTTTAAATGTTATCCTGCTGTTTTTTTTTCCTTCTTGCTTTTGTACAACGCACAGCATGATAAGGTTATTAATGCAACATAAAAAGCCTTTAAATCTGTACATTATAAGCTTGTTATACTTTAAAAAAAAACATGCTTTATCATTTGATGAGGGTTTAAAGATCATTTTGGACCATTTCTGCTGGTTTAATAATCAAGAAAAATGTATAATAAATAATTGTGCTCTTTATCTTTCCCCCATTATATCAGATCCAGTCCAGCCCAGTCCAGGCGATCTGGAACCAGTGGAAAAACACCAGGAGAAAAGTAATACTCCAGCATTTATCTTTCTCTGAGAAGTTGTGAGAAAACAGCAGGGCTATTAGGAAAGTTCTGGGTGGAAAAATGTCCGCGTGTGGTCAAACCGTCTCAAAGTAAACACGCAGGTCACGCTCCTTATTTTTGCTCTTTTATTATTTTATCTCGGGGGTGAAACACGAGGAGCAGAGAGAATGTGCTATTGGTGCAGCAGAAACAATAAAGTCACAGCTGATTAACTCCGAGGAACTACCAGCAGATCCTACTGGTTTCTACACATACCAGTACATTCCATTAGAGATCATTATGGGGACGTTTCTGAAGTGATGAAGCAGAGCGTACTGCATTATAAATATAAAAAAAAGACAGACAGAGAGGAAATTTAGGGCTGCGTCCCAATTGCTTGCTTTAGACTAATACTATAGAGTGTACACTATATACTGTACTGGTAAAAAACATTACAAGCTTAAATTCAGTGGTTTTTTTTTCATTATTTTAAGTGAAAAAAACATGGAAATATTTAGTAGACAAAAAAAGTATTTTAGATTATTGTTTCCCACATCTTTTGTTTTTTTTTTTAAGTAAATTTAATTTCTGATAAATTTAAGTAACTTCAACTCGGTTTCAAAACTTAAATGTTACACAGAGTAAATAAGTGAACTGAACTTCAGTCAATTCTTTCTTTTAGTAAAATTTTACTTAATTTATGCATACAATATTACCTAATTACAATTACTAAATAAAAATGCCTAATATTACTCAAATTATTTATGATACATAATATATTATAATTCCTGAATTTTAAATATTGTTAGCTAAAACACACATATTACACTGTCTCAACACAGGGATGGCATGTAATACATTCTTTTTTAGAAAAATAGGCAAAAATAAATGAAGTAAAGTTTACTAAAAGAAAGGATTGATTCAGTAAAATAAATGAAGTAAAGTTTACTAAAAGAAAGGATTGATTCAGTAAAAATAAATGAAGTAAAGTTTACTAAAAGAAAGGATTGATTCAGTAAAAATAAATGAAGTAAAGTTTACTAAAAGAAAGGATTGATTCAGTAAAAATAAATGAAGTGAAGTTTACTAAAAGAAAGGATTGATTCAGTAAAAATAAATGAAGTAAAGTTTACTAAAAGAAAGGATTGATTCAGTAAAAATAAATGAAGTAAAGTTTACTAAAAGAAAGGATTGATTCAGTAAAAATAAATGAAGTAAATTTTACTAAAAGAAAGGACTGATTAAATAAAAATAAATGAAGTAAAGTTTACTAAAAGAAAGGATTGACTGAAGTTCAGTTCACTTATTTACTCTGTGTAACATTTAAGTTTTGAAACCGAGTTGAAGTTACTTAAATTATCTGAAATTAAATTACCTAAAAAATGCAAATGCAGAAAGTCAATTTGACTCATCATTTTTTAGTGTGCCTCTTAATGTGTGTTTGAGAGCGAAGTTGTGAAGAGTTGTTTAGAGTTGGTGAATCCGTGTATCATTCGTTTATTTCATATTTTTAAATTGAGAATCAAAATCGGAAAATAAAAAAAAATAGTTATTTTGTTTTTCGTTTTTGAATATAAAATAAAAAAACAAACGATGGCTTATATTTTCTGTTTTATATTTGATGATCCAAAGAAAAATGGAAAAATTCAAAAATGGATTCGGAGATGAACTTGACTTTGATTTTTAAAAAGTACATTAATATTATGCTTTCATCAAATGTTTGAAAGTAAATTTGATCATACTTTTTAAAAAGTGCAATATAGTGTATTTAAAAAAGTTGACTACTATGAAGTACACTTTTAGTTTAAAATAATTCAATATACTTCTAAAATACTTATTTCCAAATATATTTTGTAAATGTTTAGCAAAGCGTGTTAAAAACAGCTGTTACAGTAGTTCACTTAAAGTACAATGCATCAGGTAACTGTGTAAAAAAGTAAATGAAATTACTATATTGGTAAAATATATTTTGGTTTTAAAAATATATTTAGGTATTACATTAATAATTAAATTAACAGTTAAAATGTATGAAAATATAAATATAAATACATTATAGGATACATTGTTTAATATCATTTAAATTTAAATTCCCCACATCACTCCTAGGGTGATGTCTGCAGCACAGGGCGTCTGTGAGCTGATGTATCAGAACCGAGTCACTGTGCTTTCCTCCAAGCATTAGCGTTGTAATGCTGCTCGAAAAGAGGCGGAGTCTGACTTCACATGTATCAGAGGAAGCATGTGTTAGTCTTCACCTTCCTGGTGTGTTGGGTCATCATTAGTGATCATTAGTGATAGGGGGAGTCCTAATGAGTTGGTTGGGTTATTGGCTGTGCTAAATTGGGAAAAAATTTAAATAAAATTATAAAAAAAGTACAATAAGTACAAAAAAAGTACCATTTTTGCACTCTTTAAATATACTGAATAATAATAAAGTGGCTACAAGAACACTTTAGTACACTTTAGTGCACTATAGCATAATAGTGCTTAGTATACTTTAATCTACTTTTTTTTTCACTAGGGGTGTCCTTGAGAGGTTTATGTCTGAAACTTTGTGTTTGAGGTTCTGTAGACTAAACATATTAATCCAACTAATTGCAACATTTTTCTTCTTTTCCTGATACCGTCAATAACGACAGCTCCGGACGTTCCCTTTCAGGACTGATCTAGGATCAGCATTCTTCAGGCAAACATGCCTGAAGAATGCTGTCAGAAAAAGTCAGAAAAAGCTGATAAGCGCGAGGCATCGATTCCTCACAGTATGCAGGTGCTTTGAGTGGAGGAAGACGGACGGTTTTGTTGTGTGAGGAGGACAGATGGAGCTGCTCGGGCTGTTTGATGGACGAGTGTTGATGTTAGCTCTGCGGCTGAAGCTCAGAAGCTGCTGGTGATCAGAATTGTTTTTGGTAATGACCGGTGGAGCAGCGGAAAAACGGCCCGACGCGGAGGAAAGAACTTCCAGCTAGAGAAACAGAGCACAGCGTGGAGGGCTTCACACCCTGAAATGAAATCCTAGCGCTAATCGCAGCCCAGTGATTCACTGCTGACAGCTGAGAGAAAGAGAGAGAGAGAATACTGCAGCATACTGACGGCCTGAGCATCACATAACCAATCAAAACAGCTTCCACAGCCACTACTGACCACAACCGCTCCTAACCACACCCAACCATAGCAATAGCTCAGATTAGCCACTGTCTCTGACCCAGATAATGTTTCATTTCACATACAGCACTGTAAAAATATATTACTGCTATTAAAAAAAGCATTGCTACAGATGTTCCTGCAGTACTGCTATAAATACAGCATAAACATTTCATTTATACTCTAATTACTAGGGCTGTAGTCAAGACTGAGAGCAGATGAGAACGAGAAGACATCTAGAAGCCAAGAACAAGAGCAGAACACATCAAGTCTGAGTCATGTCCAAGACTAACAGCATGTCAGTATTTCAGTAGTATTTGAGTCTGAGTCAAGACCAAGACTAATAGTATTTGAGTCTGAGTCAAGACCAAGACTAATAGTATTTAAGTAAAGACCAAGATAGTATAGTATTTTATAGTATTAAAATCTAATTTAAGACCATGACTAGAACACAAGACCAAGACTTATAGTATTTGAGTCTGAGTCAAGTGGAAGACTAATAGTATTTTAGTCTGAGTCAAGACCAAGACTAACAGTATTTGAGTCTGAGTAAAGACCAAGACTAATAGTATTTGAGTCTGAGTCAAGACCAAGACTAATAGTATTTGAGTCTGAGTCAAGACCAAGACAAATAGTATTTGAGTCTGAGTAAAGACCAAGACTAATAGTATTTGAGTCTGAGTCAAGACCAAGACTAATAGTATTTAAGTAAAGACCAAGATAGTATAGTATTTTATAGTATTAAAATCTAATTTAAGACCATGACTAGAACACAAGACCAAGACTTATAGTATTTGAGTCTGAGTAAAGACAAAGACTAATAGTATTTGAGTCTGAGTAAAGACCAAGACTAATAGTATTTGAGTCTGAGTCAAGACCAAGACTAATAGTATTTGAGTCTGAGTCAAGACCAAGACTAATAGTATTTGAGTCTGAGTCAAGACCAAGACTAATAGTATTTGAGTCTGAGTAAAGACAAAGACTAATAGTATTTGAGTCTGAGTAAAGACCAAGACTAATAGTATTTGAGTCTGAGTCAAGACCAAGATTAATAGTATTTGAGTCTGAGTCAAGACCAAGTCAAGACCAATGTTAATAGTATACGAGTCTGAGTCAAGACCAAGACTAACAGTATTTTATTCTGAGTCAAGACCAAGACTAATAGTATTTGAGCCTGAGTAAAGACCAAGACTAATAGTATTTGAGTCTGAGTAAAGACCAAGACTAATAGTATTTTATTCTGAGTCAAGACCAAGACTAACAGTATTTTATTCTGAGTCAAGACCAAGACTAACAGTATTTTATTCTGAGTCAAGACCAAGACTAACAGTATTTTATTCTGAGTCAAGACCAAGACTAACAGTATTTGAGTCTGAGTCAAGACCAAGACTAATAGTATTTGAGTCTGAGTAAAGACAAAGACTAATAGTATTTGAGTCTGAGTAAAGACCAAGACTAATAGTATTTGAGTCTGAGTCAAGACCAAGACTAATAGTATTTGAGTCTGAGTCAAGACCAAGACTAATAGTATTTGAGTCTGAGTCAAGACCAAGACTAATAGTATTTGAGTCTGAGTAAAGACAAAGACTAATAGTATTTGAGTCTGAGTAAAGACCAAGATTAATAGTATTTGAGTCTGAGTAAAGACCAAGATTAATAGTATTTGAGTCTGAGTCAAGACCAAGTCAAGACCAATGTTAATAGTATACGAGTCTGAGTCAAGACCAAGACTAACAGTATTTTATTCTGAGTCAAGACCAAGACTAATAGTATTTGAGCCTGAGTAAAGACCAAGACTAATAGTATTTGAGTCTGAGTAAAGACCAAGACTAATAGTATTTTATTCTGAGTCAAGACCAAGACTAACAGTATTTTATTCTGAGTCAAGACCAAGACTAACAGTATTTTATTCTGAGTCAAGACCAAGACTAACAGTATTTGAGCCTGAGTAAAGACCAAGACTAATAGTATTTTATTCTGAGTCAAGACCAAGACTAATAGTATTTTATTCTGAGTCAAGACCAAGACTAACAGTATTTTATTCTGAGTCAAGACCAAGACTAATAGTATTTGAGTCAGAGTCAAGACCATGACAAGAAAGCATTGAGTACGAGTCAAGGCCAAGACTAATAGTAATAGTATCTGAGTCGGTGTCAAGACCATGACTAGGACACATTAAGTATGAGTCAAAATCAAGATTAATAGTATTTTAGTCTGAGTCAAGACCAATCAGAGACTGAAAAAAGATGGACGCCGTGTCGCCGTTCCTATTCATTCAATAAAAATGAAGCCAAAATCTTCCGCGATGTTGGTGATCCTGAAACCCAAGTCTGCGCAGTAGAGACCAGAGGAGGGAGAAAGACTGTGGAGAGACAGCCTACTCATTTACATAACCCCGCCCCTGAGGGCTGCCTCCACAGAGCTCTACACAGTCTATAATCCCACCCATACAGTCATTGGTCCCACCCCGGCTAGGTGTATTCCAGCCCTTTTACAACAACCACACCTTTTTGAATAGAGCTGAATAACGTTTTAAAAAACGAATTCTGTGGGGATATAAAAAAATTTACAATATAAGCAGAGGTTACACTAGCTGCTGCATTTAAATAATGGAGGTAGAATTACAGTATATTGGAAAAAAAAACAGGATTAAAAGTTGTTCTGTTTTGCCATTGAAACCTATGGGGATGGGTGGGGTTACACAGCTTTCTGAAACCGAACAGCAGGGGGCGCCCGACCAGTGGTGGCTTCACTTTTGAGAGACAAAACCAAGACTAATAGTATTTGAATCTGAGTAAAGACCAAGACTAATAGTATTTGAGTCTGAATCAAGACTAAGATTAATAGTATTCAAGTGTGAGTCAAGACTAACACTAATAGTATTTGAGTCCAAGTTAAGAATAAGTCAAAAAGTATTCGAGTCTGAGTTAAGACCATGACTAGGATACAAGACCAAAGCTATTGGTATTCGAGTTTGAGTTAAGACTAGGAAACATTGACTCGTTTTAAATGTCAGGGCTCTCTGAATTCTACTGATAAAGTTTGGAACTACATTGAGGTTGTTTAATGGTAGTAATGGTGCCCCTATTACTAAGCCTGTATTGTACGCCTATTGAGAGCATCAGCTAAAAGTGCTGCATTTCTAAATGCTGGGGGTGAACGAAGGAGGCTATTTGAATTTGAAGTTTGTACTCGTTTTGATGTTTCACTACAGCCCAGGTCCATTTCACGCCCAATATGTTTTTTTTTTTTTTTTTTAAGAATTTCTCCTTTAAACAAGAACAGCAATTTTTTCCACCCATCTAATACCACCCTAACTTAGTGAATAAATGCATTCTACAGCATCACAGGATTATTATTTTTTATAATCTGCTCAATATTTCTGTATCATTTATCAATTTTCTAACACTGTAAGCTGAGGAATAAACCCGTTCATTGAAACGTGGCTGTAAATGGCAGTGGTGAGTAAACGCAGCCAGAGCAGTGAACGGAGACGCATGGAAAGATGATATAAATCTTGAGGTGAAAATTTAGAAGAGAGCAGGGACTTGGGCTTGAAGCCCAACGGATGGAGAGCAAGAAAGATATTTTTCTTCCATTAGTGGCTGTGCGACACACACACACACAAACACACACTCATACACAATCACTCACATCTTTAGTTAATTTACTAATCATATCATAATGGGAAAAGGCCTGGTCGTAACTCATTCACAGGGCTGCAGATCAGCAGTCATTCGCCAGAAGAATCACATGTTATAAAGGGTTACTAGGAGGTTACATGTTAACATTGAGGTCATTCTTTCGCAGCATAAATTAATAAAGTTTTTAAAGGTCTCCTTCTGCTATAATCCACTTTTTCAGAAAAATGACAGTCGATCAGGAAAAGCACTGTGTCTACATCAACCTGTGAATTAGTTAGTATTCATGGCCACGCCCACCTTGGCTTGGCACCACTCACAGGTGGAGCTGAAGCCGGGCAGCGACGCTGTCTAACAGCATGGCAGTTAATTCCTGTGTTATTTGTGCAAATAAAACATCAGTGTTTTATAATTTACCCAGTAATTCCGAGCTAAAGACCTAAAAAAAACTTTTATTTGGAACACCACCGGAGAAGTGCAATTGAGAAGGTATATGTTTAAAACAGTTCTGTTTACACTAGTTAAAAGTAAAAAATCCTTCCCGGGGTGAACTATAGATTTACATAGGATCTCCGGTGGATTTTGTGTTTTACAGAGACTCTAAGACTAGGTCAGTATAGGCTAAATTGCACTTAGCAGGGCATTATTACACATGTTGTAAAGTAACACATGACATTGCAAAGACTGTTATTAGTGTAAAAATGTCTTTATTTTAAAACATTTCTAACTGTTGTCCGTTTCGCTGCTTCCTGGTGTCACAGTGATGTTAGCCAATTGGACGCAATATGTTTGCATGTATGAATATTCATGAGCAAGAGCCGAAATCTTATCGTTTCTCCCTGTCTACTCCTCCACCGGACTAAAGCAGGGTTATACTGGATCACCGGCATTCTTTTTTTTTTTTTTTTGCAAAAAACAGCTCACATGGCATTCATTCATATTAGAGACACAACTAGACATTTTCAAACGAATGAAAAAAACAAACAAACAAACAAAAAATGATGAAATGAGACCTTTATTAGACATAGTCTTTTTTTTTGTTTCCATTATTATGGTGGAATTATTTTAAATGAGCACACACACACACAAACCCTGTAGAACAACTGATCAATAAATTGGTCACTCAATTAATGTACCAGTCTTAAAAAATAATCTTTATCTTAATCAATCAATTAATTAATTAATTATGTTCAATTCCAGTTTGAGAATCTAGAATAATTTGAGCTGTTAAGAGAATAAATCAGGCAGTTCTGTGAGATTTGCTGTGTTTAAAACTGCACGCTGCTTCAGCCACAGCTTGAAAAAAAACAAAACAAGCTGTAGAGCGACGGCGAGATTCACTCTCGTCTTTCTGAACATCACAGGAAGCAGATGACCTTTACTGTTCAGCTCTGACCTGAGCCTAACCTCAGCATTAGAATTCTTATTCAAGTGGGCAGATAGAGTTTAGAATGTGTGTGTGTGTGTGTGTGTGTGTGTGTTGCTGCGTCTTGATCTAAGCAGAGTGTGAGTGCTATGGCTTTCAGCTGACAGAGCGCGAGTGGGAGTGTGTCAGAAAGATGAATAGATTCCATGCTTTGACGGATGGAGGATTATCTCGTTAAGACTATAAAGAATATTTATATACACACTACAGCTTTGGACAGAAAAAATGAGAAAATACTTAAAAATGATGAGTTTTTCTGATTTTACCTCATTGAAAACCTCTGGAATATAATCAAGAGGAAGATGGATGGTCACAAGCCATCAAACCAAACTGAACTGCTTGAATTTCTGCACCAGGAGTGAGTAGCATAAAGATATCCAAAAGCAGTGTGTAAGACTGGTGGAGGAGAACATGATGCCAAGATTCATGAAAACTGTGATTAAAAAACAGGGTTATTCCACCAAATATTGATTTCTGAACTCTTAAAACTTTATGACTATGAACTTTTTTTTTGCATTATTTGAGGTCTGAAAGCTCTGCATCTTTTTTGTTATTTCAGCCATTTTTCATTTTCTGCAAATAAATGCTCTAAATGACAATTTTTCTTTTGGAATTTGGGTGAAATAAAACAACAATGTTCATTTTACTTAAATATAAACCTATAAATAGCAAAATCAGAGAAACTGATTCAGAAACTGAAGTGGTCTCTTATTTTTTTTTTTTTCCAGAGCTGTATATGGACATCACACCTACTTAAGATTTTATCACTTTTCATATGGAATCTATAGTCATTAGTGTGTAGTCGGTCCCCTTTCTTTGCAGCTCTTATAGCTGCTTTGGACAAAAGAATTGGGGTTAATAATAGATAAGGCCGGTAGCTGGCGTGCTAACACTGTAGTAATGATGAAAAGTAATTAACATACTGGTTCTTATTTAACAACACTGCAAATGGAAAAAGTTAAAACCATAACTGGAAAAAAAATTAACAATGGCCCATTGGAACCAGACAGTCATTAATTGATAGTATTCAGCTCACCTGTCAGTGGTTTTAATGTTATGGCCTTGTCTCTAAAGTTCTGAAAGTCATTTTTAATGTCAGTTTGTGTTTTGTTACAGAACAGAACGTAAGAATTCATGTCAGAATACCCAGAAATCCAACTGGTGTACATGAAGCCTGGTGCTCAGAAATAGAGCTACTGTGCACTGATGACTGGCTTTATAGCTGTAATCTCTCAGTTCATGACAGGTGATACATGCACACACACACACACACACATATATGGAACCCCCCACTGACACGTACACACACACACAGACACACACACACACACACACACACACACACCTGTCCAGGCTACAGTGTATGGAGTCCTTGTGGAAATATTCTCTTGTGGAGGTGGAGAATGCGGCCATGAAGGCAAAAGCTGTGATCCGTCATGCTGCGAATATTAATAGAACATGTCTGACAGCAAATATAATTCAAATATACATGGCCTGAAGTGAGACATGTTCAATAACTCTGTATTAATGCATGCATGTATATGTGTGTACACTGGTATATGTCACCCATTCTAGTATATATGCATTCAGCTACTTTAAGTTACACTCATTGCTGACAAAATATAACATAGTGCTGGTCACCAAAGAAGCAGATACAGCTCCCTAGCTAATGCTAGCCAGTTAGCATAATAAGCTAACACACTGGAGTGATGGTAGGTCAGCCCTGTAGAGTCAAACGCAAGTCCTGTCTGGAGAGAAATGAAAACAGCACTTTATCTGAGGAGCTCCTGCTACTGTTCCGCACTGTATGAGTGTTTTATAGAAAAACAATAGCAAACAGCAATTATTCACTTAGAAAAGAGAGGAATGGAATTGTGCAATCAATCCACAGCTTATAAAAAGTTCCTTTCATCACCCAAACGAGCGCACAATTAGTGCTCAAAAAGTTTTTGGTGCAAAAGTACAAGCAGTTCAGTTTGGTTTGATGGCTTGTGATCATCCATCTTCATCTTGATTATATTCCAGAGTTTTTTTTTATTTGTTGAAATCAAAGAAACTCATACTTTTTAAGTGGTCTCATATTTTTTTTTCCAGACATGTATATATGGATACTGTGAGCGGTTGCAGTACCCCTCAAAAGAAAATTCATTGTATTTAATTGTGAGGTAAAATAAACAAGTGCTAAACATCATTATATCCTCCAGTATATAGTTGATATAGTATATTTCCTTATTAAGGTCAGAAAAGCAAAGCAAAACGAAGCCAGTCACAGTTAGGATTTGGTTCTAAAGGATTAAAATACAGTAAAATGCTCAAACTGCCAATTCTCACTCTGTATTCTCCACACTGAGTGCTTTCGTTAGCGTGAAGCTAACTGAGGAGAGCGCTCACTGCTCTCAATGTGGCCTTCGCTTTTCACTCCCAAACTCAAAACAACTCAATTATACTATTCCATCCACACTGTGCTAAAGCCGCTATTTAAAATAACAGCACACACACACACACACACACCACACACACACATTAAGTGGATGAGTGAATTGGTGTTTGTATCTAAGCATCAATTTTCACATTAGAACCAGAATCCAAAATCCAGTCCTACCATTTCACTTCACATCGTCAAAATAACCACACTTAGGAATGTGTGTGTGTGTGTGTGTGTGTATGTGCATGCATGTGTGTGTGTGACCCATTTCTAAATACACAATGATTAAAATGCTCAATTACACAATTTATTACATATTTATAAACATAATGTACTTGTATATTAGCTTATAAACCTTGGTAACCAGTTGGTTTTACCTTAACTTTTTTAACTTTTGCTAAGTGGCTGCTATGGTATTCCATGTGGTTTTCTAGCTGGATGCTATTGTGTTGCTTAATTATTGCTGAGGTGTTGCTAAGTGGTCACTATGCAGTTGCCAAATAATTCCTATATGTTGCTGTAGTGTTAAGTAGCTGTTAAGGTATTGCTTTCAAGTGGTTGCAGTGGTATCGCAGGTGGTTGCAAGATTTTTCCTAGGTATTTGTTTGGTGGTTGTTATGGTGTTTCCAAGTGGTTCCTGTTGCATCCCAGGTGTTTGTTAGTGTGTTGAAACATGACTGCTATATGGGTGCTATAGTATTGCAAGGTAACTGGCTAAGTGGTTGCTGGGGTGTTCCAATGCTAGCAAAACAGTGATATGGTGCACTGGAGCCTGTACTCTGGTCAGTCAACCAGAACAGAGCTCTGGTAAACCTGATAAACCCTGGTGACCAATCTATTTAACTTTTTTAAGTGGTTCTTATGGTATTTCATGTGGTTTGCAAGCTGGTTGCTAAGGGGTTGCTAAGTGGCCACTATGGAATTCAAGGTGGTCATTATGGCGTTGCCAAATTAATAGAACATGTCTGACAGCAAATATAATTCAAATATACATGGCCTGAAGTGAGACATGTTCAATAACTCTGTATTAATGCATGCATGTATATGTGTGTGTGTGTGTGTGTGTGTGTGTGTGCACACTGGTATATGTCACCCATTCTAGTATATATGCATTCAGCTACTTTAAGTTACACTCATTGCTGACAAAATATAACATAGTGCTGGTCACCAAAGAAGCAGATACAGCTCCCTAGCTAATGCTAGCCAGTTAGCATAATAAGCTAACACACTGGAGTGATGGTAGGTCAGCCCTGTAGAGTCAAACGCAAAACAGTGATATGGTGCACTGGAGCCTGTACTCTGGTCAGTCAACCAGAACAGAGCTCTGGTAAACCTGATAAACCCTGGTGACCAATCTATTTAACTTTTTTTTACTTTTGCTAAGTGGTTCTTATGGTATTTCATGTGGTTTGCAAGCTGGTTGCTAAGGGGTTGCTAAGTGGCCACTATGGAATTCAAGGTGGTCATTATGGCATTGCCAAATAATTCCTATGTAATAAAAGGTATTTGCTATTGTGTTGATAAGTAGTGGGTAAGGTATCGCTTTCAAGTGGCTGCAGTGGTATCTTAGGTGGTTGCAAGATTCTTGCTAGGTATTTGTTTGGTGGTTATTATGGTGTTACCAGGTGTTTGTTAGTGGGTTAAAACATGACTGCTATATAGATGCTATAGTATTGAAAGATGACTGGCTAAGTGGTTACTATGGTATTATATGTGGTTGGCTAGCTGGTGGTTGCTAGCAATGGTGTTGCTGCTTAATGGTTGCTGAGGTGTTGCTATTTGGTCACTATGGAATTCAAGGTGGTCACTATGGTGTTGCCAAATAATGGCAAATAATGTTATAAAAGGTATTTGCTATCGTGTTGATAAGTAGCTGTTAAGGTGTTGCCTTCAGGTGGTTGCATTGGTATCCCAAGTGGTTGCAAGATTTTTTTGCTAGGTATTTGTTTGGTGGTTGTCATGGTGTTACCAGGTGTTTGTTAGTGTGTTGTACCATGACTGCTATATGGGTACTATAGTAATGCAAGGTGACTGGCTAAGTGGTTGCTAGGGTGTTACAACTCTAGCAAAACAGTGATAAGTTGCACTGCAGCCTGTACTCTGGTCAGTCAACTATAAATCACCTATGGATGCATTACTTACGCATGCATTAACATTAGAAAATAATGAAGAAAAGCAGTAAATTAGGACTATTATTGATATACACAAAAATGATTCTTAAAGTGTTTAAAAATGTAAGATATGGGCCCTTTAAAACTCATATTGAAAGCCACATTTTTGAAGCTCTTTTGAAGCATTTTTTTTCACAAAACCATATCTCATAATTCATTCAGATGAATGTGTACTTGTCAGTTCGAGCCGAGCAGCAACCATTCCTAACCAGCATGAAACTTTAACTTCTACCCTTCCTCCAGCCACACTGTTCCGACTGAACTCATCAAAACGTCTGGAAAACAAGAACATCTGAGTTCTAACGGCCTCGGGTTTCTCAGAAAAAAAAGCACCTCAATCCTTCTAGATGATAAATTATTTACAGAATATGCATATAGAAGAACTTCTCACTGATCTGAGTAAAAAAGATGTAGTGAACTGGCCAAGACACAGACTGACAATGCACTAAAAGCTGCTGGAACTACGTGTTTCCTGGATCAGTGCAAGTGTTGCAAGGTTATTTCCTGTGGATGCTATGATGTTGCTTAGTCGTTGCTAGGTTGTTTTGGCCTGCAATGTACTGAAAGGTACTGGAACACCAACATCACAACATTCTAAAGTCTACATGTCAAACATTGCCATGAACTGAGAGGTCCATCGGGTGGTTGCTAAGGTGTTGCTACGTGATTGCCACTGTATTCCAGATGGTTTCTGAGGTCAAACTGTTAGGTAGTGGCTATGGTATTACAGGTGCGCTGTAGTGTTGCCAGGTTGATCCTATTTAAAAAAGTAGGTGGAGGTTCTTTGGTATCCCAGATGGTTGCAGTGGTTCCATGTAGTTTTTGAGTTGATGCTAGGTGGTTGGTATTGTATCATAGGTGGTTGAAATAATGTTGCCTAGTGACCACTAGGTTTATATCACCAGAAGCGCCCCTTGCTCAAAAAACAACATCTTAAAACTTGAGTAATTAAACCCCAAGAACATTGTGTCAACTGTTAAACATAGTGGTGTAAGCATCGTGCTCTGGGACTATTTTGCTCCATGAAAAAAGGGAACATTGCACAAAGTAGACAGAATCAACCCTTACTTTTTTATGCTGGGGTTTGGACCATTTGGTTATGGGTTCAATACCCAAAATAGTTCTTTATGGAAACAAAGAAGAAGAAGATCATATCTCTACTTTTTCATTGTCAACCGTATTCTGCAAATGATAAGCTGCACATATGCCCCCAGATATTGTATGGTTGTAATGCTAAGAGGTTTTTGATCACATGGTTGTGGGTTCAATACCCAGGACTATTAAGCTGCCATTGTTGTGCCCTTGTGAAACACTTAGCCCTCGACCCTTGTGTATATACAGGAGCAACAATATATTTACAAGTTTCTAGGTGACATGGTTGTGGGTTCAATACCCCAAAAAGCTAAATTTCATGGATTGATTGTACCACTATAAACTTGTAAATTTGTTGTTGCTCCTGTATATACACAAGAGTTAAGGGTTAAGTGTTAAGGGTTACGTGTTTTACAAGGGCACAACAATGGTAGCTTATGACATGGTTGTGTGTTTAATACCACAAAAAGCTAATTCTTTAATGGATTGATTGTATCACTGTCGCTACAATATCAATTCTGCCCTGAGGTCATAGTAATGCTGTTTTTGATCACATGGTTTTTGGTTCAATAACCAGGACTATTAAGCTGCGATTGTTGTGGCCTTGTGAAACACTTAACCCTTGTGTATATACAGGAGCAACAACAAATTTACAAGTTTATAGCTGACATGGCTGTGGGTTCAATACCCCAAAAAGTTAAATCTTTCATGCATTGATTGTACCACTGCCACTTCAATATCAATCTTGCGCTGACGTCATTGTAATTCTGTTTTTAATCACATGGATTTGGTTCAATACCCAGGACTAATAAGCTGCCATTGTTGTGCCCTTGTGAAAAAAACTTAACCCTCAACACTTAACCCTTGTGTATATACAGGAGCAACAACAAATTTACAAGTTTATAGCTGACATGGTTGTGGGTTCAATACCCCAAAAAGCTAAATCTTTCATGGATTGATTGTGCCACTGCCACTTCAATGTCAATCCTGCGCTGAGGTCAGACCCTGACCATGACCACAGATGACCAGCAGTCCTCAATCGTGAGTAAGATGAGTGTTTCTAATAAAGTGGCCAGCTAGCATTGTACCTGATCATAATGAGGAGATGCAGAAGAGAGGTCTGCAGGCATTTCTGCTTGACGGAACAACAGGCAGCGAGAGCACTGGTATTATACCGGGCAAAGAAGTTTGGTTGCCATGGAGATTCATTTAGCTGCTAGAGGCCCTGACAACCTCTCTCTATCATTCTCTCTCTCTTTCTTTTTCTCTTTTTCTCCCTCTCAAACACACTGATTGCAAGAGGGACACTCTGGTTTAGCAATTTTGTTCTTCTGCTGGAGTGTAATTCATTTACTTTTGCACGGTTTTCATTGCTAATTGTCAACGATGTTCCTGAAGCTACAATAGTTTAGTTTAAAAGAAAAGAAAAACCCTTTATTGCAGCTGAAATTGATTTAATTGCACTGCCCAGTGGGCTCAGATCACATGGTTGTGGGTTCAATACCCAGATCAAATCTGCTAAGCTCCAACTGTTGAGCCCATGTGCAAATCCAGTCACTATTTAATTTAATTTAATAATTGAGCACAATACTGTGTATGTTAAACACATGGTTGTGGGTTCACTACCCCACAGTATGTCTGGTTGTGGGTTCAATTCCTAGGTTTGTGAAGCTGCCACTTTTGGCCCTCGTGAAAGGTCCTTGTGAATGCCCAATGCTGTTTTTTTACGTCCATGGTTGTGGGTTCAATGCCCAGGTGTGATCTGCTAAGCTGCCATTGTTGAGCCCTCACACAAGAACTGTCTCTCTCTCTCTCCCTTGCTCTCTAGTTCTCTCTCACTGTCCTTCTCACTTTGTCTTTATTTTCCCATCTATCCTTGTGTCTCTCTCCTTGTCTCTATCTCTTTTCTCACTGTCTCTCTTCTTGTCTCTTAATGTTTCGCTGCTTTTCTTTATCTTGTCTCTTACTGTCTCTCTTCTTGTCTCTTAATTTCACACTCCTTGTCTTTGTCTCATTTTTCACTGTTTCTATCGCGTCTCTCACTGTCTTTCTTCTTGTCTCTTAATGTCTCGCTGCTTGCTTTTATATCATCTCTCACTGTCTCTCTTCTTGTCTCTTAATTTCTCGCTCCTTGTCTTTGTCTCGTTTCTCACTGTCTCTATTCTGTCTTTCACTGTGTCTCTTATTGTCTCTTAATGTCTCACTGCTTGTTTTTATCTCATCTCTCACTGTCTCTCTTCTTGTCTGTATCTTGTCTCTCACTGTCAATCTCTACGTGTCCCTCTTCTAGTCTCTAGCTTGTCTTTTAATGTTTCTCTTTCTTGTTTATGTCACTGTCCTGTTTCTCTCTCTCTCTCTCTCTCTCTCTCTCTCTGCTGAGTGACCACAGTGAGTGTGTTTTGAGTCCAAAGCTTGGCCACTGAAACACCACCTGTTCAAAACCCTCACAGCCGCTACAGCATTAGCTCTGTGTGTGTGTGTGTGTGTGTGTGTGTGTGCGTGTGTGTGTGTGTGTGTGTTTGCTTGTTTGCGTCACCTCTGTATTTATAAAAAGAGCACACACATGTTTGTGCATACCATAGCCTGCAACAGTGTTTATGACTCTATGAATCATAGAGTATCAAGTGATTTCCGTTTCTCGCTGTTTGAGTGTGTGTTTTAGAGTGTGTGAGTTTGTGTGTGTGTGTGTGTGTGTGTGTGTGTGTGTTCTGTCTCTAATCCTTGGTGCTTGAGGGGCATTATGTTCTCAGAGTGGACAGGGTCTGAAAGCAGATGCTCTTT
The DNA here is from genome assembly GCF_023375975.1 of Astyanax mexicanus. NCBI lineage: Eukaryota > Metazoa > Chordata > Actinopteri > Characiformes > Acestrorhamphidae > Astyanax > Astyanax mexicanus. The sequence goes on from NC_064428.1 coordinate 32,155,891, forward strand.
GGCACCTGTTTAGCTCTGATTGTGCCAATACACAACTGTAACACACAGACCGTGAGGGACGTGCCCACCTGACCTACTTGGCCACTTTATTAGAAACACCTCTATAAACCTAGCTTGTGCTAGCACTTACTGACCACTTTATTGGAAACACCTCAAAATACCTTTTTTCACTGGCCACTTTATTAGATACCCCTCAAAATACTTTATTCACTGGCCACTTTATTAGAAACACCTACTTTGTGCTTTCAGGCTCTGGCCACTTTATCAGAAACACCTCAGAATACTTTTATTCACTGGCCACTTTATTAGAAACACATTAAAATACCTTTATTCACTGGCTGTTTTTTTGAAACGCCTATTTTGTACCTTCAGGCTCTGGCCACTTTATTAGAAACACCTATGTGTTATTTAAGGCTCTGGCCACTTTATTAGAAACACCTACTTTGTGCTTTTAGGATCTGGCCATTTTATTAGAAACACCTATTTTTTATTTAAGGCTCTGGCCACTTTATTAGGAACACCTACTTTGTGCTTTTAGGCTCTGGACACTTTATTATAAACATCTATTTTTTATTTAAGGCTCTGGCCACTTTAATCAAAACACCTCAAAATACAATTTACAATGCTAAGCTATGCTAGGCTATGCTTAGCTATGCTAGGTCATGCTAAACTATACTAGGTTATGTTAGGCTATGTGGCTCCAGTGAGCTTTTAATGCTATTAACCAGTCAAAAAAGTCAATTAATAAAAAGTCCCCTCAAAAATCAACAAATAGGCTTGTACGAGTTTATTTTAGCCTTTTTTAATTAATCAATTAATTAATTAATCAATCAAAAATTCAATATTTGTACAATTAGTGATCAGTAATACTCAGTAATCATTAATGCTTTTAATGGCTGAGAACAGGTTTGTAAATCTATTTAAATTTGTTTAAAAAGAATTCACTATAATTTTTCTGAATAGCATCATTAGCACAATTAGCATGAATGTATCTGTTTAGAGAGATCAGAGTGGGTATTTGTTTATTCAGGAAAAAAGGATGGAAGTTCACAGTGAATTGGCACTTTTTGGTTTGTGTGGTGCAGTGGATAACATCACCCCCTGCCAGTGAGCTACCACATCATGTGGGAGACTGGGGTTCAATTCCTGATCTGAGTGACTGAATGCTGCACTACACCAATAAGAGTCCCTGGGCAAAACTCCTAACACTACATTGACCTAACTTTGTAATAGGAATGACCTTGTAAATCGCTCTGGATAAGAGCGTCATCTAAGGGCTTCAAGTAGTCCAGCAGTCTAAAGCTCTGCCATTATGATCAGGAGATTCGAATCAGGTGCTTCGAATGCCAGTCGTGCAGCTTGCTATTGGCCACCAGAGCCCTGAGAGAGCACAATTGGTCTTGCTCTCTCTGGGTGGGTAGATTGTGCTCTTTTCCCTCATCACTCCTAGGGTGATGTCGATCGGCATAAGGCTGCATCTGTGAGCTGATGTATCAGAACTGAGTCGCTGCGCTTTCCACCAGGTGCACTGTGATGCTGCTCGGCAATGCTGCAGTTGAAAAAAATATATCACTTATTTTATAATAATTCAGACTGAATAGCAGCGTCTCAGCAGAGGAAAGCATGAAGTTCACAGCCGGCTCTATAACTCACACCCTGAGGAGAGCGTATTTTACCTGTATTACTGAGAGCCGCTGCGCTCCCCTCGCAACCGCCTGGCATTTTGCTCCTTAAATACCAGCCATCAATTCTCCGGCTGGTTCAGTCTGACGTCCAGCCGTATTTCCGCCGCAGCGGGAGCGAGGCAGCCGCTTCATTTTTACGATGCTAATGTTGTTAGGAAGTTCACAGGAGCAATCGCTGGTTGTTAACGAAAGCTGAGAGTGAGTTCAGGTACTGAAAGAGTGTGTGTGGGAAGAAAATGCTGCTTTTAATCGCTGTCTAATTAAAAGTCTTCTCATTGTTCTTTTAGGCTCTGGCTACGTTATTAGCAACATCTACTATGTGCTCCAAGTCACTGGCCACTTTATTAGAAACACCTACTTTGTGCATCCACTGACTGGCCTCTTTATCAGAAACGCCTGGAGCAAACTGGAGCTACAAACTAGAGCTAAACACAGATTAGAAGATAAAACCCTAGTGTAATTACAATGCTTAGCTATGCTAGGCTAGGCTAGGCTATGCTAGGATCCAGTGAGCCTTTACTGCCATTAAAAAAGTCAATTTATTTAAAAATCAATAAATAAAATCATTTTTTTTTTATATGAATCAGTCACAAACTCAATATTTGTACAGCAATTGATCAGTAATACACTCAATAAATGCTTTTAATGACTGAAAACAAGTTTACAAATCTGCTAAAAATACAGGGAGAGTGTGTGGGAAGGAAATGCTGCTTTTAATCGCTGTCAAATTAAAAGTCTTCTCATTTTAAAAACCTGTTTCAATCATTCAGTCAATCAACATTTAGCTAAATTCTTTATTTTAACCATTATCCATGTGGGCAGCTTCCTTTCAACTAACAGAGAGCGTCATAAAAAAAGTTTAGCAATGTTTTCTATGTTTTCATAAAGCCATCTATTACAGAAACAATGCTCCAGGTTTACATCACAACGTTATTAGACAATTAAACCAATACTACTAACAGTATGGAAATGTTAAAAGTAACTTTACCAAAACTAAAACTAAAAGCGATTTTGCAATAACATTACAAGAACCTTTAAACGCGTTAAAAACTCTCTAAAACATCCAGAAAACTCAATATATTGAAAATTCTAAAAATGTTATGTAAATGTATTGTTCAGAAAATGCTCTACTGACTACTGTTGTGCCATATCATATCATCTGCAATAATATCGCCAACATTTTTGAATATCATCAATGATATTATACTCTGAAATTTCATGTCATATCACCCACCCCTAATTATCACATCAGGGTTCTACTTTTTTACTGTTTTTAAGCAAAAGAAAAAATCACACTGTTCTCATTTCCCATTATATATCTACTAGAGACAAATTATATCTGTCCAGTATCATTTATTTTACTTTAATCCTGGATATATGGAGATATTTGAAGGAGTGCATTATTAGTATCATGATTCATGGCATTCTGGATCATTGACTTCTGTTACAAATCTGACAATATTCTTGTGTTTTTTAACATCTCAGTTATTAGGGGTGTGTCATGTCATGTCGTATGCAAAAAATAATGTAATTTTCATTTTGTTGCAGTAGTGTATTGTTTAAAAATATATATTTTTTCTAATTCAGTGTTTTGTCATATTGCCAAGAGTATATTATTATCGTGAAAATACCATAAATATAGTGATAATATTTTAGGGCCATATTGCCCACTCCTATTTCTGACATATAAAAAAAAGGTTAGCTAGGCTGTGGGCATTAAGGACAGACTAGAGCATGACCAACACAATACGTGTAGCAAGAGATGAGCTTTTTCAAAGATAGGTAGGAGTAACTAGTAGACTGTAAAACAGAAGAATACAGCGTTTAAGAACTCCAGCAGCACTGCTGCACAGGTCTGATTCTGTGGTGGTTTTCTATCCTTTGGGGCCCAGTGTATACAGGACTAAAGTTTACAGAACAGTACAGTAAATATACTACAGTACTTATACAGTACTTATGCAGCAGAACTACAAATATGTTACTACTCTATATGACCAGTGGAGCTGATAGATGGATGACGCTGGATCAGTGTTTCTGAGATACTGATTCATACTGTGTGTTTCAAGTGTTTTCCTGTATTACACTTTATTAACGTGTGTTAAATGTCCAGTTATGCCTTATTGGTGCCGTATTTTACGTTGGCAGAGATTTATGCACTTACCGTCAGCGTGAGGTCAGTTCTGGGTAGTGCATTTGCTTTATTTGTGTGTAATTTTGCCAAGTACTGTGAGTCATGAGACTTTATGAATCTTGTGAGTTAATTCCTTTTTGATTCATGTGCTGAATCAGTTGACGCACTGCACTTCTGACTCATTAGGTTTCCATTAGCGTTCCAGTATGCTGATGGCCACAAGTCAAAATTCAGTGCACCTTATGTATGAATTCTACCAGTGTTATACAGGAGTTTCATGTTAAGCACTAGCTCTTTTCGCTTTTCAGAGGTGAGTATTTTCAGACTGTAGCCTGCTGCTGACCCTGGCTAGCACTGCTGGAGCAGCATTAGCATTACCCACTAACTGCAGTGCTAGCTCTTTTGCCGTTCAGAGGATAATATATAGTTTATTGGCCTATCGTTTCAGTTACATAGGACAAACCGCTAGCTGATATCGTGCTGGCTTACCAGAACATTCAGGGGTCCTCAGTGTAGCACTGTTGACCGGCATTAGCCGCTAACTGTGGCTAGCCTTAGTGGAACTAAACAGTTTTTAGGAGAGAAATCTGTGTAGATTAACATCCAGCGCTAGTTTGCCTTTAAAAGAAAATGTTTTTTTTTTAAGAATTACAATTTTGTGTACTTAAATTAGGTTAGGTTTAATAGAAGGAAACCATGGTGACACCCCTGTTACTTACTAGTGTTGCATAATGCGCCCTATAATCAGGTGCACGTTGTGTATGAAATAGACTTTCATTGAGAGTGAGCCTTATAAAAATGCGAAAAAAATATAGTAATGTTTTACTGATCTGCTGGATATGTTTTTGTGGGGGCTTCCTTTATTGAATGTGGATGTGCGCTGCACTGTCCACTGTGGGAGGTAATGCTTGACCTTCTATGAGGAAAAATTTCTCCAATTTGATTTTGAAATAGCAAAACAGCTTTGAGGATTTGATGATTAGCAATAAGACCAAACAAAGGGCACATTATCCCCCCTCATCCAAACTTTTCAACTCAACTCTCCAACCAATTGTTTTAGCTGCTCCCTGCTCTGCTCCCTGCTCTGGTCTGCTGCTGTGCTGCTCTGTTGCTGTGCTGCTCTGCTTCTGAAAGCTTGCTTTAATCTTCAGCTTCTACACTTTTCTCTGTTTTCTTCTCTTTTACTCTCTTCACACTTACTAATCCACTTTTAGTCTGCTTCCTCTTTGCTCTACACACCTATGAATCCACTCTCAGTCTACTTTTATAGACTTTTTCCTCAGGTTTGCTGGATTAGCTGTTTGCTGCTGCAGTTTGTTTGTGTAAGTTTCTAATTTCAACTGAAACAAGGTGAGTGCTTTTTTCTCCATGGCTTCTGCTCAGGTTTACACCTGTTTAGAGTGTGGCATGTATAGCTTAGATCCCTTGTCCACCGATACTGGTAACAATAGTGGTATTTGTACTAAGTGTGAGATAGTTAGCACCTTGGTGGATAAGGTGAATAAGTTAGAGCTGCACGTCCGGGGTTTAATAAGGGATAGACAGCAGGATTCACTGTTAGCAGCCCCGGGTGTCTCAGGGAGAGTTAGTACCCCCTCGACTCCGGCCTTAGAGCCCTCACAGCGGGGCGAATGGGTAACGTCTCGGCGGCATAGTCGAAAGGCTAAGGCTAATGCTACCGCAAAGGCCACAGCCAGCCCACCTAAACACCACGCTCCCCCAGTTCACGTGTCAAACAGGTTTGCCCCGCTCAGTGAAGCACCAACTGAGGAGCCTGTTAAAGGTACTCTGGCAGGGCCGCCGCTCTGCATACGCAGACAACGCAGCCAGCGTTAGGCCTCAACCATTTTGCAGTTGCAGGGAGCCAAATTGACTGAGAATGAAATGTGTTGAAATTATGACATTATTAAATTTAAAACCCAATGTGAATTATTTATGATACGCTCATCTTTTTTGTCTTTAAACATTGCATGGGGCACCTACTCTACTACTTAAAAGCGGCACGTTATTATTTTTGTGCATAATATAATGCCCCCACCCCTATTGCCTGAAATGGCACGGCTCGGTTTGCTCTGTTGGTTGTTGCCAGATGTGACATTTTCCAGTCAAATAAATAATCAAATAATGCATGGAGGCGCTAAATCTTGCGCATGTTTAACCATTTTTAAAGTGTATGTGGCCATTCTATACAAAAACTTGTCCAGTGCATCGTTTCATTTATTATTTATACATTATAAATAGTACTCTTGTGCTGTTCTTCACTGTTATTGGCCTTACTTATAACGTTGTAAATATTCACAGTTACATGCGTAATTGTAATAAATAGTAAAATTTTGCGTAAACCTTTTGTGTTTGTGTGTGTGTGTTTTTTTTTTTTTTTTTTTTTTTTTTTTTTGGGGGGGGGGGGGGGTGGGGGGGGCGGGGGCTCCCTGACCAGTTATGCTTAGGGCCTCCAAAACCTTAGCAGCGGCCCTGTACTCTGGTGATAGGAGACTCTATCGTCCGACACGTGAAATTAGCTACTCCTTTAGGGGCACCAGCGGCAACAGTTACTTGTTTACCGGGAGCCAGAGCACCGGACATTAGTGGCAACCTCAGGTTAGGGAATAGGAGATATTCGAGGGTAGTAATTCATGTAGGGGCCAATGATATTCGTCTGCGGCAGTCTGAAGTAACTAAGGCTAATATTAAAGAGGTGGTTAAACAGGCCCAGACGCTGTCCGAGGAGGTAATCTGCTCTGGCCCCATCCCAATGAGGCGTGGTGATGAAGCTTACAGCAGGCTTTCTTCGCTGAACCGCTGGATGTCCAAGTGGTGTGCAGAAAATCATGTGGGCTTTATAGATAACTGGCTACACTTTAAGGGCAAGCCTGGTCTTTTAGGTAGGGATGGTGTCCACCCCACGCGGGAGGGTGCTGCCTTACTTTCATGCAGCATAGCTCATAGTCTTTTAGCTAGTCGGCAGAGTAGTATTAGAAGCTGCTGACAATCCAGAGCCGGGACCAGGCCGCAGACAGAGAGGCTTAACCAACCGTCTGCGAGCTGCAAAGAGACGTTACCTAGATACCAATGTATTCAGACTGTGTCTGTCCCCCGAGTCAAACAAAAACATCAAAAAACTAAAACAGTAAATCTAAATAACTTAACTTATATTAAACAATCATATCCAGACTGTAGTACTAACATTTCAAGCCTAAAGATTGGTTTACTTAATATTAGATCTCTAAATTCAAAAGCAGTTCTGGTGAATGAAATGATAACTGATCAGAAATTCGATGTTCTGTGTCTGACAGAAACCTGGATTAGGCCAAATGAATATGTAGCATTAAATGAAGCCACCCCTGCAGGCTATAATTATATACACAATCCGAGATTGTCCGGTAGAGGAGGTGGGGTCTGCATATTTTTCCAAAGTACCTTAGTTAGCAATCAGAAACACTATGAAAATTTTACTTCTTTTGAGCTTCTTTACACCAGTATAATTAATCCAGTTACAAAAAAGAATGCATTTTCTTTAATTAACATCTACAGACCACCAGGGCCCTATTTAGAATTTTTAAAAGAATTTAGTGATTTTCTCACAGACTTAGCAGTAAGTAATGATAAAGTGATTATAGTTGGAGACTTCAACATTCATTTCGAAAAATTGGATGATCCATTAAAAAAGGCATTCACATCGATTTTAGACTCAGTTGGTATTATTCAAAATATAACAGGACCTACTCATTACTGTAATCATACTCTGGATTTAGTTTTGACCCTGGGTGTGAGCATAGATAACCCGAATATTCGTTCTCAAACCTCCGCAATTTCAGATCATTACCTTATTTCATTTAAATTACATCTCAGTCATAATATATGTACATCCCCTAGCTACTCTGTAAAACGTTCAATTACGCCTTTTACAGCCCAACAATTTACAGGTAAGCTTCCAGACTTATCAACTCTAATGTACTCTCCTGTAGACCCAGTAGAACTAGACAAACTAACCGAAGGTTTAGAAAATACCTTTCGCTCTACCTTAGATGTTGTAGCACCCCTTAAACACAAAATAGAGAGACAGAAAAAGCTCGCACCGTGGTACAATGATCAAACTCGTACCTTAAAGCAGTTAGTACGAAATTTAGAGCGTAAATATCGATCAACTAAACTGGAAGTGTTTCACTCTGCGTGGAAAATATAGAAAAGAACTAAATAAAGCCCGCTCAGCGTATCTGGCCTCACAGATCGAGATAAATAAAAATAATCCTAGAGTTCTCTTTAGTGTTATTTCCAAATTAACTAAAAACCAGGCAGGTACTGAACCTCAGATTCCAGCCATTCACACCAGCAACGATTTTATGGACTTCTTCAATAGTAAAATTGAAAACATTCGGGATAAAATTAAACAGATAAATATTACATCCTCTCTGTCATCTGGTCTGGCTGATCTAGAACAAAACCCTGTCACCGAAGTTAGGTTGGAAGTCTTTAACCCACTTCCACAGCTAGAACTAGAGAAAATTATCTCCTCTTCAAACAGCACAACCTGCACACTTGATGCTGTTCCCACAAAATTACTAAAACAGGTACTGCCAGATATAATTAAACCTCTGTTAATGATAGTAAACTCATCGCTCACCCTGGGCCATGTACCCAAAGCCTTTAAAACAGCTGTAATTAAACCTCTGATCAAGAAAACAAATCTTGATCCTAGTGTACTGTCTAAATATAGACCTATTTCAAACTTACCCTTTATTTCTAAGATTTTAGAAAAAGCTGTAGCCCAACAACTTTGCTCTTACCTGCAAAGAAACCAGATCTATGAGAAATTTCAATCTGGATTTAGGCCTTATCATAGCACTGAGACAGCTTTAGTTAGAATAACAAACGATCTACTTACAGCTGCCGACCAAGGCTGTGTTTCCCTACTGGTACTTCTTGATCTGAGCGCAGCCTTTGATACAATAGATCATACTATCCTTTTAGAAAGACTAGAGAACATGGTCGGTGTAACCGGAACTGCCTTATCATGGTTTAAATCGTACTTAACCGATCGCTATCAGTTTGTGAGGTTAAATGATATGTCTTCCAGTTATACCAAGGTAAGATATGGAATTCCACAAGGACCGTTATTATTATTTACATTATATATGCTCCCACTGGGCAAAGTTATTAGAAAACATGATGTGAATTTTCATTGTTATGCGGATGACACGCAGCTCTTCATATCAGCCAAACCTGATGACAGAGTGAGATTAAAGAAAATCGAGGATTGTGTAGAAGATGTAAAATCATGGATGTCGCACAACTTCCTCCTATTAAATAGTGATAAAACAGAAGTTCTCCTATTAGGCCCCAAAGCTGCTAGAAATAAATGATCAGACTTAATGCTAAATCTGGCTGACTTCTCAGCCACACCTGGTTCAGCAGCTAAAAACCTTGGAGTTATCATAGATTCAGATCTAGCATTCGATAAACACATATCTAATGTTACTAGAACAGCTTTTCTACACCTCCGTAATATTGCCAAGCTAAGAAATGCCCTATCACTGCATGACGCAGAAAAATTAGTACATGCCTTTATTACCTCAAGGCTAGATTATTGTAATGCGCTACTGTCTGGATGTTCCGGCAGTAACTTAAATAAACTTCAGCTAGTTCAAAATGCTGCAGCCAGGGTCCTTACTAAAACGAGAAAATTTGACCATATTAGTCCAGTACAATCAGCACTGCACTGGCTTCCAGTCAAATTCCGCATAGACTATAAAATTCTCCTGTTAGCGTATAAAGCCCTACACGGGCTCGCTCCTGAGTATTTACAAGACCTCATCTCCTGTTATGAACCACCGCGATTACTCAGATCTCAGGGTGCTGGTTTATTAGTAGTTCCTAAAATTCAGAGGAGCTCTGCAGGAGGAAGAGCTTTCTCTTATAAAGCGCCTCAACTCTGGAATAATCTCCCCGAATATGTTCGGGACTCAGACACAGTCTCAATCTTTAAGTCTAGACTGAAAACTTACTTGTTTAGTTTAGCTTTTGGTAATTAATGTTTTTCCATTTAGATAAGGCTGCAGATTCAGGGGTTCATGGACAGAGGAAATTGTGGTAAACTGAGATGCTGGTGCTGCTGTTCTCCCACTGCACACGGTCACTCGGTTTGTGGACGGTGGAGTGGGTGGATGCCAGTGTTTCAGGGAGCCTTCATGTCTATGTTACCTTCTGGCTCTCTGCCTTTAGTTAGGCTGTTTTATTTAGATCTGCCGGAGTCATTTGCCACACTCTGATAATGTTTTATATTCTCTGTTTTACATAAATCCAGTCAAAACTAATTCCATCTCTCTGCCTTCCTCCGAGTTACTGACTGCCCACCTGTCTGACCCGATACCGAGGGATGTTGGACCCTCAGGCTCTCATGTCCTCTGTCTGGCCAGACTGGAAGTTTCTGAAGTCAGCTCTTCTCCATCCACCACCACAGATCAGCTGCTCATCATCCATTTTACTCTATAAGCCATTAGTGGAGCTGCTATACACCTGAATATATAAAACCTATGTGGATGTATGAAAGACTTTTTAAAATTAATTTAAAAGCCATTTGACCAGTGGTAGGATGGTCCCCCCTTTAATGTGAGTCTTGGTCCTCCCAAGGTTTCTTCCTCCTCCTGCAGCTCTGAGGGAGTTTTTCCTTGCCTCCGCGCTCACTGGGGGTTCTGTATTATGTATTTTCTATGTGTAATGTTTTGCCTGATTCTTTGTCCTGTAATCATGTTTCTGTAAAGCTGCTTTGTGCCATCACCAGTTGTAAAAAGCGCTATACAAATAAATTTGATTTGATTTGAGATGGAGCACCCATCACCCATCATTCCAAAGAATCCATCCATCATTGCTCAACAATGTTCCTCAATGCTGGAAATCTTTATACCCCTCTAGCAGTCTTTACTGGGCATTAGATTAGCCATGGTGTCAATAGGTTCATATACTGTAAGTTTATCTGCTTCAGTAAGTTTATCGGCTTCTATTTCTATTGGCTTTAGTGTTTAATGCTTATCCCAGCTCTGTATGACTGCAAACTTTGTGTGTGTGTGTGTGACTGGCCCAAACCATGCCACATTTCTTTTTTTTTTTTTTTAGAGCAAGGGTCCATATAATGGCTTTGGAAAACATACCCCCCCCCCCCTCCCTTACCCCCTCCACATTTTCCATTAATAAAATTCCTCGACTCGGAATAACGCGGGAGACTAAAGGCAGGGACGTTTTTCCACGTCTGCAAAAGCGCTTTGCTCTTTTTCCTTCCCGGTTTTAGCTCCGGAGTGATTGGCAGAGCTATTAGCGGCCATGTGTTTGTGTGTTTCTTCTCTGCTTCCATTGCTTCGCACATTTTTTTTTCCTCAAATGAAAAGATATAAAAAGAAACATTAACCACTGCAATGAGAAAAGCACGGCGTCTGAAAGCCATGAAAACGGCCTCGAGGATCACTCACCGTGACGTCTGTCGGTTTATGGAAATTTCCAGTGTAAGGTAAAGCCTATATGCTTCTAAACTTAGCCTTTGAGTTGACATTTCGTATTAAATAAATAATAAAAAGCTCCGGTTAATTTAAGAAACAATAAAATCGAATATGTTTAAGTGACGTGAGCCGGTGTGGAATGTTATCCAATTTTCCCCGACCTTCTAAACTGTTAGTTCTGCTACATCGATCAACGCAACAATAGCCATTCCTGCTGCAACATCATTTCCATCCCATTATTTCCAAATGGAAAACCAACAATAATACATGAACAGGAATCTATTGACTAGTCCAACATTAATAGGAAGCTAGAATTGCAGATATAGGTGTATTTTTGTAGGCAAATAACCGAAAAGACTAAAGAATTTATGCTGAACTGCCATGTTTCCCTCCTTGCTGATTCCAGGAACTCCATCTCCCATAATGCACCTCTTCATGTGATATGCTTCACACCACAAATTTAGAGATACAGAGTTGGGATCCTGCGTTCCCAGTTATCTGATTACTTATCACTGTCTTCACCAGTATAGAAACAACCCTTAGTTTCTCACTATCTTTGCGAAATATTGCCAACATATTGTACATGTTGTTGCATACCGAACGGTTTCATGTCTGTTTGCTATTCATTATAGCATACTGCTTTAAATGTACTCAAATAAAATGTCCAGTTTCTACATAATGAAGTGATAAAACTGTCATATTTGTTTATATAAACATATAATTTGTGTTGATGAAAGAACTCCAACACTAAATAGTCATCATGAATGTTTTTTATTTTTTCAGTGTGGATATTTTTGGGTAAAACCCCCGGCAACACCCCTGTGCCTGATGACACAGCAGCGCTGGCATGCTGGTGGCACTCGTGCTGCATTAGGGAGCAGTCAGCATTAGTGCTGTGGTCAGAAACTGAACAGTGATGATGGGGTAGTGGGCGGCAGACAGATACGAGCTACAGTATCTAACGCTACATTTAAACTGCTCCGTAACGGCAACGCACATGAACAAAACTCAACCCCAAATCTTCCCAAGCTCACCAACTCATCCCCAAATCCTCAACTCACTCCCAAACTCATCCCCAAATATCCAACTCACCCCCAAACTCATCTCCAAATCTTCAAATCACCCCAAAACTCATCCCAAAACCCCCGACTCATCCCCAATTCCCCAACTTATCCCCAATTCCCTACCTTATCCCAAACTCCTCAACTTACCCCAAACTCATCCCCAGAACCCCCAACTCATCCCCAATTCCTCAGCTTATCCCCAATTCCCTACCTTATCCCAAACTCCTCAACTTACTTCAAACACATCCCCAGAACCCCCAACTCATCCCCAATTCCTCAGCTTATCCCCAATTCCCTACCTTATCCCAAACTCCTCAACTTACTCCAAACGCATCCCCAGAACCCCCAACTCATCCCCAATTCCTCAGCTTATCCCCAATTCCCTACCTTATCCCAAACTCCTCAACTCACCCCCAAACTTATCCCCAGAACCCCCAACTCATCCCCAATTCCCCCAACTTATCCCCAATTCCCTACCTTATCCCAAACTCCTCAACTCAGCCCCAAATTTATCCCAAATTCCTCAAATCATCCCTAGCTCCCCAACTCATCTCCAACTCCCAAACTCCTCAACCCATCCCCAAACTCATCACTAAATCCTTCCAAACTTCCCAACTCATCTCCAATTCCCCAACTCACCCCCACAAATTCCCCAAACCAACCCAAACCACCAAACTTATCCTAAAACTCATCCCTAACTCTTCCCAAACCTCCGACTCATCCCTAATTCCTCAAATCATCCCAAACTCTGCAACTTTTCTAGGAAAGGTTCGGGTATATTCCTCCTCTCAGAATTCAGTTATTTTGTAACTGCACAGTTATGTGGTGAATATCTCTGTGCAGTTAAAGTGAACAGTTAGAGATTAAAGGTATGTTTAAGCACAGCGGAGAGCTGGCAGCTGGAGATGATGGTGGCAGCGTGGGCTGGAAGCTGTGTGAGAATAGCAGCACAGAGACCTGCAGGTTACACAACTGAGCAAATTACCAACAACTCACACAAACGCTCAGCCACCTCCAGCTCCACATTTCACAACCTGCTCTGAGCTCAGCTTCCAAAGGCCAGAGAGAGAGAGAGAGACAGAGAGACAGAGACAGAGAGAGAGATACAGACAGAGAGAGAGAGAGAGACAGAGAAACAGAGAGACAGAGACAGAGAGAGAGATACAGAGAGAGAGAGAGAGAGAGACAGAGAAACAGAGACAGAGACAGAGAGATACAGACAGAGAGAGAGAGAGAGAGAGAAGAAAGAAATAAGGAGAGAGAATGGGCAAAATATATGGACAATCTCTGGACTACTTAAATATATTCAAGAGGAAGATGGATGATCACAAGCCTTCAAACCAATCTGAACTGCTTGAATTTTTGCACCAGGAATGACTGGCATAAAAGTTATCCAAAAGCAGTGTGTAAGACTGGTGGAGGAGAACATGATGCCAAGATGCACGAAAACTGTGATTAAAAACCAGGGTATTCCACTAAATATTGATTTTTGAACTATTAAAACTATTTTTTGCATTATTTGAGGTCTGAAAGTTCTGAATCTTTTTAGTTATTTCAGCCATTTCTCATGTTTTGCAAATAAATGCTCTAAATGAGAATATTTTTATTTGGAATTTGGGAGAAATATTGTCTGTAGTTTATAGAATAATAAAAAAAACAACAATGTTTATTTTACTCAAACATAAACCTATAAATAGCAAAATCAGAGAAACTGATTCAGAAACTGAAGTGCTCTCTTCATTTATATATAACAACGCAATAGAAAACAGATACAGGGAGAAATGAAAGAGAATGAGTAAAGCGAGAGAGAGAGATAAGGGAAGCGACAGGACGTTTTGACTGTTTGCGTCATTAAGGCATATTTAGTAGCTCCCCAGGCAATAGGACAGTGAAGAGACACACAGCCTCCAGAGCAGGACAGTGGAGGGTTTGTACAGCGGAGTTCATGTAACATACAGTAAACTACTTTGGGACAAATTAGGACACACAATTCAATTAAAATGAAAAAGTCATGCATTGGGTGTGGATGTGATTGATTTTTGTGACTCGGTTCTGATACATCAGCTCACAGATGCAGCCTTGTGCTGATCTACATCACCCTTTGGAGTGATGAGGGGAAAGAGTGCCATCTACCCACCCAGAGAGAACAAAGGCAACTGTACTCTCTCAGGGCTCCGGCAGCTGAGGGCAAGCTTCATGAACGGGATTCGAACCAGCAATTTCCCGATCATAGTGGCAGCGCCTTAGTGTCCTGGACTACTCAGAGCCCGCCTGATGGCATGTTTTGAATGACTAAACTATTAGTTATTAGTTATTTTATAATGCAGGAAACATGAACATATGAGTCATTTAGCAACTGTTTGGTTACTGTAATCCCACAGGGTTCAGTTGTAGGGTTTCTTTAAACTGATGCACAGGGTTTAAAGGGGTTAAACTCCAAGATTTGATTGGACGTTCATAAAGAGAAAGCAGAAATGCGACGGAAAACTGAGGACAGATTCCCATATGGTCTGTGGGCCTGATCACACACACAGATAAACTAACGGAAGCTTGGAAGATGAAGAGTTTCCATCCCTCTCTGTCTGTTCACTCAGCCAACAGTAGCACTGTAGGAGAGTAGTAACAGCTTCAAGACCGTCAACAGCTCATCTCAGAGAGAGAGAGAGAGAGAGAGAGAGAGAGAGAGAGAGAGAGAGGGATGATAAAACACGCTATAACTATCCAGCAGAAGACCCATGTGAGTCGTCATGTGGAAATTTACACAGATTCCAAAAGCACTCGCTGCTACTGGACCACAGTAACTGCCACGTTACAATCTGGGACTTTTGAAATTTAGGATTTATGGTGGCCAACATGTTCACCAGAAATGACAAAAAAAACGAGAGCAAATTCTTGCCAGAATTGAGTTCTTGGAACTGTCTTCACTTATTTTAAATGGTGCTCACCAAAGCTAGGAGTTCTAATGTTGCCCTGTGTTATGGAACTCATTGACACAGTTCTTGCAAATGCTTAGTCAGAGTAGAGTAGTAATATTACTTGTGCACAGGTGTATTTCACTCCTTTTCAAATGGTGCGCTTCAAAACTAGTGCTAATTTTGTCCGGTGTTATGGAACACATTGGCACAGTTCTTGAAAATGCTTAATCAGAGTAAAGTAATTATATCACTTGTGCACAGGTGTATTTCACTCCTTTTCAAATGGTGCACTTCAAAACTAGGAGTTCTAATTTTGTACGCACTAGAGGCAATACGCGGCGAGGACCAATGGAAGTTGCCGTCCTAATATAGGGAGAGCACACCTGAACCGAGTTACCACTTAGGTGACGTATCACAGCGCTGAGACATGTGCTCGGTGACGTCACCGCGTTTGTAGTTCTTAGAGTTTTGGGGATTGTAGTCTTTATTAACGAAACTGCTCCCCGGCTCACCGGGAGTGACAGGAGAGGTAGAATGAGGGGCGGCAGGCGTGACAGGTGTATTTCGCTCCTTTTCAAAAGTGCGCTTCAAAACAATGAGTGCTAATTTTGCCCTGTGTTTTGAAACTCATTGACATTGTTCCTAGAAATGCTTAGTCAGACTGGAGTAGTTCTATTATTTGTGAACAGGTGTATTTCACTCCTTTTCAAAAAAGGTGTGCTGCAAAACTAGAAGTACTAATTTTGCCCTGTTGTTTTGGAACACGTTAATAACATTACGTTATTGTATCTGCATGGTATAATTACACAGTAGTTACATTACTTGTGCTATTCTTGATTAAATAAAACCTTTATATCAATACACAGGTGTATTTCTGTATTAACCTTATCATGTGTTCAGGATATAGAGGCTCCCAACAGGGTCTAAACCAGAGTCTCCTTTCAATTGTACTATCTTCAGTACTTTCACTAATATTGACATCACTTATATCACATATATCATCATTAAATTCACATGTATACAGCTTTAAAACACAGCTGTAAATATGACGATGTTACGTGTTTAAAATTAGCCCACGTTTCTGTAATTCCTGTAATTTGCTAAATCGTCGGTCTGTAAAAAGCTGCTTTTAGTAATGTATTAGCAGCTAAATCACAAACATGATCAGCGTGCAATTAATGGAGGTGCAGTAATGGGCTTTATCCCACCTGCAGTCAGGCTAAAGAGCCATTACAGGAGAATCACTCAGCTTTACGGGGGCAGGTCATTGTGTGTGTGTGTGTGTGTGTGTGTGTGTGTGTGTGATTTCTGCTGGCCATTCTATTGCACAAGCTAATATTGCGCCTAATGAGAAGCCATTACTGAGGCCGGAAATAGCTGAGCAGAACCGGAGACCTGCGTCCACAGCGCCACCGCTAATATAAATATATGAAGTGTTCAACCGTCCACCTCTCCTCCACTCATTACTGCTCTTATATTGCAGACAGAGAGAAAGACACAGAGAGAGAGAGAGAGAGAGAGAGAGAGAGAGAGAGAGAGAGAGAGAGAGAGAGAGAGAGAAGAGAAATTTTAGTTACTTTCTACCTAAATTTTCCCTCAGGGAAAAGTACAGTTTCAAATTTCCACTGGAAAGTAAAAAAAGAAATTGAGAGAGAAAAAAAAAGAGAACAGGAGAAACGATTTAAAAAGTAGAGCTAATGTAATCTATGGAAAAAGAAAAAAAATGTGGGTAATATTTTATTTTAGTCATTAAAAGTCAAAAGTTGTTAAAGCTCATCCAATTCCATTTTATTGTTTTAAAATCTCATCAAACACTTAGGATTTTCTACAGGTAAACATCAGCACATTTTAATAAAATGAACAATTGTATAGTTTAATTAGCACATTTTGTAACATGTCAGAGTTTTTTTTTTAGATAAAAGTAAACATTTTATATTTTTTAAAATCAGCAAATATGTTTAAACACACATTTGTTTAGCTAGAAGCCATAATGTTTTTAATAGATGTATTTATAGTTAAGCAAGTTATGAAACAGTTATGTAATGTAACAATTTTTTACATAAAAATTTAGCAATTTTACATAGTTCAAAGTCTATGCAAAAAGTTAACATCTTTAAAAGTAAGAATTTGGATGGTTAAAATAAACAAGTAACTTTAAAAATAAACACTTTTTTATTTTTATTATATAAGTCAGCAAATATGTTTAAACACAAGTATTTGTTTTGCTAGTAGCCATAATGTTTTCTTTATATATGTATTTATGGTTAAACACATAGTTAAAACTTAAAAAGTTATTT
Organism: Astyanax mexicanus; assembly: GCF_023375975.1. Classification (NCBI taxonomy): domain Eukaryota; kingdom Metazoa; phylum Chordata; class Actinopteri; order Characiformes; family Acestrorhamphidae; genus Astyanax; species Astyanax mexicanus. The sequence goes on from NC_064428.1 coordinate 32,173,470, forward strand.
AATGTAAGACTTTTTATGTAAAAGTCAGCATTTTTTTTTATTTAAATGTCAGTAAATATATTTAAAAGCAAGAATTTGGAGTATTAAAAATAATCACTTTTTAGTTTTGCAACACATTTGGAATTGATAAAAGTCAGCAAATATGTTTACACATATGTATTTTAATTATCAAAAGTAAGTATTTTTACATAGTTAAAAGCCTGTAAATATCTTTAAAAGTAAGAATATGGATTGTTAAAAATAAACAAGTAACTTTAAAAATGATCATGTTTTAGCTTTGCAATACATTTTGTAGTGTTGTCTTGTCAGAAAATATAGTTACACATATGTATTTTAGTCTTTAAATGTCAGCAAATATTATAAGACATTTTTATTGTTTCTGTTTCCATTTCTTTTGGTTTATTTTTAATGAGATACATAACTAACAATTGCTTTTTATTTACACTATGTTAAAAAATGTTAAAAGTGGAAAATATTGGAGTTTTATGTATTTTGTAAGCAGTGATGATGTACAGATTGTTCTCAGTTGCTTTTCACAGTTTTCACAGTTTATTTTCACAGTTCTAAAACTGATTTTTTCTAAAAAAAAAATCATCCGGTGCTTTACACAGTCCTAATGGCGTGCCAGTTCGTTCACACTCGTTTTAGCTTCTCTTAATTAATAAATAAAGCATGTTATGATGGGATGCAGTGAATTTTTAAAACTTCAGTGCAGACATGGACAATAAAACCAAACAAAAATCAACCAAAACTAATTTAAATTAAAAAAAAAAACTGATTATAGTAGGTCTAAATGAATCTGATAAAATGTTGATTACTGAATTAACTCCAAATTTCCATGTTTTTTCCAGAGCTTTCTGGATATTTTTATTTTTCCAAAACTTATCTAGGCCTGGGAATTGCTATTTTCAAATTTCATGACTTTTCCAGGTTTTTCATGACCGTACGACCCCTGTGTTAAAAAAGACTTTAATTGTGAAGTGTTACTAAATGTCACTATAATGGAGATTATATAAAATTACTATAATAAAATTGATATCACTAAAACAGTCATCCGGTGCATTACACAGTCCTAGTGGTGTGCCAGTTCATTCACACACGTTTTAGCTTCTTTTAATAAATAAATAAAGCGAGTTATTATGGGATGCAGTGAATTAGTGCTGTATGGAGGGCAGCGTGTGGAAGCAGGACTGCATCCAACCTCAACTACACCTCTATGTGTGCTCTCGGGTCAGAGAAATGCAAATCTGAGGTGATTTTAGGCAGATTTAAACCGAACGAGTGTCCGGATACGTCCGCTATTAACTTTTAAAAAACACAGCTATTACTGAAACTGCTGAACGTGACATTTCCCTACTAAACACTGCATTATACAAAGCCCAACAGCACACAGCGCCTGTAGCTGCACTTGTAGCACTGATAGCAGCAAGTGCTGTTTATTTTACACATCCCACACCAAACCACCACGGATTTACATAAATTATTCAAATCTGAGGTGTGCTAGCATTCAGATTACCATACGCTGGATCAAAGTCATTTGAATACTCGCTGTGTCTCAGTTATGTACCTGTTTTAGAGGTTATTACTAGTTTAAATTAGCATACATGAAAAATCATGCAAATCATTCTGTTTACTGTTAATTGGGTGTTTAATTGTGTTGCATCTGTAACATAATCAGTTTATCCACTTATTTATTATTGCTTACCATGCTTCTTTTTATTTTTTTTGTTTATATTAGTTTTTTTTTAGATTTTTGATTAATATGTTTTTGTATATTTAATATTCTTAGTTGTATGTACAGCTCTGGAAAAAAGTAAAAGGCCAATTTTGCTATTTATAGGTTTATGTTTGAGTAAAATGAACATTGTTGTTTTATTCTATAAACTACAGACAACATTTCTCCCAAATTCCAAATAAAAAATATTGTCATTTAGAGCATTTATTTGCAGAAAATGAGAAATGGCTGAAATAACAATAAAACAGATGCAGAGATTTTAGACCTTTAGATAATGCAAAGAAAACAAGTTCATATTCATAAAGTTTTAAGAGTTCAGAAATCAATATTTGGTGGAATAAGCCTGGTTTTTAATCACAGTTTTCATGAATCTTGGCATCATGTTCTCCTCCACCAGTCTTACACACTGCTTTTGGATAACTTTGGATAGCTGGAAAAAAATGAGACCACTTAAAAATACAAAAATTATTTAATTTTACCAAATTGAAAACCTCTTAAATATAATCAAGAGGAAGATGGATGCTCACAAGCCATCAAACCAAACTGAACTGCTTGAATTTTTGCACCAGAAGTGGCATAAAACTATCCAAAAGCAGTGTGTAAGACTGGTGGAGGACAACATGATGCCAAGATGCATGAAAACTGTGATTAAAACCAGGATTACTCCATCAAATATTGATTAATGAAATCTTAAAACTTTATGAATATGAACTTATTTTCTTTGCATTATTTGAGGTCTGAAAGTTCTGCATCTTTTTTGTTATTTCAGCCATTTCTCATTTTCTGCAAATAAATGCTCTAAATGTTTGGAATTTAGGAGAAATGTTGTTCATAGTTTATAGAATAAAACAGCAATGTTCATTTTACTCAAACATAAACCTATAAATGGCAAAATCAGAGAAACTGATTCAGAAACTGAAGTGGGCTCTTAATTTTTTCCAGAGCTAGGTTAAGTCTGCAAATACTGTTAAATGTAAGAATTTGAATAGTTGGAAGATACCAAATGTAAATCAGCTTTTTCTATAGTTGAAAGCTACTGTAGAAACGAATCCAAAATCAGGTTTTTTAATTTTCCTTTCCAATTAATGAGGCTCAGATGTGGCACAACAATGAGTCTAAAAGGGAAGCTCCAACCACAACAGAGCTAAAGAGCAAAAAGCCTCCACACCAGCCTAATTAGCTGCTTTAAAAATGGAAAAGACAAGTGTACAGCTGTATTCTTCACATACAGTATTTTCTTTTCTTTTCCTTTCTTTTTTTACAGTGGAAAACAAGTGCTACTGGGATCAGATGCAGTGTGTAAACTTTTATAGACACTTTTAAAAGTATCTGAGGTGGAAAGTTACAGCGAGGCGAGACGACTTTCCATTTAGAGCCGGGTACATTGGGGAAAGTGCGTGAGAGAGAGCGAGAGAGAGAAAGCGCGAGAGAGAGCGAGAGAGAACGGGGAAGTGTGAAGCAATGGTCAAAAGATATCTGGGTTCATACTTTTATGATAGCAGAGAGGAGGTGAAAAATGGAAGAAAGACCAAGAGAAGGAGATAAAGAAAGGGAGAGAGAGAGAGAGAGAGAGAGAGAGAGGCAAGAATGGCCCAGAGTAATACTTAAGGCATTTAACTAATTAGATACAGATTTTGTTACCTAAAGCCAGGGTTACAATACGTAATTCTTGCCCTGATTTTAGTCCGATTCTCAGTTTGGTTGAGTCTATGCTGGTTGGCTTCATTCTGCAGGTGCATTTGACCGTCGCAGAGAGAATTGAGAAGTCTGTGATGGGTGGAGCTTTACATGTTTGGCGTTTGCAATGACAATATCATAAATTTTGATGTTTAATTTTTCTGATCCAACTCTAAACAACTCCAGACTCTCAAACTAGTCCAGAAAATGCATGGTTCGGTTCACACCTCGGTATAAACCCCACGGTTTGGTGCGTTTTCGGTACCATTGCGATACGGTTGGTGGAAAAAATAAAGAGGCTGGGCATTCTGTATATCCTGACCTTTATTAACTTCATAATAAAAATGAATCTTCATTATAATCATGTTTTGTTCTTTGGGATGGAATGTTGTATCGGCTTTTGAGCTCTTTCATTAAATGCTTAAGACCAGGTTTCTCTCCTACTGTCATCATGAGTGGATCCGTCTTTTAGATCTTGTTGGAAAAAACAAATAAAAAGCATGATTATGATGCTTTATTAAAAACAAAAACGACAGCATTACTTTAACAGATTAAACTACAAATATTTTTTTCCTAAGCATATTAGCATATTACTGGATGCATTTCAGTGTTTGAGTTAGGGTTTAAAAAATAACAGCATTAGATTGGTAAAATTAAGAGAAAGAAAGAGAGAAAGATAGACAGCGCAAGCAAAAAAGAGAGACCAAAAAAGAGAGAGACAGACAGACAGAGCGAGCGAAAGAGAGACAGACAGATGGTGCGAGCAAAAGAGAAAGAGAGTCAGACAGACGGTTCGAGCGAAAGAGATAGAGCGAGAGAGAGGGACAGACAGATGACGCGAGTGAAAGAGAGAGGGACAGACAGACGGTGCGAGCGAAAGAGAGCAAAGAGAGAGAGAGAAAGACAGACAGCACAATCAAAAGAGGGAGTTGTATAGTGGTTAGTTGTTAGTTGAGATAGAGAAAGACAGACAGCGCGAGCAAAAAAAAGAGAGAGACAGACAGAAAGAGCAAGCAAAAAAGAAAGAGAGAAAACAGACAGACAGCGTGAGCAAAAGAGAGAGACAGAGAGAGAGAGAGAATAAAAAAATATTTATTTATGTAGATGTGAATTGTTTATGTAGATGTTATAACTGATCAAATGTTGTTCTTTTTTTTCAATTAATCATTTAATCAATTAATGCTTTGGCAATACTGTTATTTACTATGGTCATGCCGACAAAGCTTATTTAATTTGAGAATGTGAATTTGAGAGAAAGAGAGAAAGAAAAAAAGACAGGCAGACAGACAGAGCTAGCGAAAAAGAGAAAGACAGACAGATGGAGCGAGTGAAAGAGAAAGACAGACAGACAGTGTGAGCAAAAGAGGTAGAGAGAGAAAGAGAGACAGACAGACAGTGCGAGCAAAAAAAAGAGAGAGACAGACGCAATCATAACTGCTCAAGCATTTAGGGACCAGCTTTACATGAGCCATGAGGAAGGACATTCCTTGGCTGCATTTGTAGCCTCTCGTGATCATAGTAAGGCTTCTAACTAGCTTTCATTTTTCAGCAGGATAATGCTCACTCACACACAGCAAGGCTTTCCCTACAATCTCTACGCCAGATTAAGCCATACTTTTATTAACATGTCACATTAGCTATTCTATAATTACCCTCAGTCAACGTTTTTGGACTAAACCTGCTTAATTCAGTAATCATGCCTCTCAGCCATCAACTGAACCCAAGCTATTTTAGAACTTTTATTAATAAAAGAATTGCGTTCTTTTATTTAAATGAACCATTCAGGCTATAATTATTTCCGTTTTTCTTCGGTAGCCGGTTCTATTGAATTGGGGTCAGTTCTCTCTCCTCCCTCTTAACAGCCGTCCTACATTTCTATGTCTCCACCCGTCACCCCGAACCCATCATTACCACTCGTCAAGGTCCACTTGTCAGTTTTCAGACTTAAATGGCTCGTTTCCCTCAAAAGCTGTTTGTATCCCGTGTGGTGAAACGAGGGCAGAGTGGAGGAGACTGGCAGGGCCAGCAGTGGAGGTGACTGGCTGGCAGGAAAATCAGCAGGTAGAGTGAGGTGAGACAGGGCAGAGTGGCAGAAATAGCAGTTCAAATTACAAAAACTTACATAACAAGAAAAGTAAGAGATGTGTGGAGGCGTAGAGTGTATCAGATATACTGTATACATTCTACACAATACCCCGGATTGCTGCAAAACATACTGCAGCCTATGACATAGTTTTAGTTATAGTTATATTACATAGTTATGTCTCGGGCCAAGAGTTCTTAATATGTGTCAGAATATAAAAAACAAGTTTATCAAAGTGAAATTTTAGGTAGTGTACCTCCTGGTGAGAGACTGTTGACTGTTAGACATGCACATCATTCCATTTACAAAAGCAGAAAGGCTGTTTTGACAAATTGTTATCTGAGTAGACTGTTGCTTTCGATTACAGTGGTGTCGTGGGCAATCGCCTTTAGATTCCAAATACAGATTCTGTTTAGGATACTGTGATAGTTGGGGTTCTCTAATATAGAGATATTCTGGTCTCTACATCACTGCTGATGATGATGATGATTGAGTGATGATCTGGGGAGCCAAATGTGCAGTGGTCCTACTTGTCCCGGAAGGTCAAAAAATGTTCTGCATTTTAACAGGGGCTCCTATTTCCTAATATCCCAGAAATCGGTCAACAAATAGCTCTGCAATACTCCCGCTATCAACAAATAGTGCCGCAATCTCACCCTTTTTTACAAATAGTGCTGCAATCTCCACATTCTCAACAAAGAGTGCCACAATCTCCCCCTTCAACAAACAGCGCTGCAATCTCCCTTAAAAAAAGAGTGCCGCAATCCCCCTCAACAAATAGTGCCTCAATCTCCCCATTCTCAACAAATAGTGCCACGATCCCCCTCTCAAAAAAGACTGCCACAATCACACTGTCAACAAATAGTGCTGTAATCTCTCCCTCTCAACAAATAGTGCCGTAATCTCCCCCTCTCAACAAATAGTGCCGCAATCTCCCCATTCTCAACAAATAGTGCCGTAATCTCCCCCTCTCAACAAATAGTGCCGCAATCTCCCCATTCTCAACAAATAGTGCCGTAATCTCCCCCTCTCAACAAATAGTGCCGCAATCTCCCCATTCTCAACAAATAGTGCCGCAATCTCCCCCTCTCAACAAATAGTGCCGCAATCTCCCCATTCTCAACAAATAGTGCCGCAATCTCCCCATTCTCAACAAATAGTGCCGCAATCTCCCCATTCTCAACAAATAGTGCCGCAATCTCACCATTCTCAACAAATAGTACCGTAATCTCCCTCTTCAACAAACAGCGCTGCAATCTCCCTTTAAAATAAGAGTGCTGCAACCTCCCTCAACAAATAGTGCTGCGATCTCCCCATTCTCAACAAATAGTGCCTCAATCTCCCCATTCTCAAAAAAGACTGCCACAATTGCACTGTCAACAAATAGTGCTGCAATCTCCCCATTCTTAACAAACAGTGCCGCAATCTCCCCCTCTCAACAAATAGTGCCACAATCTCCCCCTCTCAACAAATAGTGCTGCAATCTCCCCCTCTCAACAAATAGTGCCACAATCTCCCCCTGTCAACAAATAGTGCTGCAATCTCCCCCTCTCAACAAATAGTGCCACAATCTCCCCCTCTCAACAAATAGTGCCACAATCTCCCCCTGTCAACAAATAGTGCTGCAATCTCCCCATTCTTAACAAACAGTGCCGCAATCTCCCCCTCTCAACAAATAGTGCCACAATCTCCCCCTCTCAACAAATAGTGCTGCAATCTCCCCCTCTCAACAAATAGTGCCACAATCTCCCCCTGTCAACAAATAGTGCTGCAATCTCCCCCTCTCAACAAATAGTGCCACAATCTCCCCCTCTCAACAAATAGTGCTGCAATCTCCCCCTTCAGCAAATAGTGCCACAATCTCCCCCTCTCAACAAATAGTGCCACAATCTCCCCCCTCAACAAATAGTGCTGCAATCTCCTTCTCTCAACAAATAGTGCTGCAATCTCCTTCTCTCAACAAATAGTGCTGTAATCTCCCCCTTTCAACAAATAGTGCTGCAATCTCCCCCTCTCAACAAATAGTGCCACAATCTCCCCCTCTCAACAAATAGTGCTGCAATCTCCCCCTTCAACAAATAGTGCCACAATCTTCCCCTCTCAACAAAAAGTGCCGCAATCTCCCCCTTCAACAAATAGTGCCACAATCCACCCCCCTTAACAAATAGTGCTGCAATCTCCCTCTCTCAACAAATAGTGCCGTAATCTCCCCCTCTCAACAAATAGTGCCGCAATCTCCCCCTCTCAACAAATAGTGCTGCAATCTCCCCCTCTACAAATAGTGCCGCAATCTCCCCCTCTACAAATAGTGCTGCAATCTCCCCCTCTACAAATAGTGCCGCAATCTCCCTCTCAAAAAAGACTGCCACAATCCCCCTGAAAAAATAGTGCCGCAATCTCCCCCTCTCAACAAATAGTGCCGCAATCTCCCCCTCTCAACAAATAGTGCCGCAATCTCCCCCCTCAACAAATAGTGCCGCAATCTCCCCCTCTCAACAAATAGCGCCACGATCCCCCTCTCAAAAAGGACTGCCACAATTACCCCTCTTAACAAAAAGTGCTGTGATCCCTCCCTCTTAAACAAATAGTGCCACGATCCCCCCTTTAACAAATAGCGCCGTGATCCCTCCACCATCCACAAATAGTGTTGCAATCGCAAATGACCCGCCCAACAAATAGCACCATGATCTCCTTCAACAAAGAGTGCCTCAATCCCCCCTGTCAACAAATAGCACCACAATCTCCCTCCCCCTCTCAACAAATAGCGCCATGATCCCCTCTATAACAAATAGCGCCGTGATCCCTCCACCATCCCAAACGACCCATCCAACAAATAGCGCCACAATCTCCCTCCCCCCTGTCAATAAATAGCATTGATGAAATCAGATTTTATGACTAGATATTGTGTTTAATGTCTAATAGTGCATTCATCAATTAATTAGTCCACACAGTGTAAAGGGCATGTGGTCATTTTTAATGGTGTACATAATGATACAGTGCAGCAGAGCCTCATATATGTTGAATAATTAATCTATAGTATATTTCCTCTGAAATACAGGACCACTAAAGAGGGGAATGTACTTGAACGAAGAGCTCGGATACAGGTCCACCATATGTGACCTATCCCCAGTAGCACAGCTGATAGAGTTAATTTCCTGTGATAATCTGAATTAAACCCATCCGGAACGCGATAATCCCTTTAAAAGGTCACACACACCAACACTCCCCCAGAGGAGCTTCACACACACCTCAATGACATCTGCAACTTCCACACTATTGTTTAGTCTTACGCTCCCACATGAGTCCGGATATTTTTAAAAACACAGCTTTTTCTCTGGGTTTTGGCCTTCGGTTCACACAAACACTGCATTTTAGATGACTGATAGATTTTAGATGACTTTGAAAACTTCAAAAACTTTATTAATGTTTAGTACAGCATATTAGTTTGTTCTCTGAACAACAACGTATGAAGATATTTTGTTTTTAGAAAATGTGCTCCTTCATATTTGCACTGTATTTAGGTCTATTTTGGCCGTTACACTGGATACTTGAGGAATCGACATCAAATATCAAACAATCTAACACTTCTTCTGGGCATGATCCCTTTGGGTAGAAAGAAGTGTTTTTAGAAACGATACTGGGCACAGAGAAAACCCTAAATATTATTTTTTAAAAATACTAAAATATGTACAGTATATATATATATATATTTGATTATATATTGCATTAATATTCAGATAACTACAGAATATCAGATTTTCAATGCATTTTCATGCAATTGAATAATGGAAAGAAAACCCAAGTTTGCATTAATCAGCTAACTTACTGCTTTTCATAAACATACATCTTTATATATTATAAACATAAAGTATGTAATGCTTCTTGCAGCTTTCTCTATTTCTCAATATCTATACTGAGCTAAAATCTCACTCTCTCACGTTTTTTCCCCTTAAAATACTTATTTACCTAAAAATCTGTTTTGAAATTAGAATATGTGTCGCAAAGACTATTAATTTGTAGGCTTGCCAATGCCATCCAAACAGACAATAACACAATATTAAGGTATTTTAGTCCAAATCTTGTGTAAAACTAAGGTTTGATTATCATAATATTTCTCCATTGTAAAGATTAGCAAAAAAGAAAAATCGTTAGCAAATCTGTACTGAGGTGAAATAATGAAAAATATCATTATACATTAAAATCAGCACCCACAATTCATAGCTTTAAAACATGCAAAACTGCGATACAAATGTTTTTATAGTTGCTTTTTATGAAACAGGACAATAGATTTTTATTTTTTATTACTGTATATTTTTCACTATTAGGTGCACCGGATTATAAGGTGCACTATCAATAAAAGTCTATTTTCTGGTTAATTTTCATACATAAGGCATATCGAATTATGAGCTGCATTATTTTTAAAGCCAAATGAGCGCTGGATGTTACTTTACACAGATTTTTCTCCTGAAAAATAGTAAAAATTTTTATAGCCATATATATATATATTTTTTTTTTTTATTTCTCGATTCTTCTGTGTTTTAATTTATGTTTGAATCTGTTTCTTATTGTATTGTGTTGTTGCTGCTGGATGCCTAAATTTCCTTCGGGATAAATAAAGTATCTATCTATCTATCTCTATCTAAAAAAGATGTTTATCCCACATTATATGTGTTTGTCCCACATAGCTTGTTTTTACATGGTAAATGTGAAGGCTACAGTCTGATATACTCACCTCTGAACGGCAAAAGAGTTAACTAGCGCTTAGCATGGTTTAGCGGGAAGTGCTAATGCTGCTCCAGCAGTGCTAGCCAGGGTAAGAAGCTGAGAAAATTAAAGGAGTTTAAGTGCGCCTTCTAATTGTGAAAAATATGCTATTTATTAAAACTGATAAAAAATAATTGTTTTTACTAATCAGCAAAGAGACAGAATTTTAAAACCTGTCAAAAACCAAGAGATAAACATAAACAGATGTCTAATAATTTGATGTCTAGCAATTTTCTTTCCCGCTTCACAGTCATCAATCAGGCTTTAAATTGGTTTATTTTAACTCATAAACCCCATAATCCTCCAGCTGGGCGTTCTGTCAGCTGTCAGAATCCTAAATGAGCAGCAGAGCGTTTGAGGAACTGAGAGTTTATTCATATTCAGATTCACTACAGGCCTTTTCACTGATTCAGTAGCTTATTGGTTCCACCTCAATAGAATACAATTAAACAGGCGGGTCGAGCTCCGAGAAGTTGGGGATTGTTTTCTTAAATTTTTGATTAAAGTCACGTTTCCGAATTTTCCTCAAAACAGGCCCGAAGTGTTTGTGGATACCGGTTTGTGTGTGTGTGTGTGTGTGTGGAACGTGTCTAGGCAAGCATGCAAAACCATTGATTTGATGATTTGATTGCTCACAGAGAATCTAAATCCTCCAAATATATCAATATAAAAACAGCTCTGTATTGTTTATTAATGATTAACTCAGTATTCGTCTTTTAAATAGACCAAATTAGAAACATAAAGAATTGTGGTCATTTATAACGGGAATAACACTTATTTTTATTAATAACACAGATTGTATGCAGAATTGTGAATATTATAAATACTATAAACTTCATATAAACTATAAAAACGAGCTGGTCTGTCACTGTCTGTAATTATGTTATAGACTTAAATGATTATACAATATATGAACAGAATTGACAATACCGAAACTGTAGCAGTACTGCAGCAATTTACACAAGTTATACTTAACACTTTCAATAAATTATACAAAAATAAAGACAATACAAACTCACAACTAAAATGGGAATAGTATCTATTTTGTCAAACAGTGATTATTTAGAGATACCTCCCATTTCAGTATTCTGTATTATTATTATTAACTCGTAAAATCACAAAAGAAAACGTTCTGTTTTTACAAAATCTAAAAAGTATCTCATTATGAACCCTAACTCCCAAAACTGTATGTAGCACCATCATTCCAGAGAACAGTGGTTGTCAACAGGCAACAGGCATTAGGCATGGTGGTGCCATAACTGTAGGTTTTAATTGATTTAATTGAGTTCTGTTCTATTGTTAATATTTTTTTCAGTGCACTTACACCTACCTTGTTTGGTTTGAACCTTCAGACTTTTTAGTTTGGTCTGAACTAAAATTGCAGATGTAAAAGGGGACGAGAACCAAAGTCTGGACCAAAAAAGAGCAAAAGGTCTTAAAAAAAACACGGTTTGGTTCATCTGCAGTGTGTTTTTTTTTTAGATTTTCTTGGACCAAACCTGATACACATACATGACATGGTAGAACACAAATGACTCCATGTGGAACACTGAAACAAAGGGGTTTATATACATGAGGAGGGTGGGGAACACCTGGAACAAGTAACGAGGGGGCGGGGTTACAAGCAAGAACACCGAACATCCCTTTCAGACAGCTTCCTCTTACAGCGTCCACAGTTAATCCTGTTGGATGTGGTTGGTCCTTCTTGGTGGTATGCTGACATTACCCTGGATATCGTGGCTCTTGATGCATCACAAAGACTTGCTGTCTTGGTCACAGATGCTCCAGCAAGACGTGCACCAACAATTTGTCCTCTTTTGAACTCTGGTATGTCCCCCATAATGTTGTGTGCATTGCAATATTTAGAGCAGAACTGTGCTCTTACTCTGCTAATTGAACCTTCACACTCTGCTCTTACTGGTGCAATGTGCAATTAATGAAGATTGACCACCAGGCTGCTCCAATTTAGCCATGATGAAACCTCCCACACTAAAATGACAGGTGTTTCAGTTTCACTGCCCAACCCCTGTACATGACTTTTTAATCCCTTCTCTGCCAGTGATGAGTACGATGTTGTGTACGATCCGTCACCACTGGAGCTTTTCTTACTGTATGTTCTGCAGGAAAATCTGGTGGCTGCTGAATAGGCACTAAAAGCCAGCAATGCCCACACAGACATGGAGGATTCTCGCTGACTGGTGTCCACGCATCCTAATCTGGTTAACCGCCTGCTCTCCATTCGCCTGATCTTTCCTTTTCTTTGCATTTTCCCCCCTTCGCCAGCTGCTGCGTTACGCTAGCAGGCGGAGATTAGCCAAACACAATGTCTTCCTTCAAAAGAAAGGAAGAGCGGACATGTCAGCTTTTTACACGGCTAATGCTGCTTCAATGACTGCGGTGACATCCTCTGCATTAGCGCAACAAAACATCAAGAAATAAAAGCAAGCAGCTCTCAGTGAACATGCAATGTGTTCAATTGGAATTTGTGCTGATAAATATTGCAGAATATGGAGGAATTTCTCCAAAATTTATGCAACACACATCTGCAAAACCTGACATCCAGTTATTTTGCAGGCAGACACTGTATGTAAACGATTACAGGTGTGGTCTAATTGGACACTGGATCTTTTGCCACAAGAGGGCTTCAAATTACCTGTTTTATTACCTGATTTTCCAAAAAATGTTACCATGGTACCTTTTTTATTTTATGTGATCTTGTATGTTGTACAATTAAACAAGGGTTCCAAAACTTTAGAGTATACTCAACATTAGTGATGGTTCTACTAATTTTAACATTAGTGTTCTAAAGTTAAGATGCCATACAGAACCGGAACACCTCCATACCCAACCGTCTCCATCTTATCTTGTATCCAGAGTGGACTATAGAGTGGCTGATTTGAGGAGGATGTTCTCCTTAAAAAATATGAAAGTAGTTAGTGAGTCAGCATTGTGTCATCTGCATATTGTGAGCACCCAGATACATCCATTACTAATAGCTCTGGCATTTCTGGATGAATAATCTCTTAAAGAAAGAAAAATGAACAGGACGGAAGAACTTTAAGATGATTCGTGCTGCTGGATCTCCTGAAACATGGGGCTCTGTTGTACACCCTGCGCAAGGTGAGTCACGATGCTCATTGCTATCTTACACCACATAAACAGTCTATTTCAAACCTTGCACCTGCGCTGTTAAAATAGCGTCTGCGTTTATGGTTGTGTTGTGGTGGTCTGGAAGTGAGATTTGTTTAGGTACATTTCTGGTGTGCTGCTACAGTATTTTAGAGGTAGAAAACACAGGTGTGCCACTGACTGAAATGAACCTAGACAACAGTCAAGACAAGACAAGAGTCACACACAGACGTCCTGAAGAGCGCAAACCCGACTTTAACTCAACAATAAACAGAATAAAGAATAAAATACCATTGCTGTTCCCTTAAATGAGCTGCTGGTGTACCTTCACACTGTGAATGTGCAGGTAAGTATCCTCTGCTAAGACGTGCAAAGGCGCAACGCTGTTAATATATCAATGTGCCAAAGTCAGAGCACACCTGGCTCTTATTGGGAATGGGAAGTGACACAATGATTGGTTTATTTCACGTTATGCCAAAAACACACCCATGATTTTTGCATGTCTTTTTGCATGTTTTGAGAAGCACAAGGTGTATTTTTTGCGCCCTCATGATACCAAAAATGAAGCAATTGACCTCTCACCTACAGATTGCTAAAATAGGGCCCCAAGATCTTTACTGTCCACAACGCTGAAGCTAGCGTTATGGGATGTAAACAGTGTTTTTAATGAGCTTCTTGTGCACTTTTTAAGTTATTAATACCTCATTTTAAATGTCAGAGCTCTCCAGATTCTAGTAAGGAGGTGTGGAGCTACTTTGAGCTGGATAACGGTGGAAAAATCTATTTACCGGGTAAAATTATGTCCTGTTTCACCCAGTCTGAAGGGTGTTTGTTGGACAAACTGTTAACATTTCTGGATCTCTGAACACTGTGGGAGAACGGAGGTGTGCTATTCATCAAAGGTAAGAACTTTTTGTCATGTTTTACTACAACAAAAGTCCATTTTACACCGGAGTTCTCCTTTAAGCATGGTGGTGGGAGCATCATGCCCCCCTAGCTCAAAGGCTAAATCATGGACACTTTTTGGGTGTTCCTAAACCAGAAAGATGGCTATAGAATGTAAAGCTTCTGGAATGACTCCCCATAGTTCTGTTAAGCAGATATCCAATCAAATCTCTGCCAAATGCTTGTTTTTTAATGATAAGTAACAAGTGTATTTTATTTCAGGCATTTTATGGTCTGTTCTCGTTTCACCTTATCATAACTGCTGACTGATAACCATCCTCACTTTAAAGAAAGACCTTGTTCACAGCAAGTACACATGATACCAGAGAATATAGTGGCTGATTATACCTCTAAGTTGCCTGCAGGCAAGTGGTTTACTTTTCATAGTGTGACAACAATGAGCCTTTCAGATCAGGCTATAAAACAAGCCGTCTTAGTTATGTTTTTAAAGGTTATTTTACTTATTCAAATCGGCCTGAAGCATATTTTGTTATATAAATATGTTTTTTGATGAACTAGGAAATAAGTCACTTTGTAGTTTCGTTTCGTTTAAATGTCTGGTTTGGTATAAATGTCATTTTCACCGTGATAAGTTTCCACAATGGTCAAATTACCCACTTCCTGTCATAGTAGGTGGTTCTTGGGTCCGTTGACCAAAAAAGGGCACTAAAAAATTGCCTCTTGTATTTAAAAATGTATTTATTACCTGTTTTTATTACTTTGCTAGCCAATTGAATGCAAAAATATAAACCAGTGCGCCTTATGTATGAATTTTACCAGTCAGTTATTAAGGAGCAGTAAAGCCACTCTGCTAAAGTACAGCATTATACAGTAGTTTCGTTTAGTTTAGTTAGCATTATTTAGCATTAGCATTAGCCGCTAAGCACTAGTTCTTTCGCCGTTCAGAGGTGAGTATTATTAATCTGTAGCCTGCTGCTAACCCCAGCTAGCACTGCTGGAGCAGTATTAGCATTCGCCGCTAAGTGTGCTAAGCACTAGATCTTTTGCCATTCAGAGGTCTGTAGTCTGCTGCTAACCTCAGCTATCACTGCTGGAGTAATATTAACATTAAAGGCTAATCGTGATAAGCACCAGTCCCCATTAACACAATGAACAGTAGTAGTAGTAAGCCTCAGTAGGAATTACCTTCCTAGGACCTGGCGTCCACATGTGTGGACATTACATTTTGAGTTGTCTAGACCACAGCCCTAAATTTTGCTCTACAAGAGCTTGGTGTCCTCTTATGAGGCCATTATACTGCCACCCAGTGGTGGGAGAAGAGTTTAAGACAGAAATTTAAAAAGGACAGTAAATACAGTAAATATTTATGTTTTTTTACTTTGTTAAAACTGCTTTGTGTTGAAGCAGCACTTCGAATTAGCCATTTTGCTCAAAGGGGCACAATTGTGTTCTATCTAAATATAATACTAAAGTCCTCATATGTGGACATATTTTTTCTTACAAACTACATAATGTAAAAATATAATTATTTTGTGTTTTCACACTAATCAGGTGCCAATTAGACCAAATAGCAAAGAAAAATAAAAAAAATACAAGCCATGCAAGAGTTTTAGGTTTTAGGAGGTTGAAGTGTTAAGTAAAAAAAAAACTGAACCAAACTCAGTTCAGCCTTCATCTCTGAACTTCTGAAAGACTGGAGAGTTCTTCTGTCTGGCTGGAACCACTGGCCCCGCACTCTGCTCTTCTATTGTTCTTCAAATCCTTCCCCTCAACTCTGCACTTCTTACGCTCTTTGGACTCTTTGGCTCTTTAATGTTTGATCCAGACCACGTCCCCCAAAAGGCAACTGCAGGAGTGCTGACTCAGTATTCGGTTCGGTGGAGAGAGAGAGTGCAAATCATGGAAAAATACGACAAAAAATAAACTTTTCCTTTCTTTTTTGGACCTGAAAGACACTAAAATAGTATGTATGTGAACAATGCTAAAGTTTATCTGGCCAATTGCCTCAGCTGTATATCCCTTATCACTAGTGATGCCCCAACACAGGAAGGTGAAGACCAGCACTTGTCTCCTCCGACACATGTGAATTCAGACTACGCCTCTTTTCCAACTGCATCATCACAGCGCTCTCGGAGGAAAGCGCAGCGACTCGGTTCTGATACATCAGCTCACAGATGCAGCCTTGTGGTGATCGACATCACCCTTTAGAGTGATGTGGGGAAAGAGTGCCATCTACTGTACCCACCCAGAGAGAGAGAGAGCAAGGCCAATTGTGCTCTCTCTCTTGCTCTCTCTCAGGGCTCCGGCAGCTGATGGCAAGCTGCATGACTGGGATTCGACCCAGCCAGCGGTCTCCTGATCCTAGTGGCAGCAGGTTTATTACAACTGTGTTACACACTACTTCTTTATGTGTAGTAAAGGTGGGCGATATGGCTCTAAAATAATATTACGATATTTCAGGATATTTTTATGATAATATTCTGATTTATTTTTTATTAATAAAATAGATACTACTACTGCAACAAAACACATATATAAACTTTTATTTAAGATTATTTTAACAGTTTAAAATTTTTTTGTAGAAACAAAATCTATATGAAAAATTGTCTCTTTCATAAACAGTAACTTTGCAAGACTCTGATAGTATGTATTTTCAAAAAAAAAATATATATATATATATACACAAAAATCTATCTACAAACTAAAGTACATGCATATACTGTAAACAAATTAAAGTAAATACAGTAAAAACCAAAATTAAAACAAAATATACTGCTTTCAAGAGACTTTTATCGTGTAAAATTTAAGTTATATTATCTCAAACAATTTTATATGTCACATCCCTGAAGTTTAGCTCTATATAATTAATATGATCAAGCTTTTAAGCTTATATCACTTTAAATGTCATAATTATTTGATTTCCTGTTAAGTTTTATCTTCCTTCTGAACAGCACTGCAGCTGGGTCCAGCTATCTGATTTTCTACAACTATTTTTTTAATGGTAAGTGTAGAAAACTGCTAACAACACCAGTAGACATCTCATAGCCATCCAAATTCTCATCACATCCTAATTCTTACAGCGTCTCTTCGCCTAACGTTCCAGAACCAGGTGAATCTGAGCAGCTGGACCTTTATTAACAGGCTGAAGTGTGTTACAGCCAGAGTAAAACACATGATGGACAGACTGACGGTCCTTCAGGGTGCTAATGTGCCCCAGGGCTTCCCAAACCTGACGCTAACATTAGCAAGAATTACTGCAAACCCGCCTGAAATATATAAAACTAACCCACTGTACCCACCGGACCACACACACACACACACACACACACACAGGACCGCACCGGCCCAAACTACACCACCACAGTGACTGATCGGAAACATGTTGACAAAACACAGACTCAGCAAACCCTGTGTGAACAGACCCCCGGCCAGCGTTACCCAACACGCCCCCCCCCCCCCCCCCAAACTACTCATTAAACCAGCAGTAACTGATACACACCACCACCAATCAACTGATACACACTGTAACGGATCCACATCAGCACGATGAAGAGTCAGCGTTCTTTATTTTACACAATTTAACACTTTAAATAGCTTAATTTGACATTTTTATGGGGCTGATATTCTACACACACACACACACCAGAATGCACCAGGAGTAAAGGCATAAAGTTATCCAAAAGCAGTGTGTAAGACTGGTGGAGGAGAACATGATGCCAAGATGCATAAAACAAACTGTGATTAAAAACCAGGATTATTCCAACAAATATTGGTTTTCTGAACTCCTAAAACTTCATGAATATGAACTTGTTTTCTTTGCATTATTTGAGGTCTGAAAGCTCTGCATCTTTTTTGTTATTTCAGCTATTTCTCATTTTCTGCAATTAAATGCTCTAACAATACTGACAATACATTTATTAGGAATTTGGGAGAAATGTTGTTCATTTTACTCAAACATAAACCTGTAAATAGCTGAAGTGAGGAATAAACTGAAGTGGTCTTTAATTTTTTTTCCAGAACTGTGGGTATATATATATATTTATATATATTTTATCTACCCACCCAGAGAGAGCAGGGCCAATTATGCTCTCTCAGGGCTCCGGCAGCTGCTGGACAGGCTACTTCTATTAAACTTTTAAAAAGTCAATATGCAACATTTAAAAGGTCCTGCATTCAACATTTCAGAAAATCATTATTAACCAAGAGCCTATTTAAGAGCATATCGTCGCTGTCCTATGAAAAACATGATTTTTACTACACAATTTGAAAAAACTGTCCCTTACACTGTGCCAAAATTTCTTTCTATATTCAACATTTTATAGTGCCCATTTTCACCGTTTTACTTTCTCTTTCTGCTCTTGTTGCTGTTTGACCAACTATAGTCTACAAACGTATCTTGACGAATTGTAAACCCTGTGAACTGGGAATTGTATTTCTTCTATTTGTCATTACTGTTATGAGCTAATGATTGTTGATTTAGCAGAGTGTGACCCTGCTGTTTAACCTCCATCCCTTTCAGACATTGTTATTAATTATCTCTCTCTCTCCTACTGTACCTTCAGATAAACACTGAGTCGGAACTGAAATCTGCGTACACTCCTCCCTCAGAGAGAGCCGGCCTGTCCGTTATGCAGCACTTAGCGGGACATAAACCGGACGCAGTCACGCTAATTAAACCCCTCACACTCAACTGAGAGAGAGAGAGAATGTGTGAGAGAAACAGAGAGAGAGAGAGAGAGAATGTGTGAGAGAAAGAGAGAGAGAGAGAGAGAATGTGTGAGAGAAAGAGAGAGAGAGAGAGAGAATGTGTGAGAGAAAGAGAGGTGTTTGTGTAATTGCTTTATTGACGTCAAATTTACAAACGTAATGAACTCATTCACAGTAAAGCCTACAACAGGTTTACACCCCCTGCCACAAGTAAGGGTAGCATTTAATCAAACTACTAATCAATAAAAAACTCTAAAAATCTACTAGTGCTGGACGGTATAAGTTCCTGGTTCATTCTCTATACTGTGGTTTGAACTTGAACCGGTATGCGTTTCTCTCATACCGCCACACCGCTAGATGGAGCTGTAGAATGCAGAGCGGAACAGAACCATCAAAGAAGAGACTGAAACGCTGATCTAGCGCCGCCCTGCATAGAAATCACAACAGCTCCTGCTGCTGTTTCTACTGTATGAGTGATTTTATCCCAGTAAAATAGATCAGTAACTACAGCCCTTTTTAATATATTAATACTGTAGCTTGATGGATGATTTGAATGTATTTGTTAACTGGAGAGAGAAGGGAATTGTAGCTGATTTTAATACTGTAATGCCCAAACTGTAGTGTCCAAACTACGGCCCGCGGCCTATTTCCTTTTTAGGAGCGGCCCGCGAGGTATTTTAGAAATAGAATGAAAGTTGGCCCGCTGTTAAGCAGGTTTTTATAATGTGATATTCATAGTTTGAACACTAGGTGTCAGAAACGAGCCAAAGAGTCTAAAAGTGGAGAGAGTGCGCATTTCTAGCGCAGAAAAACGGACCAAAGAGTCTGAAAGCGGAGAGAGTGCGCATTTCTAGCGCAGAAAAACAGGCCAAAGAGTCTGAAAGCGGAGAGGGTGCGCATTTCTAGCGCAGAAAAACGGGCAAAAGACTCTAAATGCGGAGAGACTGCGCATTTCTAGCGCAGAAAAACGGGGCAAAAGAGTCTAAAAGTGGAGAGGGTGCGCATTTCTAGCGCAGAAAATCGGGCCAAAGAGTCTAAAAGCGGAGAGGGTGCACATTTCTAGCGCAGAAAAACGGGCAAAAGACTCTAAATGCGGAGAGACTGCGCATTTCTAGCGCAGAAAAATGGGGCAAAAGAGTCTAAAAGCGGAGAGGGTGCGCATTTCTAGCTCAGAAAAACGGGGCAAAGAGTCTAAAAGTTGCCGTAATTAAGGAGTTTAATATTAAGAGACATCATGAAATGAAACATCAATTTGAAAAATCTTAGTTTACACAACACTGTCAAAGATAGATAAAGATAGTAAGTCAAGTAAAATGGTGTGTAAATGAAAGTAATCAGGAAAATGTATTATTTAAAGTGGTATATTTCATTATTTGTTTTATTACAGAGTGTGGCCCGTGACTTCAAATATATTTCTCCTTCTGGACCCCAACAAAAAAAGTTTGGACACCCCTGCTCTAATGTCTTCAAAAATAACATATAGTAAATTGATATTAAACTTGTATTTATCTAACTTGTGCAATAGAGCTTTTGAGAAATATCTTTTAGAATACTTGAGAAACATTGAGTATTTTAGGTTTGTTTATAGTGTTTATGGAAATATTTATTAAAATATTAAATTTTGTAAAGGAAGCCGTGTTAAGTTATTTAGCATATCTCTTTCTAAGGTCTATTGTTTAAATTCTTTAGCTATTTTTCTGACAATAAAGTCTGATTTCTTCATGTATTGTACTAATCGAAGCCTTAATTTAAAGCCTTAGTGTTTTATACTATATGTACTCCTAACAGTACATTACCTCACAAACCTATATTAAAACCCAATCATGCAAAAATAAATAAATAAATAAATATAATAAAAATACTGTGATATATCGTCAGAATCTTAAAAAAAAAAAAAAAATGTGATATGCATTTTTTGCCATACCGCCCAACACTACTATCTACTAAATTACTATCTACCGAGGTTCAGTAAGATCTTAGAAACGTGTAACTTTATTATCTTTGATTTATTTCTAAGTATTTCTGTGCTTATGGAAATTATAGTCATGCTTTGCTTTCATACATCATGACCTATTATTATGTTCTTATGACTAACACACTTAAATTGCCAAAAGTCATGGGAGAGCATTACCTCGCCAACAGTTTATTTTCTCATGTTCTGCCTGTGTTGTTGAAATAGCAAGGGTCCTTCTGAATATATCTATGCTATGATGGGCATGGTTTTCTGGAAATGAGGTGTGATTAGGTAAATGTCTGGCTTATTGCTATCTTGGCATTGGAAAACACAGGTGTAACACTGACTGATTAGTACCTAGACAGATTACAGACGTCAACATTCAGATGTTCATTGCTATCTTGGCAATGCTCCATGTGTGTGTGTGTGAGGAGGTGCAGCGGCTGACAGACTGGTGTACAGTCAACAACCTTCACCTGAATGTGGACAAGACAAAGGAAATGGTTGTTGACTTCAGGAGAGCACAACACACCCACTCTCCACTCAACATCGACGGGTCCTCTGTGGAGATTGTTAAGAGCACCAAGTTCCTTGGTGTCCACTTAGCAGATAACCTCACCTGGACCCTGAACACCAGCTCTACAGCCAAGAAAGCCCAGCAGCGTCTCTACTTCCTCCGGAAGCTGAGAAAGGCCCGTCTCCCTCCACCCATCCTCACACTCTTCTATAGAGGGACCATTGAGAGCATCCTGAGCAGCTGCATCACTGCCTGGTTTGGGACCTGCACCGTCTCTGACCGCAAGACCCTCCAGCGTATTGTGAGGACAGCTGAGAGGATCATCGGCGTCTCTCTCCCCTCCATCACGGACATTTACACCACCCGCAGCATCCGCAAAGCAACCAGCATTGTGAATGACCCCACTCATCCCTCTCACGAACTATTCTCCCTCCTGCCTTCGGGAAGAAGGTACCGCAGCATCCGGTCCAGCATGACCAGATTCTGCAACAGCTTCTACCCCCAAGCCATCAGACTCCTTAACTGCAGAGACTGAACTGATGTTTTTTCTGTACATGCACACACACTCTTACCCCACTTACCCCAGAAAATGGAAAGCACTAAAAACCCTACTACCTCACTGGACTCTATTGCACACTGTGTAATAGAGGTAATTACTACCTCACTGGACTCTATTGCACACTGTGTAATAGAGTAATTACTACCTCACTGGTCTTTTTTGCACACTTTTTGCACACTGCATAATTTGCACACTGTCTTGTTATTTATTATTCTTTGTCTGTATTGTGTTGTATTGTCTGTCTGCACTTTTGTACTGTTGCACTATTGTTCTGTCTACACTGTGTTTATGTGCACCATGGTCCTTGGAGGAACGTTGTTTCGTTTCACTGTGTACTCTGTATATAGCTGAAATGACAATAAAAACCACTTTGACTTTGACTTTGTATAAACACGTTATGGTTGAGTCTAGGCCCGGGGAATATTGTAGTGAGTGGGGCTGAATGGGGCTTAGACTGTACATGTGTAATTGTATGTGTGTGTGTGTGTGTCTATTAATTATTGTGTGTGCATGTATGAATTTATTTTTGTATGTGCACAAGGCTAAAGATTAGTGTGAAATGCATGACGGAGGAATTAGAGTGTGTGTGTGTGTGTGTGTGTGTGTGTGTTGGGGTGAGGGGTTGTAGAGGGTGTTAGAGATGGGCACAGATGTTAAGGATGCTCCGGGCTCTCTCTCTCTCTCTCTCTCTCTCTCTGTTTCTACTCCACTAACTATATAAAACCATCATGTGGTTTCATTTTATACACTCTGAACTTAATTTAGTAACAGGAAGCTTCTGATAAATAACTGTCTGTCTGTCTGTCTGTTTATTTTATTATATATATATATATATATATATATATATATATATATATATATATATATATATATATATATATATATATATATATACTATATGTTTGTCTAAATGTCCATTTCTTTGTTTGTCTGTTTGCCTGGAATAGTTTCTGTATGTTTGTTTATCTGTTTGTCTCTCTTTTTGTTTATTTGACTGCATTTGTTTGTCTATTTGATTATTTGTCTGACTGTGGTTGTCTGTGTCCATCTGTGTACATGTCTATCTGTTTATCTGTCTCTCTATTTGTTTATTTATATTTCTGTCTATTTGTTTGACTGCATTTGCCTGTCTATTTGTTTTTCTTCTGTCTGTCTGCCTGTCTATTTGTTTATTTTTCTGTCTATTTGTTTGTCTGTTTATTTGTCTGTGTCTGTTTGTCTACCTGTTTATCTGTCTCTCTATTTGTTTGAATATCTGCCTGTCCAGCTGTCTGTTTGATAGTCTGGTTGTCTGATAGTTTGTTTGTCTGCCTGTCTGCTTGTTTGTCTACCTGTTTATCTGTACGTTTTTATTAGATGTCTATCTGTTTATCTGTTTATTTGACTGTCTGTCTATTTCATACATGTCCGTCTGTGTGTCTTTTTATCTGACTGTTTGATTACTGGTCTGTCTGCTTATTATCGGTCCATATCTGTCTGTCTGTCTGTCTTTATATTTTGTAGTCTTTTATCTTATCTGTATACATATGTTTGTTTCTGTTTATCTGATATATATATATATACATATTTATCTGTGTGAGCTGGGTTTATGTAAATTTGGGGTTGTAAACATAATCCAAGACTGTGATGTAACAGTTTCAGTGTTTTGGAATTGCCATGGTTCTTCGTATTGAACATTCATTAGTTTGATCTGGCAGAAACATTCCTGGGAAACCCTTGCTGTGTGGGCGAGAATTATCCTGCTAAAAAACGGCAAAAAAGCCAATGAGTCAATAAGTCAGTGAGCCCTATTTTAGGGATGTATAGTGCTCTGGTCAGTTGTGGATTGCGCAGCTGGATTAAGTGCATGTCAGTGTGTCTTTGCTGTCTTAACGACGGGAAAAGTACATCTTGAGAGACTTGAAACACTTAAAAGGCATGTACTAATTCTTTTAATTAATCATGGGTGTGTTTTGGGTGTAGTTACTCTACAGGCCCCTTCCTACCTGCACTCACTCCTGAAGGCTTACGCTACCTCCCGGCCGCTGCGCTCCTCCAATGAACGTCGCCTCGCTTTGCCAAACAAACATTCACACAAAGCAATCCAGACTGTTCTCATACAGAGTTCCCCAATGGTGGAACAAACTACCTTCCACTACCAGATCAGGAGAATCTCTCACTATCTTTAATAAACTCCTGAAGACAGAGCTCTTCAAAGAGCACTTACTCTCCTAACACCTCCAACACACGAACTACTTCTAACCCCATTTCCTTCCTCCCCTACTTCACTTCTCTATCCCTTTATTTCCCTTCGACCTCCTTTAAGCCCTATCTAAAAATGGGTTATCTTAATTCCTATTACTTTTGTACTTCATTATTGTAAGTCGCTTTGGACAAAAGCGTCTGCCAAATGAAATGTAATGTAATGTAATGTAATGTGAAATAAAGCAGTCAGTGTGCCAGTTGTCATTACCTTTAAGAGTCAGGTGAGCTCTGACTTTGTTCGTATCTTAACAGTGCGGCGTGAAGATGCACCAGCAGCTCATTTTTGGGAACAGCAAAGTTATTTTATTTTATTTTTTATTCTGTTTATTGTTGATGTAAAAGCTTGATTTGGGTTTTAATCAGTCAGTGGCGCAACTGTAGAAATCTACCTTAACACAACTCATTTCCAGACCAACACGCAATCCGTGAAAATAGACTGTTTACAGCACATGTGTCAAACACAAGGCCCGCGGGCCAAATGTGGCCCGCCACGTCTTTTTATGTGGCCCGCGAGAGCTTGTAAGATCTTAGTGTCTATAATAAATAAGTCAGAAGCGTTCTTTGACCAAAAAATACATTTCCCACAATGCTTGTCGATTGTATTACCCGCAAAGTTACGGCTTACTGCCACTACACGGCAGTGTAGTCATTGATGTGGAAACCCTGCCGGAGGGAAGGTGTAACTTCGCGGGTGGAATTGAGACATATAAATGTTTATCCCATAATGTCCAGAAAAAGAGAAGTTGATGCTGACGGACGGCTGTGCTTCAAGGCGAAAGACCGGTATGCCTTTTGTGTTACGAAGAGTGTTACTGACCAAAATAAACGCTTTTTAGGAGAGATATAAGTTCTGTGTAAATATTTATAAGACAATAGCTGACAAAATCTGTTTTAATGACGTTAATAAACATCACTGGGACAGCGCTAGTCACAGTTTCACCGCAGCAAAGTACGAGGACGTGAATCACTTATCTAACCAGCCTTTACTAATTTCTGCCCTCAATAACCCTTTCAATAACCTCCAATAGCCTTTAATAGTCTTCAGTAGCCTTCAACAGTCTAACCTTGCAGCCGTGGTGTGTCCACTAAACTCCGTAGTTATAAACATCCTGAGGTTAGCAGCGCGATAACTGACCTGTTTATAATGTAATCCGAGCAGTGACTCATGCTCTAAACGGCTGCTGTTAGGTGATTGGGCTGAAAGATGAACTGTAGAGAGCTGTATTATTCGGTTACAAAAATCTTTATTTCATACACAGAAGAACTTAAAAATTTTAAAAACGCTCCAGACTGGCTGAGCTGAGCCCTGTAGCCCGTGGCTGGGCTGTAGCTCTGACTCAGTAAAGACTGCGGACTTGTGGTGCTGCTGCTGCAGCTCCCACTAGTGGTTGGATGAGGAACTGCTAAATCTGAGGAAATGCTATGTTCTTAACAGCTCACAATTTGATTTTATATTTATTAAGCCTTATTTCAGTTAATAATTTCAAAGTTAATATAACTTGATGTCATGTCATTTCTATTCACTTGAATAGTTTGGTTCTTGATTGATCCCACTAAACAAAGAGACGTTGAAACGACGTCTTTTCTAGGTCATTTTTGCACGTCCAATTTTGGTCTCCTGAAGGTGCAGACTGTGACGCCAGACGACGTCTTTTTTCTGACGTCTTCTGCACGTCCAGTATTGACGTCCCCCAGACCTCCGGATAAGGGCTAATTCTAGTTTAAATTAAGTCGTTGTGGACGTCTTTTCTACGTGAAATTTACATGTATACGTTTTATAGACCAACTACTTTGAGGCTCCCTGCATAACTGTAGTGCCATTTCAGACGGTGGCAACTGTTCCATTGTTCCAGCTTCAGCAGTTAACTGGAAACGCATACAAAGCTAAGCCAAACAATTACTGGAACAGGTTCACAACCTTCTGGAACTAGTTATGCACGTTAGTTATACACAATATGCTTTACAAATAAATTGCATTTCAACCCTCTCACTTTTTTCAAAACATGTCAACCGGCAAAGAACCAGTAAAAGCAAGGGATAAATTAATTACCCCCATCTTACCACTGTTGATTTTAAATTGACCCTTTCTGTTTGGGGAAACATTAATATAATAATAAACATAATGAGTAAATCTCATTTGGGGTTAATGCCTTTATTTTACATCAACATAACATACACCTTAGATTCACACCATAACAATTTCACTAAACATTTACCTTCCCTTAAAACTATTACAGCTTTACATTACACCTTCCCTTAACAATATTATACCTTCCCTCAACACTATTACACCTTTACATTACACCTTCCCTTAACAATATTATACCTTCCCTTAACACTATTACACCTTTAACATTACACCTTCCCTCAAAACTATTACACCTTTAACATTACACCTTCCCTTAACAATATTATACCTTCCCTTAACACTATTACACCTTTAACATTACACCTTCCCTCAACACTATTACACCTTCCCTCAAAACTATTACACCTTCCCTCAAAACTATTACACCTTTAACATTACACCTTCCCTTAACAATATTATACCTTCCCTCAACACTATTACACCTTTACATTACACCAGGGGTCTCAAAGTACCGGCCCACGCGGTTTCATACGGCCCCTCACGGGTTAACAAAATAAACATACGGCTGGCCCGCAATTCAATTTAATTATTTATGCTTTATTATGTTCGTTTTCATATTTTATCTTAACTTGTATTTTGGTGTGTGTGTGTGGTTTTTGTTTTTTTTGCTTACGCTGCGTTGCCTGCTTTAGTAGTCTTCAGTAGCCTTCAACAGTCTAACCTTGCTGCCGTGGTGTGTCCACTAAACTCCGTAGTTATAAACATCCTGAGGTTAGCAGCGCGCTGACCTGTTTATAATGTAATCCGAGCAGTGCCTCCGTGACGCTGCTCTAAACTGCTGCTGTTAGCTGCTCGGGCTGAAAGATGAACTGTAGAGAGCTGTATTATCCGGTTAGTGGGGTTATTTTATTTCATACACAGAAGAACTTAAAAATTTCAAAACGCTCCAGACAGGCTCAGCTGAGTCCTGTAGCCCGTGGCTGGGCTGTAGCTCTGACTAAGCAAAGACTGCGGGCTTGTGGTGCTGCAGCTGCAGCTCCGACTAGTGGTTGGATGAGGAACTGCTAAATCTGAGGAGATGCTAAATCTGTCACAGCTCACAATTTTTGATTTTATATTTATTAAGCCTTATTTCAGTATCAAACGTTTTGATCAAAGTTAATATAACTTGTACTTGATGTAATTTCTATTCACTTGAATAGTTTGGTTCTTGATTGATGGAGTTTTTGGATTTCATAACATGACAAATTAAAAGGATTTATGTTAATAGAGCAACAAGCAAACATTTTTCCATGCAAATGTAATATTTGATTGAATAAATAGTATATTGAGAGTTATTTAACATTAAGGAGTAATTACATTCATTTTATATTACATCTGGTTACATTTTCTTATATTTATAAGTTACATCTGGCCCTCAGAGGACAGCCAATATGTCAATGTGGCCCTCGGCAAAAATGAGTTTGAGACCCCTGCATTACACCTTCCCTTAACAATATTATACCTTCCCTTAACACTATTACACCTTTAACATTACACCTTCCCTCAACACTATCACACCTTTCCACTACACCCTCCCTTAACACCATTACAACTTTACATTACACCTTTCCATTACACCTTCCCTTAACATCATTATACTTTCATTAAGATTCTAGGTCCTGAGAGACAGCGGTGTGTCCTCCACGTCTTTGTGGTGCATGTTTGAGATGCTCCGAAGTATGAAGTCCTCGGTGGCTGTCCCGTCACATTTCATGACTCCATCTGCACAAGTAGAAAAAGACAAATTAGAAATCTCAGAAAATGTTGAAGATGGCCATTTATTTTTGTCCCACAACAAACTATTTTAAATTGCCTTATTTATGTAATATTCACAAACTTACTTCTTCACACTATGGCTTAGCTAACGCTAAGCTAACGGCGGGAATACACATTTAACACCTGACGAGAATTATCGTGCTGTTTTAATTCTCACACATCATATTAAGCTATTTTAATTATTTTTTTCCCACAACAAACTATTTTAAATTGCCTTATTTATGTAATATTCACATAAACTTACTTCTTCATGCTATGGCTTAGCTAACGCTAAGCTAACGATAAGCT
Source organism: Astyanax mexicanus (assembly GCF_023375975.1). Lineage (NCBI taxonomy): Eukaryota > Metazoa > Chordata > Actinopteri > Characiformes > Acestrorhamphidae > Astyanax > Astyanax mexicanus. Next base: position 32,201,940 of record NC_064428.1, read on the forward strand.
AACGCTAAGCTAAAGGCGGGAATACACATTTAACACCTGACGAGAATTATCGTGCCGTTTTAATTCTCACACATCATATTAAGCTATTTTAATTATTTTTTTCCCACAACAAACTATTTTAAATTGCCTTATTTATGTAATATTAACATAAACTTACTTCTTCATGCTATGGCTTAGCTAACGCTAAGCTAACGCTAAGCTAAAGGCGGGAATACACATTTAACACCTGACCAGAATTATCGTGCTGTTTTAATTCTCACACATCATATTAAGCTATTTTAATAAATGTTTTCCCACAACAAACTATTTTAAATTGCCTTATTTATGTAATATTAACATAAACTTACTTCTTCAGGCTATTCAAAATGCACTTGATATTGCCCCCAGTTGCCTAGGTTAATTGTGGGTGCCACAAACTTATATAACTTAACGCTAGCTTAGCGAATTTAACCAAAGACGGTTCTTTGATTTAGCTTAGATTGGCTTATCAGCCTAGCTCTGGTTAGTGCATTGACTTAATGACCGGACAATGCTTCTACGTTAAAGCTTCGGTTACAGTAAATATTATTTGCATTACGGTCGTTCTCAAAAGTAATTCCAATTCCATTTTAACTATGGCCACTGTTTAGCTATCGTTAGCAAGCTAGCTAGTTAGCTAACTGCCTGGGAAGAGAGGCAACGCCAGCAGGTTCAGATGATTTAAGACCACAGAGCTAAAACAACTAACACTACAAATACATTAACTTATACATATCGTCTTACCTTATAGCTTGGCAGCTGAGTCCGGTCCGGAGCGGAGCTGAGCTGAGCGAGCTGAACTGAATGAGCTGAGCTGAGCTGAGCTACTGCAGCAGCCAAAAAATGTTTAGCGTGTTTTGCCTCGGCATATCAGAGTGGAGTTTATGATGACGTGTGGTCTCAGCAAATCAGAGTGGCGTTGACTGGTTGAAATCAACTTAACAATTTTCCACATAAATTGCATTTCCAAATAAAAATAAAAACATACGTAAATAAATACCTACATTCATTAATTAATCAAATAGATAAAAATATAATACTCAAATAAATAATTAGAAATAAATGATGCTTAATCATAAATAATCTATATTCATAGTGATTAACAATATTGATAACAACAATTTTGACATACATTTAAAAATAAATATATTCTTAAATAATGTTAATTTCCTGCACCTGTATTAGACGTCCCCATGACGTCCAAAAAAGTGACCTAGTCCGACGTTCAAATGTTTAACTGCATATTGACGTCCAAGTGGGGTCATAGTTAGACGTCCAAATAGCGGACCTAGTTTGCACGTCGTGTAGACGTACAGAATTGGTCTTGGACCGACCGACGCAATATAGACATGATCTTCACGTCCATAAGACGTCTAATGTTTAGTGGGATGGAGTTTTTGGATTTCATGACATGACAAATTAAAAGGATTTATGTTAATAGAGCAACAAGCAAACATTTTTTCCATGCAACTGTAATATTTGATTGAATAAATAATATATTGAGAGTTATTTAACATTAAGGAGTAATTACATTCATTTACATATATTACATTTGGTTACATTTTCTTATATTTATAAGTTACATCTGGCCCTCAGAGGACAGCCAATATGCCAATGTGGCCCTCGGCCAAAATGAGTTTGACACCCCTGGTTTACAGGGTGTAAGATAGCGATGAGCATTGCGACACTCCTAGAGCAGGGTATAAGATAGGACCCAGTGAGTGCAATCTGCACAAGAAGCTGATGATGGACATGTAGTTACTATTCCATTTCCCACTTTTAATCTCTGACTATCTCTCACCACAGAAGGGCATTGACGCCATGAACCCCCACACACACATGCTCACTCGCTCACTCACTCACTCACTCTCTCAGAGAAACACTGAATATTACACCATTTATTACACGACTATAAGCACTCCCATCTATAAAATCCCCCATCAGCAGCCCATATTCTCTACTGTTCTATTAGCATAGCAAACCTCCTCTTTATAGCATGACGCACCTCTGTGTTCCCGCTAAACCCTACCAGCATGCTGTGCTGTAGCCACACCTCCAGCAGCAGCTACACTGCAATTACCGTTCACTGCGTCTTAATAGACAGACAGCAAACATCTAATTGCTACATGGTGGATCTCCAAATCTGGTCCCACCGTATGCTAATGCATGCAAATGGCAGCGGCATCCCTGTGACATGTTCTCAGTGGTGTGGCAGTGTTCCTGGCTCTAATTCCTCCCTGAACGCCGCTGTGTGCTTTTAGCCAAGCGTTTCTCAGCGCTGTCTGCAGCTGACAGCCCCGGCAAAGGCCTCCGTAATTACGCCTGTCAGATACACCTCCGAGCAGCCAATCAGAGAGCAGGATTTGAGCTCGGTTTGCATGCGGGAACAATGCAGAAACTCAGTCAGCATTACAGAGACCTGGGGGAACTTAATACTGTCTGATACATACAGTATATACTGTATATTCGCATACATAGACCAATATCATTGCTGCGAGGATTTGAATGTATGCAACCCATCCCACTGTATCACCAGCATTGGGCGCAACTTAAAGTAGCATTTAGTAAATACAAGGTACCCCATGGCAACAAATTAGCAATCAACAGCTATACCATAGCAACTTCTTAGCAACAGCCTAGCAACAAATGACCAATCAACAGCTGCAGTAAAGAAAACACATAGCCACACTTCAGCAACAAACAGCTACAGTATGCCATGTCAACACCTCATCAGCACCTTAGAAATGAACAGCTATACCATAGCAACACCTCAGCAACACATTAGCAATCAACAGCTATACCATAGCAACACTGTAGCAACAGATTAGCAATCAACAGCTGCAGTAAAGCAAACACATAGCATCGCTTCAGCAACCAACAGCTATACCATAGCAACACCTTAGAAATGAACAGCTATACCATAGCAACACCTTAGAAATGAACAGCTATACCATAGCAACACCTCAGCAACACCTTAGAAATTAACAGCTATACCATAGCAACACCTCAACAACACCCTAGCAACAAATTACCAATCAACAGCTGCAGTAAAGCAAACACATAGCAACACTTCAGCAACCAACAGCTCTACCATAGCAACACCTCAGCAACACCCTAGCAACAAATTAGCAATCAACCGCAGCAGTAAAGCGAACACATAGCAACACTTCAGCAACCAACAGTTATACCATAGCAACACATTATCAACACCTTAGAAATTAACAGCTATACCATAGCAACACCTCAGCAACAACTTAGCAGTCAACAGCTATACAATAGCAACACCTCAGCAACACCTTAGAAATTAACAGCTATACCATAGCAACACCTCAGCAACACCCTAGCAACAAATTAGCAATCAACAGCTGCAGTAAAGCAAACACATAGCAACACTTCAACAACCAACAGCTCTACCATAGCAACACCTTAGCAACCTACCCCTTTTTATAATGATTGCACTTGCGGCTAATGCAATTACAATGCCGGCTATATTGTGAAGCCATACTTTATAAATACATTACTTTAATATTTTATTACATCCAACATCTCTGCTCTCTACATTTCTCATACATTCTTTCACTCACTCACACACACACACCTACACTACTGACACACACACACACTCAGTCTGGAGTGTTAATAGGTTCTAGTTCAGTAAATTAGGTTCAGATGGTATTCAGCATTCAGTGATGCTCTGTGCTTGTCAGACTCTCAGTCTCTGTATTATTCCGCTAAGTGCTCGGTATAATTCTGATAAGCTTTGTTTAGCATTTTGATCTCTCTCTCTCTCTCTTTCTTTCTCTTTCTCTATCTCGCTATCTCTCTCTCTCTCCGTCCATTAAAGCAGCGGCAGCTCTTTACCGCTCCACTTTATACCTTGTCTGCATTTTCATCTGGGCTAAATAATGAACTGAAAATGGGTTTGAGTGACATTTTCCATATTGCCCTACACCCCTCCCCCTCCACAAACACACACACACACACACACTCTACATTCTAATGCATAGCAACCAATAACACCTATACACACATGCATATGCAGCTGACAGGGTGGGATTAGAATAGCCCCAGTGAAGAGGGTCTGGTCTGACAGTGGGGGGATGATTATGGTCAGGTAGCTGCTTGAGATATGAGTCAGCTCTAGAGGGCGGACTGTATGAGTGGGATACTGAGGTGGGCATCTGTGAAATCAGCAGGGCCCAGTGTTTCCTCTATAGCAGGGGTCGGTAATAGGCATGAAACATCTTGCCCGGGAGGTTGTTTAAACTATAATGAACGATAATTAGTTCTCTGTTGAGCTTTTGTTTAAATGCCTCCCCATTCTCATTTTTCTGCTCGTTCTTGAGCTCCCTATATTCTTATAAGGGTGTTTTTTTCCTGGGTCATGTCCCAATTCACTAGCCGGGGCAGCGATAGTGTATTGGATCGCGACCCTGATTTGTTTATTTATTGTATTTTTTCCTTTCTGCTTGGGTTTACCTGCTTTGAATTTAACTGTCCTGCAATTGGGTTCAACAACCCTCTGGGCTGGAGAGCTACTAGTCTGGAGCACGCCATCCCATTGCACTTCATTACACTTTATTACACTTCATTTTCCAAAACAGAATTTTTTTTTTTTTTTGGCCTGCCACGCAATGGCTTGGAAAATATCTGGCCCGCACCCAAACTTAATTGCCGATCCCTGATCTATAGAGTGTCCAGTGTCCCCCATCCTGCTAATATAATGCTGGCAAGAAAGGACCTGAAAAACGGCATGTTTAAGTTCATGTTTACACTTTACGCAATAATTAAGACATAAAGCATTTAGCATAACTCTTTATTATTTAACTTATTCAATGACATTTTCACGAAGACAACTGCACAGCACATCAATATATAGTTTATTATTTTATTAATGTTTTTGATTTATTGTTCAGTAAATTGGTATGATGTTAATAACATTTGCGGATGCCAATTTTGCCCATTGTGTTTAATTAATGAGCAGAGCCTATTGACATGAATGATCCAATATGTTGACTAAAAACAGTGATTTATCGTGTTGTATTATGCTATGGTAATATCCTTATATCAGTGGCATAAACTGTGGTCTTAATAAAAGTAATATTTTTTATTACAATAATATCTGGCACCATATATAATCCAATTAAAATAATTATGTTGTTAGCTGGCCTGTTATTTAGTATACACTTCTAAACATTACTAAGCAACTGTCCTGTTTCCACAACAACCATATAATAACATCTTAGCAACGACATAGTATTTAATGCTTAATCAACCAACAGCTACAGTATAACGACACCTCATCAACCACCTAGCAACACCTTAGCAACCAGGTTATACCACAGTACCTATAAGTGCATTGGTCACCTACTCCATCACTCCTTCATTCATTCATTTATTTATTCATTCATTTATTTATTCCGTCATTCATTGATTAATTAATTCATTCATTCATTCAGTCAATCGTTAATTAATTAATTAATTTATTCATTCATTCATTTACTCATTCAAACTGTAACAAAGATGCAGGGCATCTCATTGTCTTTATCTTTCCTACAGAAGTTTGGCACATCTCCCTTTATATAAAGTAATTAAATAGTAATTAATGCCTAAGCAACCAACAGCTACAGTATAGGACACCTCATCAACCACCTAGCAACACCTTAGCAACCAGCGTAAACCAGAGTGACACAATACATATCTTTACAAGAAAGAAACAGACATTGAGAAACTGGATCTACACTGTAAGTGGATTGGTCATTTACTCCATCACTCCTTTATTAATTGCTTTATTCATTCATTCATTCATTCATTCATTTATTCAGTCATTCGTTCAGTCATACATTTCTTTATTCACTTATTCAGTCAGTTATTCACTTATTTGTTCATTCAGTCATACATTTATTTGTTTATTTATTTAATGATTAATTCATTTATTCAGTCATACATTTATTCATTCATTCATTCATTCAGTCAATCATTCATTCAGTATTTAGATTTATTCTTCCTGCAAAAGGTCGGTATCTCCCTTTATCTAAAGCATCTATTTATTTTGCACCAGAACTGTTTGTCCATTCAGCAGGAGACCAAACACACACACACACACACACACACACATACACACACAAACACACACAGCCATACACACACACACACACACACAGTCAGAGGGTCAGTCCTCTCAGCAGCTCATTAAAGCCGGGATACACACACAGAAAGTCTCCCTCTACAGCTTTTTCCCAAAACAGCAGGCAACCTTGTGGAGCCACTTCCAGAGAACACACACACACCTGTAATACACACACACATGCACACACAGACACCTGTAAACCCACACACACACTCAATATACACTAGATTGCTCAGAACAGACTGCACTTCACTAACAGCGTATTGGATAATGCACTGAAACTCCCACCACTCTGGAGCTGCAGTGATTTGTATTCAGTATAAATGTGATAGGAGGGTAAATTTCATTATAAAGTGTTCACCCTGGTTCTACCTGTGGTTCCTCACCCGTCACACCTGCCAATCAATTTCACATCACATCATAAATATTACAAATACACTGGCTGACTCAAAGTTATGAGGTACATAATATGTATGTATTCTGTATGTACTGTATACCTTTCTAGAGAGAGAGAGAGAGAGAAAGAGAGATAGAGAGAGAAAAAGAGATTGAGAGACTGGAAGATGTAGGTAGTGAAATATAAAGAGAGACAGAACTGAGAGGGGGATATATATATACAGGGGTTGGACAATGAAACTGAAACTCCTGTCTTCATTTTAGTGTGGGAGGTTTCATGGCTAAATTGGTGCAGCCTGGTGGCCAATCTTCATGAATTGCACATTGCACCAGTAAGAGCAGTGTGTGAAGGTTCAATTAGCAGGGTAAGAGCACAGTTCTGCTCTAAATATTGCAATGCACACAACATTATGGGTGACATACCAGAGTTCAAAAGAGGACAAATTGTTGGTGTACGTCTTGCTGGAGCATCTGTGACCAAGACAGCAAGTCTTTGTGATGCATCAAGAGCCACGGTATCCAGGGTAATGTCAGCATACCACCAAGAAGGACCAACCACATCCAACAGGATTAACTGTGGACGCTGTAAGAGGAAGCCGTCTGAAAGGGATGTTCGGGTGCTAACCCGGATTGTATCCAAAAAACATAAAACCACGGCTGCTCAAATCACGGCAGAATTCAATGTGCACCTCAACTCTCCTGTTTCCACCAGAACTGTCCGTCACCACAATAAATTATTGTGGTCTAAAATGTATGTATGTAATAAATGTAATTTCTTTTTTTTTATGTTTGCTGTTATATGCTTTGGCAATCGTGTTGCTTATTACATTCATGCCAATAAAGCACTGTTGAACTGAACTGAACTGAGAGAGATAAAGAGAGATAAAGGACTAAATGAGAGAAAGAGAGAGAGAGAGAGAGAGAGAGAGAGAGAGAGAGCTGAGAGGAGGTGGGAATATCCCCCCGCAGCTGCTGTTTGTGGCCTCCGGTCATCTGGTCACATGATTGGATGGGCGGCCTGAAGCAGATGATGAGGTCAGGACTATTTCTGATCTCTGCCCGTCTGATGCCACCCCTCTTCACTCTTCTCTCTCTTTCTTTCTCTCTCTCTCTCTCTCTGTTTATTTGTTATTAAGGATGATGATAATGACCCCCAAAGAAACAGTGATAGTTTCTTTCATTTACCACCTTTAAGAGAAACCAGTATCAGTTACCTCACATCCGGGTACATTGAGTGAACTGGGTGGGACTTATGCTGTGGACACACCCACAAATGGATATGGATGGCACTGAGGTGTCAGTGATTGGACCACAAAGGGGTTAAACATGAGCCTACAAATCTCTCTCTCTCTTTCTCTTTCTCTATCCTCCTTCTCCAGCACTGTGTTTCCAGCTCTCTACAATTAAGCGGTTAATGAGGGCTCCTCGTTAGCAGCGGCTCCAGAATCGCCATGGTGATCACAGACCCCCACCCGAGCCATGGGGATAGACTTTATAAATCGCAAATATGCAGTATTTAGTTAAAAAAAGTATTTAGTTAAATATAATGAGCATGTGTGGTTGTGTGTGATCATTAAATAATCGCAATTATTTTTAATGGCAGTTCGTTATCATAAAATATCAAGACTGATCTAGAGCTGTGATTGGCCAGTTGCTTTAATTAAAAACACACTGTGATTGGTTAACAGACTCGTCTATCTCTTCTTCTTTAGATAAATCTGATATTAGTATTAAAATGCCGATGTTCAGTCATTCTCACTCGTAGCTTGATGCGCACCTCCCTGGAAATGTAACTATGAGTGGCTGTGATTGGTCCACCGGGCCTCATGTTCCCGCCCACACATTTCCCTCTTCGGGTTTTAAAACTGCGCCTCTAGCTTATATGTAAAATTGGGTAACACTTTAATTGGATGGTCCTTTATGGTCTTGTTGATGCTCAACTGACATTCAACTAACACTGAATTGAATGTCCATTAAATTTAACTTAACCCTATGTTGAATGTAAATAATTCAAAATAGAATCTAACCCTACACCTAACCCTAAACCTTAATCAACCCTAAAATCAAACCCTACACCTAACCCTAACCTTAACCCTTAATCAACCCTAAAATCTAACCCTACACCTAACCCTAACCTTAACCCTTAATCAACCCTAAAATCAAACCCTACACCTAACCCTAACCTTAACCCTTAATCAACCCTAAAATCTAACCCTACACCTAACCCTAACCTTAACCCTTAATCAACCATAAAATCAAACCCTACACCTAACCCTAACCTTAACCCTTAATCAACCCTAAAATCAAACCCTACACCTAACCCTAACCCTTAATCAACCCTAAAATCAAACCCTACACCTAACCCTAACCTTAACCCTTAATCAACCCTAAAATCAAACCCTACACCTAACCCTAACCCTAAGCCTTAATCAACCCTAAAATCTACCCCTAACCCTTACCCTAACCTTAACCTAAGCTTAAAATCTAACCATAAACCCAATCCTAAAATATTAAGATAAGCGTTTGGAGTTGAATGTAGGGTTATATTCAATAGAGAATCTTTTACTTTCACCTTTTAGTTCATTTGTATTTAATAGACATGTAGTTGAATGTTAGTTTAATGTCAGTTGAGCATCAAAGAGGCCATCAAATGGACCATCCAAGTAAAGTGTTACCTAAAATTGTGCTCCAAAACAGAGGCTAGTGCACAGACAGCCTATTCATCACTGCTATATTTACATTTACCACCCAAACTCTACCCTTAACCCATCGCATGACCACTGCTACTGTGTGTGTATGTGTGTGTGTTTGGGGCTGGAGGGACTGTTGGGCAACATGACAGATGCAGTTCAGTTGGAGTACAGTGAAAACCATGCACAGCTGAAATATGTACAGTATGTTGCAACACGTGGCCCCACCCACAGTACATACACACACACACACACACACACACACACACACACACACACACAAACACACACAAATACACACATACATACACACACCCACACAGAGTTTAACGCGATGAGATGATAAAATTACTTCTTCAAGAAACATAAGACACCCCCTTTAAACTGCACAGAAATGCTAAGTATGCTAACAACAGTTTTTATGTTTTTTTGTAATTTCTCAGTGAAACAGTCCTGAATAAAGCAGCAGCACTATGCTAACACTTCAGGTAACTACATGCTAATCTCACCTGTATAATGAAGGGGAGAACCAAAATCAAGCCGCCACACAACAAACAAGAGAAGCCAATCATTTGATTAGTCTTTGATTGTTATTTGATTGCTCTGTGTTCTTAAAGCGTTTCAGTATTAAACCACCACTTTTTGATGACTTTTCAATCCATGTATTTTGCATAATTTATATTTTTCATGTTTCTTGTAGTAGTCACAGCACCTTCATTGACTCTGCTTGGCTGAATTCATCCAGATGGAACTAAAACATGTAATATAAAATACAAAAAAAAACATGACGTAGGGGACGTAGTATGCAAAACCAATTTTTTGCGTGATTTTGTCATAAAATGAAACAATTTTATCATAGATTTGCTGATCATTTAAGAAAACAGCACTTTGATAAACATAAAATGAAACAAAGAAATACATTTCTATTCAGTGGGTTTCAAATTGCCCCTCAGCTGTCTGTTCTTCATGATTACATCCAGTTAGCAGCTGTTCAGAGAGAGAGAGAGAGAGAGAGAGAGAGAGAGAAAGAGAGAGGCTTTTCTTATCAAGGTCTCTGTTCACACACTTATAAAACAGCTCCAAAATTGAGGAAAAACGAAGAAAAAGAGAGAAAAAAAAAACACCAGTCTCAAAGTTTTCCATTGTCCTCATCCAAACCATAATGAGCCATATTGATATATATATATATATATTTGAATATCCAGAAACTGCCCAATCACCAAATTAAACACTTAAAAAACAATCAAATCTAAAATATTATTGGATAAAATATTAAATACCACTAGTGCCTAATGTGCCCCAATGCAGTAGGGCTGGCCCGAATAGCGTTTTTTGAGCTCCGGATATTCGGCACTGATTCGAAGCGAATATTCGAATATTCGTTTTTAAAAAAAGAGGTAAAAAAAAAAAAAAAAAAGCAAATCACGGCCCCTTTAATCCACTGAAAAATGTTCAATTTGCTCTGACCGACGAGACATATTCACCCCGGATTTTTGGTGTTTTTATCCCGGATTTTTGTGTTTTCACCCCATATTTTTTCTGTGTTTTTAGCCCAGATTTCTTTGTGTTTTCATCCCGGAATTTCTGCTGCCCCACACCGAGGCTGCTGCTGCACGGTTTCTCCGCTGCGCAAGCCAGCCCAGTAAATTGCTGTTTGTGTTTTCACACTTAGGCTTAAAAAAACAAACAAATGCTTAAAAAAACAAACAAAAAAAACGTTTGTTCAGGAAGTATTTTATATTCTTAAACATTGTTAATTATATTAGAGGACAGTCATTGTAAACTGTACTTGGTCTATTTCGGTTAAAGGATTGTGCAGGGCATATTACTGATTTTGTATTTTTGCACTTGGGCTATAAGCTCAATATTAAATATTTCGTTTGTTTAGAAATTATTTTATATTTTTAAACCATGTTAAATTATATTAGAGTAGAGGAAAGTCATTGTTAATGACGTTATTGTACTTGGTCTATTTCGGTTTAAGCATTGTGCAGGGCATAGCCGTATTACTGATTTTGTATTTTTGCACTTGGGCTATAAGCTCAATATTAAATATTTCGTTTGCTTAGAAATTATTTTATATTTTTAAACCATTTTAAATTATATTAGATAAGAGGAAATTCGTTCAGACATCATTTTTGTAGGCCAGGCTTTTGTAACCGATTTAGCCCCTACTGTTGCCACATTACCCCTTACGTTTTATTATATAAATCAGTTTTTTTTATCATGTATAATAGAGGTCTGCGCGAGACTGATTTTTAAACCCACTCTTCCACGCTCCCGCGTTTCTGTCTCGTTACCGCTCCACAAAAAAATTGCTTCTTTTAATCCCGCGCCCGCCCGCCACATACACATTTCTGCCGCTCCCGCCCCACGTTCCTAATATAAATTAAATAAACTACATTTAATGCTTCAAATTTACTTATATATTTATTAAAACAGCAGCGCTGAATAGTGCGGTCCCGTTCCTTACCCCAGTCCAAACACCATCGGTGTGTGCGTGTGTGTGTCGGTCCATCCTGCGCGTTGAGAGTTTTCTTTAGTTTTTTTTTTTTTTTTACAATTATTACAGTTTTCTTAACTATTTATTAATTTGCTCCCGCATCGTCTGGATTAAACTCCCGCTCCAGCCAATAACAGTTCAGTTCTGTCCCGCGCGCAAGATATTCTGACGGGACCCGCGAGAACAGAAGTGGTTAGAGTGAGGTGGAACTCTGGAAAGGAGAAAAAAAACGAATATCCGAATACCAAAATTAAAAACCGAATACCTACTCAACGAACGAATATCCGAATACCCGAATATTCGGGTCCAGCCCTACAATGCAGTAGGTGTCAATCTTAGCGTTCATAAATGCACGGCCATAAACTCACTGTATTATTAGACTTAGTGATGTAATTAGACCCAAGTAGTCCAAATTATAAATATAAAAAACAGCATCATTTAATACTTCTATTATCACAATTATTCCTCAGGTCCTGATATATTTTGGAGAACATCCCCTGTCCAAGAAGGAGAATCCACCGGCTTGGTGGTAAAAGAATGCAGCACTATTATCCAACACTGGCAGATCTGGCAACATCTCTGCTGTTCAGAAGCTAAGATGCACAACACAAAGCCAATGGTTATGTCTTTTTTATTCATTAATAAACTATATATGATACCTACAAGAAATCCAATTTGTAAAGTAATGTAATTAAATGTACAGGGGTTGGACAATGAAACTGAAACACCTGTCTTCATTTTAGTGTGGGAGGATTCATGGCTAAATTGGAGCAGCCTGGTGACCAATCTTCATTAATTGCACATTGCACCAGTAAGAGCAGAGTGTAAAGGTTCAATTAGCAGGGTATAAAAAATATTGCAATGCACACAACATTATGGGGGACATACCAGAGTTCAAAAGAGGACAAATTGTTGGTGCACGTGTTGCTGGAGCATCTGTGACCAAGACAGCAAGTCTTTGTGATGCATCAAGAGTCACGGTATCCAGGGTAATGTCAGCATACCACCAAGAAGAACCAACCACATCCAACAGGATTAACTGTGGACGCTGTAAGAGGAAGCTGTCTGAGAGGGATGTTCGGGTGCTAACCCGGATTGTATCCAAAAAACATAAAACCACGGCTGCCCAAATCACAGCAGAATTCAATGTGCACCTCAACTCTGTTTCAGTTTCATTGTCCAACCCCTGTATTTTTTACGTGTGGAATTTATTTCTTTATTGTGTTTTATTTATTTGTATTTGCAATTTGGAAATGTATGTTGTGAATTTAAAAATATAACATCTACACAAGGAAACCAATTGGTCTATCATTATTAAGTAAAATGTCTTATTTTCTTTTGTGTCCTTTTAATTGCTCTTTAACCAAGCAAAAATGTTTTATCCGATTACTCGATTGATCGAATCGATTTGTCAGTAGAGCACTCGATTACTTAAATAATCGATAGCTACAGCCCTAATAAACACATAAAACATTTTATTTTCCAAACATTTTATTTGCTGTTCAGTTTCAAGGGAGCGATCTCACGTGTTTTACTGGAGACTCACAAAAATGATTTGTAATGCTCACAGTGCCGACGCAGAAAGCAATACTGCTTATCCAGTGATGAAGCAGCAGCAGCTTGAGGAGAAAGGAGGTTCAGGTGATGTCATGGCAACACAGTCACCGGATTTACACCCCATTGAGAGCCTGTGGGACTGTGCTGAAGAATGGAGGAGAAAAAGGGAGGTGAAGATGTGTGGGAAGCAGTTCATTCAGAGCATTTTGAGAAAACGAGGTGGTGTCGAGGCCGAGGCCAGAGGAGGACTTTCACAGTGGATGCTTAAAGATTGTGTTGGTTGGTTGGTTGGTTGGTTGGTTGGTTGGTTGGTTGGTTGGTTGGTTGGTTGGTTGGTTGGTTGGTTGGATGGATGGATGGATGGATGGATGGATGGATAGATAGGGGTATTACAATAAGAAAGCAAAGTAAGAAATTTAAGACTTTAGACTATAAAATTCTAAAAAGAGATTTAAAAATATATACATAAATATATAAATACAAAAAATATGCAAAGTGTGTAGAGTTGAGGAAAATTTGTTTCTCAAATCTGATCAGATTCTGATTTGTCTGTTCGGAGATCACAAACTTCTGTACCCAATTAATATAACATTAGCCAATTTTCTGTAATCAAATGTGGCTTGAATCCAATCTGGGGTGCATTTCCCAATAACGTAGGATCTTAGTAATTCATGAACAACTTTAAAAACACAAATTTTACACCTGTTTCCTAAAAGACTTCTTTATCTCCGAAGGTGCAAACCAGTATTAGATAATTCTTTGTTCAGATGGAATTGCAGAAAGAATGTTCATAAGTCATTAGGAGTGGGTTCGAATTTTCTTACAAAAGTACGTAACTTACAGTTTATGGAAAATATCTTAGAACGTTTGCTAGCTTTAAGAACATTTTGGGAAACACACTCTAAACTTTCTAAACTGGTGTGTAGAAAGTACATACTCAAATATCTACAGCTAAAAAAAAATAAAAAAAATGATACCACCTAAAAATGATGAGTTTCTTTGATTTTATCAGATTGAAAACCTCTGGAATATAATCAAGAGGAAGATGGATGTTCACAAACCATCAAATCAAACTGAACTGCTTGAATTTTTGCACCAGGAGTGATTAGCATAAAGTTATCCAAAAGCAGTGTGTAAGACTGGTGGAGGAGAACATGATGCCAAGATGCATGAAAACTGTGATTAAAAACCAGGGTTATTCCACCAAATATTGATTTCTGAACTCTTAAAACTTTATGAATATGAACGTTTTGTTTTCTTTGCATTATTTGAGGTCTGAAAGCTCTGCGTCTTTTTTTGTTATTTAAGGCATTTCTCATTTTCTGCAAATAAATGCTCTAAATGACTATATTTTTATTTGGAATTTGGGAGAAATGTTGTGTGTAGTTTATAGAATAAAACAACAATGTTCATTTTACTCAAATATATACCTATAAATAGCAAAATCAGAGAAACTGATTCAGCTGAACTGATTCAGCCAACTGAAGTGGACTCTTAATTTTTTCCAGAGCTGTATATTTTATTGTATCAATTTCCGCACAAAAGGGCAAAAGTCCCAGTTACAGCTTTGGTGCGCACTGTTTATGAGTGAAAATGAGTGAAATACACCCGCAATGAATGAGTGCATGTTTGCAGCCACAACATCAATGTACAAAACGCCCTACACAATGTAATTACATAGGAATATGTAGTTAAAATAACCAAACTATGGCACCTTTAGCACTTGATTTTGGCACGTTCACGTTGGTTGTCTGTTTTTGCTGTTCTTTTGTTGTTTAAATGTGACAAAAAAGCATCACAGCAATTATTTCTACTTGCCAGTGAATCACTACAGCATGCCTCTGGGTTGGATGAGAGCACCGTACCTTTTTTGTATTAATGGACATCCTCCACATGTTTTCTGATCTCCAGCGCTAATTATATCCAGGCAGCAAATCATTTGGCATTTGGCATTCTTTTCTCAGCCTTCTGGCCTTAATATGTGGGCCTGCCGCTGATTAGGAGCAAACACACCAGCATGGCCGCGGTGTAACCCAGGACAGAAGCTAATTAACGTCCACTCGGGCTCGAGCCGGGAGCCCTCCTCAACGACAGGCCCGGGCGCATGGCTTTGATTAACAAAAACAAGAAAATCCACCCGAGAAGTGGGACAATACGGGATTTTTCCTCCTCCCTGGGTGCCAACAGGGTTTGGGGATTTGCGTGAAGCCTTGCACGCACAATCAAAATCAGTGAACGGCTGCCGGCGCTCGAGGGTGCATGCACTGCACTCCATATACACTGTAAGCCTGGATAAGTTGAATTTACTTATAAGAATTGAGGAAACCGGTTGCCGTAAAAAAAGTTAAGTAATGGGTAATGAAAACTTAAGTTAGCATGACTTAGAATATCAAGTTACTACAACTAAAGGGAAAGTTGATTTAACTTTTTTTTTATTTTTGTTAAACTGTAACATAAAGTTATTACAAATAAAGGGGAACTTGATTTCGTCGCTGTCCTATGAAAAACACTTACCTCCATTTTTGTCGATTTTTAGTTTATTACATAATTTGAACAGACAAACTGTCCCTCACACTGTGCCAAAATTATTTAATGAACGAACCAATTGAAACACTTAAAAATGGCCTGAGATAAACTCTTTTCATATTGATTTCCATTAAAAGTTTACAAGTTTTTTTTTCTCTCTCTCCTGTAAAGTTGCTGTTTTGGAGATAAGTGTTTTATACTGGACAGCGCCAATATATTTCTAAGGAAGCCCAGTGGGGGAATCACTACACACTGATGGAGAGTGTCTGTCAGAAACTGTTGGACACACCCAGTATACAAATAGATTGTGACAGAAGCCAATAGAAAAGAAGCTGCCAATGGCAACAGACTAAACTCATTTATTTTAAGTTGGTTCAACTCAAAGATCTCAGTTTGATTAGTACAGTATATGTGCCCACAAATGTTTAACTAACTCAAAATAATTCTAGAGTATTGTCTAGAAATATCCAATTTTATGTAAAACAGACTTAAATCATTTCAAGAGTTCAAACAACGGGTGGGTTGGGTTTACAGAGTGGTTACCGTATTAGTGCTCTGAACATGCTGCAATTAATCCAAGGAGATGGGTCACTTTTTAATATTTCATAATCCAAAAACAGAATAGACAGTACTCTACTGTCCAATAGACAAGTTAAACACGAAAACAGTATCAGCAGCAGCAAAACGCTGCCCTCAGGACATGTTTCAGAAAGTGATGACTCTCTGAAAGTTTCTCAGTGGCACCCACCCGCAGGACCTAAAACTGGCAAAGGTGCACAGCAGGGAAGTCCCATGACCTGTTTCAGACTGGCAGCACAGCAATACTGAAATATGGCTAGAGGTCATACATCAGGCAGAGACCACTGACTGGCAATCTGAGGGGAACCCAGGTGACACAAAAACAAATGTGTCGGCAGAACTGAAACTTTACTCACGCATAACGAGAGACTAAAAGTAAAGACTGAACTGAAATGAATAGTCCAGGCTGATGTAATTCTGATGTTTTTAAAAAGTATTGGTTCCAGAAAACACTGGCTGGCAATCTGAGGGGAACCCAGGTGACACAACACCCCGGCTGCTGAGTATAATATGAGAATCAACCAGGGCCACTTGTGTCAACACCCCAGTTACAGATTGTAATATGGGAATCGTTCAGAACTGCTTGTGCCACCACCCCGGTTGCCCGGGGAACCCAGGTTTTTGATATAGGTTAAAAATTTAGAAATAACATCTTAGTAACATCTCTCAAACCAACACCCCGGTATTATATAGAAATTGACCCAAGTCGTTTGTGAAAACACCCCGGCTGCCAAGTATAATAAGAGAATCTGCCTGGGCCACTTGAGCCAACACCCCGGTTGCAGAATATAATATGGGAATTGGTCCAAGCCGCTTAAGCCAACACTATGGTTGCCTAGTGTAATATTGAAATATGCCCACATCTCTTATAATATAATATAGAAATTGGCCCAAGTTGTTTGTGCCTACACCCTGGTTGCCAAGTATAATATGCGAATTTGCCTGAGCCGCTAGAACCAACACAATGCTTGATGAGTATGATAAAGAAATTGGCCCAAGCTGCTTGTGCCAACACCCCAGTTACTGAGTATAATATGGAAATCAGACCAAGTCTCTCAGGCCAACACCCCGGTTTCTGAGTATAGCATGGAAATCAACCCAAGCTGTATTTACCAACACCCCAGTTACTGAGTATAATATGGAAATCGGACCAAGTCTCTCAGGCCAACACCCCGGTTTCTAAGTATAATATGGAAATCATCCAAAGTCCCTTGGACAACATCCTGGTTTCTGAGTCTAGAATGGATATCGGCTCAAGTCCCTGGTGCCAACATGCTAGTTTCTGAATATGATATAGGATTCGGCTAAAGCTGCTTATGCCAACACCACGGTTCGAAAAGTACGATAAAGGAATTGGCCCAAGTTGCTTGTGTCAACACCCCAGTTGCCAAGTATAATATGGAAATCGGTCGAAGTCCCTTGGCCAACACCCCGATTGATGAATATGATATGGGAATTGGTCCAAGTCCCATGTGTCAACACCCCAGTTTCTGAGTATAATATGAGAATCTGCCCAAGCCACTTGTACAAACACACCGGTTGATGAGCATAATAAAGGAATTGGCTTGAGCTGCTTGTGCTAACACCCCGGTTTCTGAGTATAATATGGAAATCGGCCCAAATCCCTTGTGCCAACACTCCAGTTGATGAGTATGATGTAGGATTTGGCTAAAGCTACTTGTCTCAACACCCCGGTTGCCGAGTATAATATTGACCCAATTCCACATTGCTGATGTCAAATCTCAGCTAATGCTTCCATGCATCAGTCTAGCTCAGGCCAATTCTTCATGCTGGGACTTCAATGGGACTGTTATCATTTGCTGAGCTAAGCTTAAAACAAGCTTTGGTCAATGCCTTTACCTGCAGAAACCGTACAGAAATCATAAATTAATATATGCACAAACAAACAGCCTCAGCAGATCACATTCAATTAGGGACTCATCAGTAACCCAGATCTTTCAGATTGTACGCAGGAGTGAGTCAAAGGACGCGATGCCCGACGCCGAGTCTGTCGAGAAGGTTCAGCTGAACACCAGCATAAAGCTTGAGGATAATTCACACTGATCTAAGAACAGCAGGGCTGGGGTTAGCTCAGGCTCAGAGAGGGCCAATGCTGGGCCAACACTGAGGGGGGCACGGAGACGTGAGGGAGACGATGGGGTGTGGAGATGTGGGCGAGAAGCTGGACGAGGTTGGATGGAACATTGTTCTGTTATGTTGTATATTTGTGGTCTGCTTAATCTGAACATAATTTACATAATAGCTGATAAATTAAGAGACCACTTAAAAATGATGAGTTTCTTTGATTTTACCAAATTAAAAAAACTCTGGAATATAATCAAGAGGAAGATGGATGATCGCAAGCCATCAAACCAAGCTGAACTGCTTGAATTTTTGCACCAGGAGTGAGTAGCATAAAGTTATCCAAAAGCAGGGTGTAAAACTGGTGGAGGAGAACATGATGCCAAGATGCATAAAAACTGTGATTAAAAACCAGGATTATTCCACCAAATATTGATTTCTGAACCATTAAAA
The DNA here is from genome assembly GCF_023375975.1 of Astyanax mexicanus. Taxonomy (NCBI): domain Eukaryota; kingdom Metazoa; phylum Chordata; class Actinopteri; order Characiformes; family Acestrorhamphidae; genus Astyanax; species Astyanax mexicanus. Next base: position 32,220,874 of record NC_064428.1, read on the forward strand.
CTTTATGAATATGAACTTATCTTTTTTTTTTTTTAGGTCTGAAAGCTATGCATCTTTTACGTTTTTTCTGCAAATAAATGCTTTAAATTACAATATTTTATTTGGGAGAAATGTTGTATGTAGTTTATAGAACAAAACAACAATGTTCATTTTACTCAAACATAAACCTATAAATAGCAAAATCAGAGAAACTGATTCAGAAACTGAAGTGCTCTCTTCATTTTTTTTCAAAAGATGTATATAATAGAATATATAGTGATGTAAAAAAGTGAGGTCTCATCATAAATGGATCAATAACATGTTCCAAAATTAGCTGAATTATTTTTTTTAACATTGGCTTACACAGAAACTTAAAAAGGCATTTTGGAGATAAAAATAATAATTGTAATAATAACCCTTAAACAATGTTTAAGAAAGTCTCCCAATACTTTTGTCTATGAAGAATATCATCAATATAATGGAGGTTGAAGTTTTCAGCTTCATTTTGACACAATAACAGAAGTATTTACATCAGACTGTGTCAGATACAAGTGCACCGTCGCCAGCGACTTACGAGCAGCTGGAGAATCAGCCATGCATGTGCAGATTAAGCAAACATGGCACCGCACCAGAGGCTAATAAAGCCCTGCTCAATACAAGATAAATCTGAAATATAATTAAAAACAGTTTTCCTCTCCAATAAAACCAGCGCAGAGTTGTGGAATTTGTATCCACGGCTGTGGAAAAGCCAAGAGCAATGGTTGTAGTTCATAATCCGTCCCTAGAGACTGAAATAATGACAACTATTTTAATTTCTTTCATTTTTTCATTTTAAGTAAATACACAGAGCATGCTGGCACGGACAATTCTACAGCTATTTTTTTTTACCCAGAGGATTTAACTTATTAATACTGCACAGATAGAAATATAATAAATTAGCTTTAAATTTGAGTGGAATGTGGACAAACATCTCATTTTTCATCTCTTTGTGTGCTAATCTTTGTGCTAATACCTGCTCCAATCTGGCCGAGCATGGCTACTGTGGCTGTTAGCATTGTGGCTAACCCAACAAAGCTTCAGGCTCTAACACTTCTCCTTAAGCTAGCTGTTACCATTGCTGCTAACCCATCTCAATCCAGCTGAGAGTAGTACCAAGTATCAAGGTTCAACCCTGGCAAGGCGTTCTGTTAGCATTGCGGCTAACCCACCCCGACCATTTAAAGCCTCTGTGCTGTTCCTGGTGGCAAATAGGCACCAACCTTTTTTCTTAGGCTAGCTGTTAACATTGCAGCTACCTTTCCTGTGTCTGTTTGCACTGTCTTTCTAAACAATGTATCTCAAGGCTAGCTGTTAGCATTGTGTCTAACCCACCTCAACTCTGCTGCACCTGTTTAGAAAGACACAATGTAAGGCTGTTAGCATCGGGGCTAATCTACCTCAACCCAGCTGCACCTGACTGCTTTGTCTGTTTGCATTGTGTCTTTTTAAACACTGTATCTCAAGGCTGGCTGTTAGCATCGTGGAAAATCCACCTCAACCCTGCTGCATCCGGGTGCTCTGTCTGTTCACATTGTGTCTTTCTAAACACTGTATCTCAAGGTTGGCTGTTAGCATTGTGGCTAATCTACCCAAACCTTGCTAAGCTTGTCAAATGATGTGTTGTTTTGCACTGTCTTTCTAAACAAAGTCAAGACTGGCTGTTAGCACTGTGGCTAACCCTCCTTAACCTGGCTGTACCTTGCTGCTGTGTCTGTTTACATTGTGTCTTTCTAAACTACATCAAGGCTGGCTGTTAGCACTGTGGCTAACCCTCTTTAACCTGGCTGTACCTTGCTGCTGTGTCTGTTTGCATTGCGTCTTTCTAAATACTGTCAAGTCTGGCTGTTAGCATCATGGATAATACACCCAAATCCGGCTGCTGTGTGTGTTTGCATTGTGTTTTCCTAAACACCATCAAGGCTGGCTGTTAGCATTGTGGCTAACCTACCCAAACCTTGCCAAGCTTGTCAAGTGCTGTGTCTGTTTGCATTGTCTTTCTAAACACTGTATCTCAAGGTTGGCTGTTAGCATTGTGGATAACCCAACAAAGCATCAGGCTCCAACCCTTCTTCTTAGGCTAGCTGTTACCATTGCAGATAACCCACCTTAACCCAGCTGCTGTGTCTGTTAGTATCAAGGCTCCAACCCTGACAAGGGCGTCCATTAGCATTTTGGCTAACCCACCCAGACCGTTTAAAGCCTTGATGCTGTTTTGTGTGGCAAAATGGCTCCAACCCTTCTTCTTAGGCTAGCTGTTAACATTTCCTGCTAACAGCTAACTTTCCTGTGTATCTCTGAACACTGTCAATGCTGGCTGATAGCATCATGGCTAGTCTACCCTAACCCTGCTTTACCTGGATGCTGTGTCTGTTTGCACTATGTCTCTATATGCTGTCAAGACTAGCTGTTAGCATCAAAGCTAATCTGCCCTAACCCAGCTGCTTTGTCTGTTTGCATTGTGTCTTTCTAAACACTGTATCTCAAGGTTGAGTGCTAGCATTGTGGATAACCCAACAAAGCACCAGGCTCCAACCCTTCTTCTTAGGCTAGCTGTTACCATTGCAGCAAACCTACCTTAACCCAGCTGCTGTGTCTGTTAGTATCATGGCTCCAACCCTGACAAGGGCGCCCATTAGCATTTTGGCTAACGCACCCAGACCGTTTCCTTGATGCTGTTTTGTGTGGCAAGATGGATCCAACCCTTCTTCTTAGGCATGCCGTTAACATTTCCTGCTAACAGATACATTTCCTGTGTATCTCTGAACACTGGCTCTGAAATGCTGGCTGTTAGCATCGTGGCTAATCCACCCTAACCCGGCTGCTGTGTCTGTTTGCTTGCTTTGCTTGTCTTTCTAAACACTGTCAAGGCTGGCTGTTAGCATCATGGCTAATCTACCCTAACTTCTCAAGCTTGTTAAGTGCAGTGTCTGTTTGCATTGTACCTTTCTAAACACTGTCAATGCTGGCCGTTAGCATCATGGCTAATCTACCCTTAATTCTCAAGCTTGTCACTTGCTGTATCTGTTTACATTGAGGCTACAACCCTGCCAAGCCTGACTGTTTGAGGACATATGGAACATTTAAAATGTTGCTTTCACGTAAATGTTTCGTAATGCACTCTGCCATCTTGCATGCACAGTGCATTGCATTGTGGGTAGTCCCTGTCTTGAATCTTGGGGAGGGTCTAAGAGACTTTGGACTTGCTATTAACAGAAATGAAGTATGCTATGAAGTAGAAAACACAGAAAGTTTGTGGCTTCATTTCTTTTGCACAGAAATTCGTTTTTTTTTATTGCACATTTAATCGTATTTGTCTTTGCTTTGTGTTTATTCAGGAATGAACATGCTGTGGTGAAGCTACTGCATAATAAACCGGTGTAATCGAGTGATCCAGTTTAATCTCAGAGCTGTGACAGTCGTGCACAGAGAGAGCAGCTCATCTGAGTCACCAACAGAAGCCTAAACCGGGGAACCCCACGCAACAGCTGTGCATTTCAATGGCATAGTGTCAACATAAACAGCAAGTGTCTGAGTGGGGGGGAGGGGGGGGGTGAAAGTGTGTGTGTATCATATTACTGCCAGGTTTTCGCAGTGCAGCTCTAGGGACGCGATTGCATTTCCCAGTGTAAGTTTCTGAAGATAACGTTATGATTACTGCATCGGGGTGCAATTTTAGAAATAAGAGAACTACAAAAGATTACTTAAGCAGTACTATAATAAAACCATTTTAGCAGGCTAAGCACTGCCACTATGATCAGGAGATCACTGGTTCAAATCCCGGTCATGCAGCTTGCCATCAGCTGCCGGAGTCCTGAGAGAGCACAATTGGCTTTGCTCTCCCTGGGTGGGTACAGTAGAGGGCGATCTTTCCCTTCATTACCCCAAAGGTTGATGTTGATAAGCTCATATACTGTAACCGAGTCGCTGCGCTTTCCTCCAAACGCATGCTGTGATGCATCAGCAGCAGTTTGAAAAGAGGCGGAGTCTGACTTCACATGTGTCGGAGGAGATGTGGCATCACTTGGTGATGGTGAATATGCAGCTGAATAGCAGCTGACTGGGTGCTAAAATTGGCCTAGCTAAATTGTAAATAAAAACGGATTTTTTTTTTTTAATAAATCTTAAAAAAGAACCATATTTAAGAGATTTTTTAGAGATGATCTTCAATAATGTGATGGTTTGACACATATCCATATTCTAATACTGAGTATATTGTAAAATGTCGTCGATTCTGCAAGTTGTCTTTTTCCAGGTGTTATGCCAAATTCTGCCTCTTTACAAGAATCTTACTCCCGCAATCTACAGTTACAGTGGATACAGGAGTCACCGGTGTAACCGTGTGCAGAAAATGAAAAATGGCTGAAATAACAAAAAAGATGCAGAGCTTTCAGACCTCAAATAATGCAAAGAAAACAAGTTCATATTTATAAAGCTCTACGAGTTTAGAAATCAATATTGAGTGGAATAAGCCTGGTTTTTAATCACAGTTTTCATGCATCTTGGCATCATGTCCACCAGTCTTACACACTGCTTTTGGATAACTTTATGCTGCTTTACTCCTGGTGCAAAAAATCAAGCAGTTCAGTTTGGTTTGATGGCTTGTGATCATCCATCTTTCTTTTGATCATATTCCAGAGGTATATATATATCAGGAAACTGTTTGTGCATATATTTTTCCTCCCATAATTTACTTATTTCAGAGAGCATAATGTTGTATTGGCAGTCATGATTTAATCATGATATAAACAAAAAAAACATTAGATGGTATCAGTATCAGTCAATAGAACTCTCATTAATGATAAAACAGCAATGATAAGTAACAATGTATCATGCAACCTTGTTTTCATCTTAATTAGTGTATATCAACATTGGCAATTAAAATGGCAGTAAAAAAAGGGTATAATGGGTACTTAAATCAAAACGTATTTTTTGTGCATCATTGTTTTTAGATGGGAGTCTTGGTATCAGTAGTGGCTGTAAAAAAATTGTGGTGTATTTCTGTGTGTAGTTAGAGGCTGATTTGCATATTACAGCCTCCTATGATATCAATATTGTAAAGGTCAGTCTCGCACTAACAATTAACAAATGACATATTGTGTAGCTCAAGTGTAGCTCACGATCTATGGTCTACTGTCTCTCTCTCACACACACACACACACACACACACAGTACACAGCAATCCCAGTCAGCGATTTTGGGGAAGCGTTCCATAATTTTTAGAGCACAAACAAAACTGATGTTGACTTTGGCCCACAGCAGTATTAGTCTGCTCTGGACCAGGCTTAGGCCTGTTCTTTCTCACTAGTTCCTGCGTATATGTGGGTTTGTGTGTGTGTGTGTCTCTGTCTGTGTGTGTGTGTGTGTGTGTGTGTGTGCGTTCTTTCTCAGAGGTTATTAGAGAACGTTGAGGGCAAAGGAGGCTCAGGCTGGACCTGAGAACCAGTCTACGAATAAGGACAGACATTCATGAAGGATCCAAGTGGAGGAGTGCTGTTCCCAGGGCAGCTCCTAGAGGCTGAGATACTCTATACACAGGGTTAATGCTGCTCCCAAGGCAAGGGTTAACGTTGCTCCCAGGGTAGCTTCATGTGGCTGAGATACTCTATACACAGGGTTAACACTGCTCCCAGGGCAGCTCAAGATAGGTACATAGATGGCTGAGCAGGTAGATAGGTTGGGTGGTAGGTTAGCTCGTTGGTAGGTAATTAGGTAGGTGGGTGAACACACTGGTAGGTAGGTAGAAAGCTAAGTGAAGAGGTGGTAAAAATTGGTTATTAATACAGCACTTTATTATAATCCTCCAAATATACATTGATATTTTCATACACATCCAATTTTATAGAATTAAATAGACTAAATAGTTTGAAGCTGATCTATAAAAGCCTGAACAAAAGCTGTGCTTTAGAATCCCCATCCTCTGCAGACATTTTGTTCAGGGCTTTCACAACTGACTCATAATACAGTGGGAGCTGAAGGAGACACTGAGACAAAATACTCAGGCTTAACCACAGAGCCAAACAGCCTTCACCTAAACCACATAATGTCCTGAAACTCAGATTTATTTATTCAAGCTCGCTGACTTTCCTCCACCAGGGCTAGAATTAGCCGCAGCAGCATCCATTGACTCAGCATGGACACCAGGCTAGCTGTGTTGTTTCGCGAGGCATTAGCGGCTACGTCAAGCTGGGAGGTGGCGATTTGAGAGCGACGAAAGCCAGTAAACGGTTCTTTCATTTAGAAACAGACTCTGCTTACACACTCATGTTCAAGTGCTGGTGGTCAGTCAGGTGTAAAGGTGAAAATTAGCCTGTGGACCTAGCGTCTTCACTGTTAGCATTAGCATAACATGGATAGAGTTGGTCAGAAAGATGGGGCTTAAAGCAAAAACCTTCAAAAACAACATGTTTTATTGGGATACAATCTTTCAATCTTTCTTTGATGATTGATGAACTAATATATTGCACCCATTGCTAATATTTACCAAGAAGAATGCTTTCTGACAGTTACATTTAATGCTCTTAATCCTATCTGGTCGGGATCAGTTTCTCAGGGGGCGTCTGTAAAAAATATTTCACACTTCTACTCAGTGATAAAACTCTTGCATCTGGACTACACTTGGAAAAACTTACAGGAGGACCAGTGAGTTTTTAGGCTTTCTCGGTCACGTGACATTGTGTTCAGTAGCTCCTCCATTTCCACTCGCTGTTGTGTTTTTAACCTGGATCTCCGTGGAAACATGAGACCAAAGTGTAACTACGGTGCGTGGCAGTGGACAAATAGCTATTTTATTAAAGGTTAGGTGACGAAAAACACGTACATGGTCGTTCCGGACAGGAATAAAATCACAGAGGACCCCCTGAGAAACTAATCCTGTACAGATAGGGCTTCAGAATGTTCAATGTTTTAAGTTTTCTGGATGTTCATACAACATTTTTTTATTTAACATTTTTTAAACGTTCTGGTAATGTCCCTGCAACGTCACTTAGGAATGCTACTATTAACATAATATACATAATGTTAGTATTTATCTAGCTGGGAATGATATGTGAGAAACATTCTAACAACATTGTGATGCAAAACATTATTATGTCACACATTTTCGCAATGTTTCTGGAACATTATTTCTGTAATCTTACAGGCTAACGTTCCTCAACCCCTTCAAAATGTGGATAAATGTACATTGTCAAACAAGTTGTGGTTAACTCCAAAGTCTTTAGCAAACTTTTTAGGGGGCATAATTTTAAAATAAAGTATTAATATGGGAATTATTGAAAGTTCTGAGGTGAACTTACAATGGACCATTCTCTAGAATGATGGTGCCACTTAATCTATTACTTTTGGGATACTTGAATTGGGGACATGACAACATTCTGACCTCTTTAACTCTTGCTCTGGTCTTTACATCAATTTTGCTCCAAATTCTAGAAGATCTAGCTCTTTTCTCTGTACAGTAGAGAGATTTACTTCAGCAAAAGCAGAATATCCTCTTTTTAATACATTTAATTTCAGAAGAAACAACAATGATATAGTGTAATTTTATGTACACAGCTTAAACTTAAGACAGAAAGTTTCCAAACCAAAACTGTCGTAAAACAAGACCTATTATAGCCATTTCAAAAACCCTTGACGAACAAAGACCTTCATGCTCACAAACGCAGCAGTTTAATTCTCATTAAAGCCCATTAGCATTGACAGACATTATCATTACGCTGACAAACAGGTACATTCCCCTCAATGTTCCCAATAATGTGGCCACAAATTCCAGTTAAGACACAAACATGTGCCGGTATGAATCATGTTTACTGGTTTAATGGCTATAAAACCTCAATATAAGAGGAAGTTGGTGCCACACTGCATTGCAATACTGCATCTGCCTCCTGTCTGATTTGAGGAAGAATAACCTGTGTTACCAATGAGCTGAAGGGAAATGATGCCATACCAGTATTGGTGCCACACAGTCACAAGACCAGTGTTTGTGCCATACCATTATTAGATTGGCACACTGATTGGTTTATTTCATGTTATGTCCAAAACAAACCCATAATTAATTAAGAGAAGGCGTAGGAGCGGGTTTGACCCTATAGTGACTTAGAACAACATAGGCGGAATTACAGTCAATCAGAAAAAAACTTCTATACTTCTGTTTAATATTAGTTAAATTTCACATTACATTACTCCACATTACATTTATTGTTATTAGAAACAAATATGTGTGCAATGTCTAAATTTAAATACAGTACATATATGACAAAAAAGATCAGTTATCACCTAATATTTAAAAGAATATACCAACAAATAAGGTTATTCTTATTCCTATTCTAATTATTATGTATTGGCCTGACAGTTCTGTTGTATATTTATACATTTACATTTTCTCCACTCTTTTTAATAAAGGTCAGTAGCGTTGGGTCCTGTGTTTTTAATTGTTTTTACTAAAAGCACTTCTTACAATGGTGTCCTTTTATTAAAACAATGTAACTTTACATTTTATAGGGTTTTTTGGCAGCAGTTAAAATAAACGTTAGATAACGTAAATTTTCCTAGTCTGTTAGCAGAACAAGATATTACCCAAAACCCATTTTTATTGCAGTATTTTGTTATCGTTGCCAGTGTTGTGGCGAATTCAGCACCCCCGCCAGGAAAAGCACCCCCTCTCGGGAGCCTCTCGCACTCACGTCTTCTTGGCTTTAACTTTAACTTTACTAAAATGGAAAGTTTCTTTTGTAAGCCATGCTGTCTCATAAGAAATAAGGAAAAAGAAACATGTCACCTGCAGTGTGACATGAGGTGGTGCTTTTCCTGGTGGGGGTGCTGAATTCGGCACCATAGTAGTTCCTAAATCTGCACCCCCACATGAAAAGCACCCCCTCTCTGCAGCATGTACGCACCGTCTTCTTGATAAAACGCAAAAAGATAATTTCGCGGACATAATTGCTTCAGCTAACTATAATTAGAAACGCGCTCCCGAGAGGAGGTGTTCTTTTTATGGCAGGTGTCCAGATTTTGGCTCGTTTTTTTAAATAAAAGTTTAAAGTATTTTAAAACAATTTCTGCCTTTTCTGCTGTATCATTTTTTTTTGTGGGGGAGGACAAATCTACCTATTTCTGATATTTACCCCCCCCCCCCCCCCCCCCCCGGTTCCTATGCCAATGGAATTAGTACATGCCTTTTGCACAATTTAAGCTACACAACGTTTATTTTTTGCGTTTTCGTGGTACCACAGACACACAACACGCCCTAAATCCAGCTGCATGATCTGCAATTGACCAGTGCACTATAGATCGCTAAAATAGGGCCCTAACTGTTTGTTTGTTCCAAACAAGATCCAAATAAAAAGGTGCACCCTCTCATGGGGACAGTATGAGAATGAGATTATTCATGTCAGCTGTTAAATAAATACGTTGTGTGAGAATAATTATCTATTTTTGTTGTTTTTTATGGTTATAATTAAGAAACAGGTATTGGAAAAAGTATTGTTTGGGCATCACTTGCCCTCTGAGAGAACTCTTCACTAACTATTTTACATACAGCTGTGCATTGAGGGCATCATAGCATGTTGTCAGTGTACTGTTGTGCACTGTTGTTAGCATTAGCGATGCTAAGTGAGGCAGTGGTGAAGTGAAAACAGATGCAGATCTCTTCCTTCCTGCTCTGTGGTCTGGCGTACGGCGGTTAGTGTTAATCTAACACGTCGTTTTATGTACCCATGTTTTGCAACATCTCCAGCACCGAAAGACCTGTATCAAAAGTTCAGAACAAGTCATTTATATATAAACTGAATCATCCAGAAGTCCCACAGTGCTGTTCTAATCATGATTTTACCACAGCAGTGCTGTTCTAAACATAAAGCAAGTCATTTATATATGAACTGAATCATCCAGAAGTCCTGTGATGTAGGGGACAACCCGTATGCAACAAACAGCACTGAAAGAAAAACCCCAGCAGCTAATTTGAACCCAGCTCACCTTCTCACATCAGTTTTTTTTTTTTTTTCACAAAGGCGGGACCTGATGGAGAGGTAGATGTCCCTTCTCAGAACTTCTATTTTATCCACAAATTTACCTCAGCAGTGCTGTTCTAATCATGATTTTACCTCAGTACTGCTATTCTAACCACAAGATGTTAGACATCTTGTACATCATAAACATAGATGTACCTCAGCAACGCTACTTCAACCTCAGATTTACCTCAGGAGAGCTGTCCTGCACATAGGTTTACCTTAGGACTGCTGTTCTAATTATGAATTTTTAAACATAGATTTTACCTAAAATCATTCTGAATTTACCTTAGTCATGCTGTTCTTATCATGAATTAACCTTAGCAGTGCTATCCTTAACATATATGTCACTCAGCAGTGCTACTTTAACCTCAGATTTACCTCAGGAGAGCTATCCTACACATGGGTTTACCTTAGGACTGCTGTTCTAATCATGAATTTACCTTAGCAGTGCTGTTCTAATCATGAATTTACCACAGCAGAGCTGTTCTAAACATGAAGCAAGTCATTTACATATTAATTGAATCATCCAGAACTCCTGTGGTGTGAGGGACAACCCGTACATAAAAAACAGTACTGAAGGAAAAACCCCAGCAGCTAATTTGAACCCAGCTCACCTTCTCACATCAGTTTTTTTTTTTTACGAGGGCGGGGCCTGATGGAGAGGGAGATGTCCATTCTCAGAAACACAGCGCAGACGCGATGCACTGTGGTAAATTTGTGTTACTCTCAGACAGATGGCTGCATGCTGGCAGTGCTTTGCGTGGGGTGAGCTGTATGTGTGTGTATGAGTGTACATTCTGTTTTGGCTCGTCTGTTATAATTACCATAATGTTCCTTTGATGACCAACAGATTCTTCAAGAGAACGTTCGCACTGAAACAAACATTTTTGGGGCGAAACCGAAACTGAACCAATTTAAACTTTAACTGAACCTTAATCTGTCACTTAAAAGTGCTGTTCTAAAAATAAATGTACCTGAGCAGTGCTGTTCTAATCATGCATTTACTTCAGCAGTGCTACTCTGATCATAAATGTACTTTACAGCAGTGTGATCCTAAACATAGGTTTACCTTAGCAGTACTGTTCTAATAATGATTTTCCCTAAGTACTGCTATTCTAACCTCAAATCTATCTCGGTAGTGTTCTTCTAATCATGAATGTTCCTCAGTTCTTCTATTCTATCCACATATTTACCTCAGCAGTGCTGTTCTAATCATAATTTTACCTCAGTACTTCTATTCTAATCACAAAATAGTTACGTCAGCAGTGCTGTCTAATATTGAGTTTATCTCAGCAGTGCTGTCTAATTTTGAGTTTACCTCAGCAGTGCTACTCTAATCATGAATTTAACTCGGGACAGCTATCCTACACATACATTTACCTCGGCAGTGCTAGCCTAAACATTTCTCTAGTGTTATAGGGATGTCTCCAGTGTTATATTGCCTTATAAATAATAAAGATAATAATAAAGTGTCCATATGCTTAAATATCTTTAAATATGGTGTGTCCTAATTTTTTTCACATGACTGTCTATTGTATCACTGTTACAATAGACAGTGGAGACAAACCTTGTGTCTCCATTTTCTCCAGTGCATTTGACTTCTGCCTCAAAGCAAAAAGAGGGCAATGGCTAATGCACTGGCTTGTGTATATAATAAAAGCACAATGCATCTGTGTGTGTGTGTGTGTGTGTGCGTGTGTTTTATATTACAGTGATAAAAAGAGCACCAGAGATGTAGCTGTAGGTGATTGGTGGATCTGCTGCCAGTCTGCAGAAATGGCCCTTCAGGCGCTGAAGCTGCTCTTGATGCGTCTCTGTGATTTAAGCTTAAGCCTTCACCAATTCAGACAGCCTTTAGACTAAACTAGTGCAGTGTCCCTCAGATCTAATCAATGAGATACCTCAGCAGTGCTGTTTTAATCATGAATTTACCTCAGCAGTGCTGCTTTAATCATGAATGTACCTCAGCAGTGCTATCCTAAACATAAAATTACCTCAGCAATGCTGTTTTAATCATGAATTTACCTCAGCAGTGCTGTTTTAGTCATGAATGTACCTCAGAAGTGCTGTTTTAATCATGAATTTACCTCAGCAGTGCTGTTTTAGTCATGAATGTACCTCAGAAGTGCTGTTTTAATCATGAATTTACCTCAGCAGTACTATCCTAATCCTATATTAGGATATATAGCAGTGCTATTCCAATTATAAATCTAGCCCTAGTAACTCCATGCCCGATAGTGCCCTCTAAAGTGGCCTCAGCAGTGTTGTCCTAATCATATATTTACCTTAGCAATGCTGTCTTAAAATACATTTACCTCAGAAATACTATCCTAAACGTGTATTTACCTCAGCTGCTCAATTCTATTTATGAATTTTTGAAAGACAACCTTTAGACTAAACTAGATCAGTGTCCCTCAGATCCTCGCACGAGTTCACTGTTCTTACTCTCGCACGGCCTGTTCACTCTCCAGACCTTCGGCAAGGTCTTCATCAATCAAATTACCCATGTACTCACGCTCTGTGATAAGACTTAACACCACAGTGAGAACTGATCTATTAATGCTCTGCCCTTACAAAATAATAAATTTCTACTACTGTAACATAAATTTTCCTTAGCAGTGCTGTCCTGAACATATTCTTACCTCAGCATTGCCATTCTAATTACAAATTTACCTCAGCAGTGCCATTCTAATCATGAATTTACCTCAGCAGTGCTGGTTTACTCATGAAATCATGAATTTTCCTTAGCAGCGCTATTTTACTCATGAATTTACCTCAGCAGTGCTGTTTTAGTCATGAATTTACTTTAGGAGTGCTGTTCTAATCATGAATTTACCTCAGCAGTGCTGTTTCAATCATGAATATACCTTAGCAGTGCTGCTTTAATCATGAATTTACCTCAGCAGTGCTGTTCTAATAAAAGATTTACCTCAGCAGTGCCATTCGAATCATGAATTTACCTCTGCAGTTCTATTTTAATAAAAATTTTCTCAGTATAGCTATCCTAAACATAGATTTAGCTCAGCAGTGCCGTTATATTTATAAATTTACCTCAGCAGTACTCTCCTAAATATAGACTTACCTCAGCAGTGCTCTCTTAAACATATATTAACACCATTCCCCTAGCCCTAGTAACTCAGTGCCCTAAAGTGCCCTCTGGAGTGGCTTCAGCAATGCTGTTCTAATCATGAATTTACCTCAGCAGTTCTATTTTAATAAAAGAATTCTCAGTATAGCTATCCTAAACATAGATTTAGCTCAGCAGTGCTGTTATATTTATGAATTTACCTCAGCAGTGCTTTCCTAAATATAGACTTACCTCAGCAGTGCTCTCTTAAATATATATTAGCACCCTTCCCCTAGCCCTAGTAACTCAGTGCCCGAAAGTGCCCTCTGGAGTGGCTTCAGCAATGCTGTTCTAATCATGAATTTACCTCATCGGTGCCATTCTATTCATGAATTTACCTCAGTATTGCTATTCTTACCACAAATGTTGTTTATTTGTACTATTGTGAGATCAGAGCCACTGGTGGACTCTTTGTAAGGGCGGTAACCGCCCCTGCCCTAATAACTTCCATACCTTCGATTGCCCTACAATCGCAATATACAATTGCCTTGCTTACAGTATCATAATATACTGCAATATATTGAGTCATCACCCCAAGTTCTTGCCCATGCACATCCCTAGTTAGCATGCATCTGCATGTATCCCCACACTGGATATTCCCAAAATTCCATGTACCATACTGGTGCATCCCTACATAACGGTCTCACAACAGACAAAGCTTATGTTCTTTCTCTCTCTTTTTTTTTCTAAGCACCGTGTACGTGTCGCTCTCGCCCACAGGAGCTGTCAGTCTCCTCAGAACGCCGCTGCAGATCGGCATTGTGGGAGAAGTGTGCAGAAGACAGGTGAGAATGAAGGCCGTCCTGAGAATATTATAGCTGCGGGGGGGCTGGAGCTACATTTAATAATTGAGTGGCAATTACAGGGATACGTGAGGTGGTGTGGGCGGACATGGACAAGAAAGCAGTGTGTGAGGACATGCGCACAGTAGCAGCTGCACGCTCTGACTGAAATATGCTGTGCAATGCATTAAAAATACATAATCTGGCATGCTAACAGGATGATGCATTGTAACTTTAACTAAACGTACTTTTGCTTAACACCTCGATTCATCAGAACACCCACAGTGTTCTGAGCGGACAAGACGCTCGCAGCACGTCGTACAAGAATTGAGGGCATATTTGCATACTGTAGTCGAGTGTGATATAATGCCGCAAAACCCGGTGATGTGAGGACAGTTATACAGTATACTATGCATCCAAAATTAAGATAGAAGTTAATAGAAACATATATGTACATAAATTAATAAATATTATGATCTGATATGGTCTACAATTTGTAACTCTTGGTCATATTTATTAAATAGAGATACACATACAGAAGTAGTGTGTAGTGCATGTGTAACGCTGCAACATGCCAAATGTTTCAGCAGTTGTGGAGCTGTAGAGGTTCCTAATGGTGTATATACTGTACATAGTATTTTCTAGTCTCGTGTTTAAGAAAAGCTATAGTGGTCACAGTTTTTGAAATATAAAGACCATATTGGGCATGATTATATATTTTTTTCAGAATTCAAGCATAAATGATGTACGTTTTTCGTAAAATTGTCGTACGAATTTCCACTATAGGAATGAATGGGGGCCCAACATTTCGTCCCACACAGATTTGCATAATCTGATTTATGCATTAAGACATTAATACATTACTAAGCACCCACCTAGCAACCCCTTAGCAGCACCATAGCAACCACCATAGATACCATAGCAACACTTCAGCAACCACCAAGCAAGGACTTAACAACCCCATAGAAACCACAATGAATACAGTAGCAACACAGTAGGGATCACCTAGCAACACCTTAGCAACCACCAAGCAACACCAACCGCAAGGAACTGCAATCTAGTTTATACTGTCAATCCTCAGATCTTTTTTGAATACTCCTTCAACTTTGTCTTTCCCATCAGTTAAGCATTCATTTAATCACTAAACAAAATATATTAATTATGTAATCACCATAATACACCATAATAATTATAATAATCATAATTACCTCAACATTTTTTTGTATGATTGTAACAGGTTTTGTTTAATTTTAAAAGTTATTAGTTCTAAGTGGTCAGTAGTGCTTTTTAAAGTATTTATAACCTAATTAATAACCTATAACCTAAAGCGCTGCCACTATGATCGGGAGATCGCTGGTTCGAATCCCAGTCATGCAAATTGCCATCAGCTGCTGGAGCCCTGAGAGAACACAGTTTGTCTTGCTCTCTCTCTCTGGGTGGGTACAGTAGATGGTACTCTTTGCCCTCATCATTACAAAGGGTGATGTGGATCAGCACAAAGTGTCTGTGAGCTGATGTATCAGAACCGAGTCGCTGCGCTTTCCTCCGAGTGCACTGTGATGCTACTCGGCAATGCTGCATTAGCAACTGAATAGGTGGAACAAATGGCTTTGCAAAAATGGAAGAAAATGGGAAAAATATTTAAATAAGCAAATAAACTTTGATTTATACAGCCAAAGCCTAGTTTACTAAATAGTTTATTATTTTTTAAATCGAGGTATTGTGGAGTTCTTTGATCTGTGGTCAGCAAATAATTGAGTGTAATGAAGTGTAATGGGATGGAGTGCTACAGACTAGTAGATCTCCAGCCCAGAGGGTTGTTGAACCCAATTGCAGAACAGTTGAATTCAAAGCAGGTAAACCCAAGAAGAAAGGAATAAATAAATAAATAAACACACCGCTCCTCACACGGGATTGAACCCATGTCACCAGGGTTGCGCTCCAATACATTACCAATACTGCTGCCCCAGCTAGTGAATTGAGACACAGCCAGGGGAAGAACGCCCTTATAAGGAGATAGGGAGCCCCAGAAGAAGCGGAAAAATGACAGAGAAACAGGGGAGGGATGTAAACAAAAGCTCACCAGAGAAGCATTTTATATATTTTTTATTTATTTCATTATCTCTTTCATTATAGTTCAATAAACCTAACGAGCCAGATGTTTCATGCTTATTTCATGCGCCTATTGCATACCCCTGTTTTAGGGTTTTAATATGAAATTGTAAATATGAAATTTCTCAATCTATGTATTTAATTTCCTCATTTTCTTTCACTTTTATGTCCCCACATGTTGGTTGGCCTTCTTCCTCTTTTTCTAACCCTCCCATCTCTTCCTCCCTTCTTTCCTTCCTCTCTCTCTCTCTCTGGCATAGCTGTGCGGATAAGAGAGCGTTAATCCTGAGGTGTGCTCAAAGGCTGCACTGTGTACAGCGAAGCGAGGCTGAGCGAGGAGGGGCGCCCCACCATACAAAGCCTGCTTCAGTACGAGCACACACACACACACACACACACACACACACATTTACACACACACACTCACACAAAAAAAACACTGCGCTAAGACATCAGAACTGGAATACGTCTGCTGCAAAAGGGTTCAGTATGGCTTAACGCAGCAGTCTTAAGCGGACCCTCGGTAAGCTCTGCTGCAGATCCCCCCCTGCATCTCTTCTCTTTAAACTTCTATCAAAGCAAAACACAAAACATTTTTCCCTTTCAGAGCCGAGCAGCAGCATCAGTAACCGCACACACAGCCCGGTTCCACCGCACATGAAAGCAGCCCGGAGTACCCCATGCTCTTTGAAGAGTAACATTCACTTAGAACCCAGAGCCACTGCTCCCATACCGGCTAGAACATCTCTGTACTGACGCAACACTGAGAGTTCATCAACACGGAACTCGTATAATACTTATAAAGCTTACAAGTTCTAGAAACAGATAATAAAATACATCAGCACTGTAACAATACAGCATTATAATACTGCATATTATAATATTATTACAATATTAAAATATGTTACGGCATCGCAGCTGAGAGTGTTACATTACAATCTACAGTAGGGGTGTCACGATCTCGATATTTTATCGAAATCGATCGAAATGAGGTCATGGTATCGTGTATCGAAGTCAAAAAGAGTATCGACGATCCCTCCCGCGCGCACAGCGAGCTACGCAAATGGCGCAGCACCAACACAGCGCATCCTATTCATTTAAATAGAGAGAGCCGCTGCATGAGCGCAGCCCCGCCCTCAGTTCTGCTGTGTGAGAGGCAGAGAACAGAGAAACTGAAACTGAAAACGGGGCTTTCAAGTTTTGAGTGTCGGCGGGAGTGTGATCACTGGTTTTTATCTGTCCAACGGGGCGAGGGGGGGCGGGCGTTGTGCGCGCAGGTTTAGTTTTCTGTGTGTGTGTGTGTGTGGGGGGGGGGGGTTGTGCGTGTGAACTCGCTGAAATGCGTGTGTCAGTGTGACTTGAGAACGTTGACTATAGATCACAGTGAGGTGGATTAAAAATCTTAAACTTATAATTGACTACACCTGTTGCTTCATTTGAATTAAAAAAACATCTTTCTCTCAGATAAAGTTAATAATATATCTTTCTTAAAGAAAAAAAAACTTGTAATTCTCAGGGACCGAGTCTCATTTTTCATGTTTAACTGTTATAGTAGGATAGAGTTCAGTTTGTTAAGGCTTTAATTGTTCCTTTTTTTTTATTTTTATTTTTTTATTTTATGTTGCACGTTGCAGTTTTAATAGTGCACACTGTTGCTACCAAAAAAAGTCACTAGATGGCATTACATATATATCTTAATAAATAATAATAATAATAATAATAATAATAATAATAATAATAATAATAATAATAATAAAAATAATAAATAATATATTATTAAAATTTTATGAGGCATAAAATAATAAAATGTAAAAATATAATAAAAAAGAAAATCGAGAATCGAATCGAATCGTGACCCTCAAATCGGAAATAAAATCGAATCGAGGGTTTAGAGAATCGTGACACCCCTAATCTACAGTGTTGCAAACATTACTGCATGACGTGTTACAGTATGACAATGTTATGAATGTTACAGTATGACTGCTGAATCTGTTACAGTATGACAGTATTGTGTTACAGTATGACGTTGTTGAAGATGGTACAATATGATACTTCAGGACTTGTCCGTGGGACAATGTTGTAACATTGGTGTTGGTAATGTTACAGCTTAATACTGTTGTAAATTGATGATAATGTTGAAGATGTTACAATGATACAAATGTTGCAATATTACACTGTTGAATGTCTTGCAGTACGACAGTATTGAAGATGTTACAATATGATACTTAAGGATGTGTCAGTGTAACAGTGTTGTTGGAAATGTTACAGTTTGATATTGACGTAAACTCCAAAATGTTACAGTGTGACAATTTTTTGCGGCCCGTTTCCTTTTTTGGAGCGGCCCGCGAGGTATTTTAGAAATAGAATGAAAGTTGGCCCGCTGTTAAGCAGGTTTTTATAATGTGAGATTCAAAGTTTGAACGCTAGGTGTCAGAAACGGGCCAAAGAGTCTAAAAGCGGAGAGAGTGCGCATTTCTAGCACAGAAAAACGGGCCAAAGAGTCTAAAAGTGGAGAGGGTGGGCGTTTCTAGTGCAGAACAACGGGCCAAAGAGTCTAAAAGCGGAGAGAGTGTGCATTTCTAGCACAGAAAAACGGGCCAAAGAGTCTAAAAGCGGAGAGGGTGGGCGTTTCTAGTGCAGAAAAACGGGCCAAAGAGTCTAAAAGCGGAGAGAGTGCGCATTTCTAGTGCAGAAAAACGGGCCAAAGAGTCTAAAAGCGGAGAGGGTGCTCAGTTATAGCACAGAAAAACGGGCCAAAGAGTCTAAAAGCGGAGAGAGTGCGCAGTTATAGTGCAGAAAAACGGGCCAAAGAGTCTAAAAGCGGAGAGAGTGCGCAGTTATAGTGCAGAAAAACGGGCCAAAGAGTCTAAAAGCGGAGAGGGTGCTCAGTTATAGCACAGAAAAACGGGCCAAAGAGTCTAAAAGCGGAGAGAGGGAGAGAGTGGCAGTTATAGCGCAGAAAAACGGACAAAAGAGTCTAAAAGCGGAGAGGGTGCGCATTTCTAGCGCAGAAAAACGGGGTAAAAGAGTCTAAAAGTTTCCGTAATTAAGGAGTTTAATATTAAGAGACATCATGAAATTAAACATCAATTTGAAAAATCTTAGTTTACACAACACTGTCAAAGATAGATAAAGATAGTAAGTCAAGTAAAATGGTGTGTAAATGAAAGTAATCAGGAAAAAGTATTATTTAAAGTGGTATATTTCATTATTTGTTTTATTACAGAGTCTGTGGCCCGTGACTTCAAATATATTTCTCCTTCTGGCCCCCAACAAAAAAAGTTTGGACACCCCTGTGTTATAGTATGACAGTACTGAGGATGTTACAATATGATACTTCAGGATGTTACAATGTGACAGTGGTATCACACTATTGAAAATTTAACAGTTTGATATCGATGTAAATTGATAATAATATTTGAGTATGTTACAGTTTGACAAAATTACAAATGTTGCAGTATGACTCTGCTGAATGTGTTTCAATATGACAGTAATGAGGATGTTACATTAGGTAGGAAACTTCTCATTGTTGCAATATTATGTTGTTACAAATGTTACAATAATACTGATGCAAATGTTACGTTTGTGACTGTACACAATAGTGAATGTTGTTATTAATGTTACAGACATTAGCAGTATGATTATAACAATGTTTGGAATAGTACAGTATGACATTTGAGTTCCAGTTTCAGTGTGATGTGCCTGAAAATGTTACAATATGACGTTACAGCATGACAATGCTCTAAATGTACTGTGAAATACTGTAGTATTTAATACACTGTTATAAACATTCTTAAAGAGCATGGCAATCCTGCATCTGGGAAACAACCTTATGTCATCAAACCGTTCATCATTTATTTTAAAGCTGTTTAAAAGTTGTTTTAAGTCCTGCTGTGCAAAAACAAACACCAGTCATTCAGAGAGAATAAGCTCAAAAACACATAGTATTACAATACAGACACTTCTATAAACTTACTGTCAGTTTACAGACAACAGTTTAAGCCTAGTTTCAAAATAAACACATAATTACTGTTTAACACACATGTCCAACATGCCTTTTCAAAACAGGACTGTTTTGGGGAAATGAGTTTTCTGTAACAGGAAATTCTGAGATGCCTTTGCAACACACCTGACGTTAACTAGTAGTGTGATTGCATAAGCATGCATGTGTGTCTCAAGAAACATAAACTAAAGAAAACCAAACAAGTTATTTTTCACAGGCTATTAATAACTCTTTTGACCACTTTTTTGACCACTAAATGAAATAAATATCCTGAAATCCTGAAATAAATATTTATTTTTGACCTGCTTCCCAAAGACAAAAAACTGTTGCAAAACTACAATTTTAAAACGCTAAAACATTTTTAATATCCCAGCAGACAAGCCAACAACGCACAATATGTTTACCTATGCAGTCACAGATTTAGCCTATAGTCACATTCTATTCGTAAATTTACCTCAGTAGTGCCATTCGTTTCAGTCAAACAGCTAGCTCAGCAGTGCAAGTTTGGTTGCAAAATTACCATTAGCATTACTACTCAAGTCACACACTGGAATTTACATAGAGTAGTTAGTCTCAGTCTTAGTTTTAGTTAACAAATAAATGCTAAGGCTAATTTAGCTCAGCTAGCCCTGTACAGCTCATCTCTTTCAGCTGGGCACAAAAATGAACTTAAACCTGCCATATAAACCAGAGTTCTGATACACAGTAAAAAAAAAGGTGTTTTTTTGCAATAGTCATCCAAATAATTTCAGTTGCTAAATATTCGGTGCATCTCTGATCTCCTAGTGGTGGGATTGCACGGAAAATTTAGGGCAGAAACATGAACTAAAAAAGGTCTGAACACGTTTTTTTTTCACAGGTTGTTCTTAAATCTGACACACTTTTTGAACATTGGATAAATTAAATATCCTAATTGTATTTTTTGAAAACTATTACAAAACTACAAATTTAAAATATTTATTTGTACACTTTTCAACATTTTTAACATCCCAGGAGACAAGCCAACAAAGCAGCTTTACCTAGGTAGTGCGATTCTAAATATGAATTTAAGTCACAGATTTAGCCTATAGTCACAATCTATTCGTAAATTTACCTCAGTAGTGCCATTCGTTTCAGTCAAACAGCTAGCTCAGCAGTGCAAGTTTGGTTGCAAAATTACCATTAGCATTACCACTCAAGTCACATATTGGAATTTACATAGAGTAGTTAGTCTTAGTCGTAGTTTTAGTTAACAAATCAATTCTAAGGCTAATTTAGCTTAGCTAACAATACTATGCTAGCCCTATACAGCTTGTCTCTTTCAGCTGGGCACAAAAATTACCTTAAACCTGCCGTATAAACCAGCGCTCTAAAACACAGTTAAAAAGGTGTTTTTTTGCAATAGTCAACACATTTTTTCGCAGGTTGTTATTAACTATGACACACTTTTTGACCATTGGATAAATTAAATATCCTATCCTGTATTTTTTAATTTGCTTCTCAAAGAAAAAAATACAAAACTACAAATTTAAAATATTTATTGTACACTTTTCAACATTTTTAAGATTCCAGCAAACAAGCCAACAACACACAATATGTTTACCTAAGCAGTGCAATTCTAGTTATGAATTTACCTCAGCAGTGCTATTCAAGTAAAAGACTTGGCCAATAGTGACAATCTATTCCTAAATTTACATCAGTAGTGTCGTTTCAGTCTAACATCTACCTCAGCAGTGCAAGTTACATTATTAGCAGTACTACTCAGTACAGCAAACTACCATTAGCAGTACTACTCAAGTCACACATTGGAAATTACACAGAGTAGTTAGTCTTAATCATAGTTTTAGTTAACAAATAAACGCTAAGGCTAAATTAGATTATATATACATATATATTGCCGTTTTAAACCAAATAATTTGCTGTGATGCACAACATATATTAACAACCCTTAAGGAATACAGCAAATGAACCAGTCCTGTCCAGCAGGCGTGACCTCTGCCCTCTGGTTCATCCCGTAACCCACCACAGCAGCACAGGTCATCTAAACTCATTCATCATCATTATTACAGCGCTGACATTATTTATCCTACTGAGGGCAACAGGAGGTCTTCTGAAAGACACAATTACCTCCCAGCTAGTGAAAGTGAACGAGTTATATAAATGTAACATAAACTCAGTGATTACAGAATGACATGTTGTAATAGTTTCGGAATGATGGTAAAATCTAACGATTTAGGGAATGATGTGTTTGAATGTAATGGATTCAGAATGATATATAATGACAGTAGTTGTAAAAAATGTGTAAATGTAATGGTTTCGAGATGATACAGTGCTACAGTAATGATTCCTCATTTACAAATTGAAATGCAGTAATTTCAGAATGATGGCTAAATCTAACCATTTAGGGGATGATGTGCTTTATTGTAATGGTTTCAGAATCATGTGCTCCAATGTAACGGATCCAGAATGATATTTAATTGCAATAGTTGCAAAATGATGTGTAAATTTAATGATTTCAAGATGATATCTAAATGCAATGATTTCAAAAAGATGTGTTACAGTAATGATTTCTCACAATAAAATGCAGTGATTTCACAATGATGTGTCATGTGCTGATGTAATGATTTCAAATCTACTCTTTGTAATATATTGAGTTCAGGACATAGGATTAGACATGTCATGATAATTATTTTATCGACATGACCCTAGTTATGTTTGATAATGGTGATATCTGTCGTCTATTGTGTTTGTTTGTGTGTTTGTTCATATATATAAAAGTGAGCAGTATTTTATCCAGTCATGCAATACAAGACCAACACTTCAATAACTGTAAATCCATAAAAAGTGCTTTTTTGAAATATATAGCCAAATAATTTCGGTTGCTGAATATTTGGTGCATCTCTAATCCCCTAGTCAATCCATACACACAGTGTGGACTGACTGCAGTAGGTGAATTAAAAAAAAGTATATATTTATATTTCCCAAACTATTCTTATTATTAATTAAAATGCTGTTTTCTTTCAAATGTTATAATTGTTTTGTCATGCTATTATTCTATTATCATCATGTCAGTGGCATTTAAATGTCCTTAAGAAGACAAAAATATCGTTTATCACAATACATTTTTTGGAATATATGTAGTATCGTAACATGCATACACTGGATAAATGCAATGGTTTCAGAATGATGTGTTCTTATTTAAAGGTTTTAAAATTCTGTGTGATTTTAGATATTTTAGGGTAATGCATAGATGCAATACTTAATACAGAATGATGCGCTTAAAAAACATTTAATGTGGAAGTAAAGATGCAATAATTTTAGAATAGTTTGTAAATGCAACGATGTCCTATTTGTAGGCATGCATCTAATACTTAATATATTTTTAAGGGCTCTGTACTGACAACATTCCATCATATCTAACTGTATGTCTCTAAAGACACCAACAATCAATGCAATGAATTAAAAACAGTGTGCAAAGGTATATATTACAGAATGACGTTTGTGAATGTGAGCGTTAAAAAAATTCCCACTGAAATATATTTGTGTATCATCTCTGTATGAATTTTAATGTTACAGTTTCTGCAGCCTGTATGACACGTGTTGATGTCATGAATTCAGCATCGTGTCAGTTCCGCAGATTTCATTCCTCCGCACGTGCTCGTCTCTCATAATTCTCAAGCAAACCAAGCGGCAGCAACACGCAACACGGCAGCAATGACGGACTCAACTCCGTAATCAGCTGTTTCGATAAAACGTACACAGTAGCTGCCTCAGCACCAGTTCAACCAGTAACTGCATTAGCACCAGTTCAATCAGTTTTTCCCGGTTGTTTAGATAAAACACCAACAGTAACCGCAGCAGCAGCCAATCAAAACGCTTAAGTTCACGCGTACTTACACGAACGCGTGGTAGATGAAAGCCCACGAGCGCGGTCTCTCCAACAGGTTGTACAGGCAGTTCTGAATGCGCCGGTAGCGCGCGTTCCTGCGGCCACCGTGCGCTCCGTACAGCAGCGGCTTCCCGAGCAGGCTGAGGCGCGCGCCACGCTGCTTCCCGCGCTGGCCCCCCTCGGCCGCCGAGCCCGAGCGCGAGGACGCGGAGGCGCACGCGGGGCGCGCAGCCTCGGCGGCGTCCAGACTGTCCTTGGCTCCATGGGCCGGGGACGCGCTCAGCCACGGCGCGGGACCGCCGCCTTCGACGCCGCTGTGGTTCCGCGGCATGGCATCAGCCGGGCGTCACGGCATCACTGTCCCCGTGAGGGCGCGTGGCGTTCGGTGCGTAAAGAAGCAAGAAGAGCGTGGGAACATGAGGGGGGGAAGGGGGTGGTCGTGGTCCTTTGGGGGTCGCCTCGGTTATCGGTTATCCGGTAATGATTGATGTGTGCACGCGCGTGGACAAGGAGGAAAAGTCACTCCCGCGCGCTTCAAAAACAGAAGCGAAGACTCCGCGACTCCACGAGACTCGCGCGCCGCGTTCTGCGCTGTGCGAGCTGCTCCGCTTTTTTCCACCTGTTTTGGACGTGATTGGCCAATAAGTTGCAATGGGGGCGGGGCTTGGCGGAATAGGGGTGGTGTAAAAACAGTTGTTTTTTTCGGGTGTTGCTCAAGCCCACAGCGCGCGCTTCTGCAGCAGCGTTATTAGAGTTGCGTTATGACGCTGCGCACAATAAATTATTCAGCCAGGTCCAACAATATCCATTCAAATTCTCCATATTACTGTTCTGAAAACATTTGTAAATGAGAGAAAAAGAAAATTAAAAAATTATATATATATAAATTATATATATAAACACAATACAGAAAGTCCACATTTTTTCCAGTAATAACCAACCATAAGTACAAATAAATATACAATAATACAGCTCTGGAAAAATTAAGAGAGACAACAAATTATGAGTTTCTTTGATTTTAACAAACTGAAAACCTCTGGAATATAATCAAGAAAGATGGATGATCACAAGCCATCAAACCAAGAACTGCTTGAATTTTTGCACCAGGAGTGACTAGCATAAAGTTATCCAAAAGCAGTATGTAAGACTGGTGGAGGAAAACATGCCAAGGTGTAAAAATCTGATGAAGTGTTTAATGCAGAAATATAAAAAATGATCAAGGGTTCACGACCTTTCAAGCACCACTGAATTGCGGAGTGTGTTGAGTATAAGGACCTGGTAGCCAAATGAAGCACTTCTGTTCAGAGTGTTGAATTTTCATATGTAAAAAAACGCACATATTTGAATGCATTTTCAGTGTGGAAATCTCACACCCCTGAAATTCAATTCCCACAGTTGTCACTGAAGTCATCCATCATGGGGTTTGGCCATCATTTGCTCATCTTCAGTCTAACACCCTCTCGTGCCCCCTGAGACCGCTTGTGGAAACTTCCTACAGACTTTCTAGGTATTGTAATTTATGCAGCTCTGGAAAAAAAAAAAAATTGCACCAGGAGTGAGTAGCATAAAGTTATCCAAAAGCAGTGTGTAAGACTGGTGGAGGAGAACATGATGCCAAGATGCATAAAAACTGTGATTAAAATCCAGGGTTATTCCACCAAATATTGATTTTTGAACTTTATGAATATGAACTTGATTTCTTTGCATTATTTGAGGCCTGAAAGCTCTGCATCTTTTTTTTATTTCAGTCATTTCTCATTTTCTGCTAAATAAATGCCCTTAATGACAATATTTTTATGTGGAATTTGGGAGAAATGTTGTCTGTAGTTTATAGAATAAAACAGCAATGTTCATTTTACTCAAACATTTACCTATAAACAGCAAAATCAGAGAAACTGATTCAGAAACTGAGTTGGTCTCTTAATTTTTTCTAGAGCTGTAAAGCAGCTATGGATTTTCATGTTTTTATGTGTAAAACATTTATTATGGTCCCATCAAAACCCTGTGTGAGCATGTGTCCACAGACTTTTGGACATGTACGGTTGTTGAGTTGCTTTCACAAACAGGTGCAGAATTTCAGTTAAGCTGCTGAGATAAGTATCTTCTTCCGACAGGGACCCAGAACAGGAAATGAGACAATTTTGCAATTTTGTCTTATCTTTTTTTCAATGTGTAAGAACGCACTTCCTCTCTGATCATCTCATCTAGCTTGGGAATAAACATCTAAATGTGAGAGACCGCACACGAAACAACATATAAGAATGTTTAGCAACATTTTGAAGAATTCCAGGAAGGTTAGTCTACAATGTTACAGAAATAATGGTCCAGAAATGTTCTAAAAATGTGTGATATAAGACGGATTTGCATTATAATGTAATTAGAATGTTTCTTAGATAACATTCACAGATAGACTAATACCAACATTATGAAAACTATAAAAAGTTCTAAGAATAAACAGAAAACTTGCAAGAATGGAGATCTTTGCGTTGAATCAGAGTTTAGTCTGTTGTCATTAACAGCTTCTTTTCTATTGGCTTCTTTCACAATCTATTTGCATAGTGGGTGTGTCCAACAGTTTCTGACTAACACTCACCATCAGTGTGTAGTCACCCCCACTCTGCGCTACTTTAGGTAAACTTGGTGATTGTATATTATGATTAACTGCTTCTGTGTTGTAGGCTGTAAGAACAAGCATCATTTTATGGGCTGCAGTAACTCTGTGTTGGCTGTGCTCTCAATACTTTTAGTTCTTTACTGTTTTCTGTCTTTATCTACTTTTCTATAAGTATTAAATACAGAAATTGCTGAAAGAAATAAAAAAGAAGACTAAATACTAATCTACAATTTTTATTCGCCCAATCATCACATTTAAAATAGAAATTTTATGCAA
Source organism: Astyanax mexicanus (assembly GCF_023375975.1). NCBI lineage: Eukaryota > Metazoa > Chordata > Actinopteri > Characiformes > Acestrorhamphidae > Astyanax > Astyanax mexicanus. The sequence continues at coordinate 32,247,675 of NC_064428.1, forward strand.
AGCAATTGATAAAAATAATTAAAAAATAATATAATATATATTTTGGTTGGCGGAAATTATATTAATTATATTAATTATATTTATTATATTAATTATATAATTCTTACTAAAACCAGTGTAGTATACTTGAGTAAATAAAATATATAAGTTCAGGAAAATCTTAATTTCAAATATATAGAGTATATTTCTAGAATTTCCCCTCGGGGATCAATAAAGTATCTATCTATCTATCTATCTATCTATCTATCTATCTATCTATCTATCTATCTATCTATCTATCTATCTATCTATCTATCCATCCATCCATCCATCCATCCATCCGGCCATCCATCCATCCATCCATCCATCCATTTATCTATCTATCTATCTATCTATCTATCTATCTATCTATCTATCTATCTATCTATCTATCTATCTATCTATCTATCTATCTAGATGTAAATTTGTTGGTTAAGTTTGCTGTACTTAAAAATTACATTACATAAACTTTAAATTTATTATGTGATTAATTACAACAAATGTTTTGAGTTTAGTCGACTTATTGGGCTTTACATTATGGGATGGTAAATAAAACAACTTTAATTTAGTTTTCGTACTTCGGAAGCACAGATGTTATTTTCGTTTCTTTAATTTCCTTCATTACATTATTACTACTTCCTATCTGCTCATTTCCTGTTCATTAATAACTCATTTCCTAAACACAGCCCCCCTCCAGATGTGGCGGCGGTCCCGGCCCCCGGCCCCCGGCCCCAGTCTGGGGTGTAATCAGTGGTCCGGTGACTCTGTGGAGTGTGAAGTAATAGAACTGTAATTGGTCACATTAGGATCAAAAATTAGTCCCAGAATTACATCAGTGCTGGATCATCAAACGCTAAAAATATACGCTCCACCATCTGCCTGCTCTACAGCTGGAGTAATGAGACCCGGACCGGCGTACAGCCGCCGTTTACGGGGGGAAAACTGCCCCCAGAGTCAGGGGCGTAGCAGCAAATTCTGGGCCCTGTACACCCTCTATGTTAATGGGCCCCTATCCATGCCAGTAAACAAAGGAAAGTGAGCGAAAAAAAAATCAGGATTTTCATGGGCCCCTCTCACTACTCGGGCCCTGGGTAGTCAGGTCCACTTTTCCCCCCACTACCACGCCCATGCCCAGAGTGACCCAGAAAAGACCACAAATGGAGGCGGTGAGGAGACCATCAGGCTGAGGCCATGCTGGGTTATTAACAGCAGGAGACGAGGAGGTATCTGCTTAACTCTTAGAGCCCTACGGACGGATTTTACATCCAAAATCTCACCTTGTGTTCTCAGCTTAATTACTCAGGAATCCCTTCACACATCAACATAATCCATATATGGTTAGAAAGGGCGGGGCTTACTCTTTCTAAAAATAGGATCACATCCCAGTGAGGTAAAGCTATATCTACAAGAAACCCATTGAGAAAAACACCTAAAAAAGTGCGATTTCTTCCCCAACCAATATATATTGTTTACCTTTAGTGCTTCAAACATATTTATATGATGTTTCAAACCAAATAATATCAGTAAATAAAGACTCAAAAGTGTCCACAGAAAAAAGTGTGTAACTACCTGCTTTACTCAAACTAAAGCTAGGCTACTTTATATAGTTTTTATTTTACTTGCACATTTTTACTAAGTAGTTATTTAACACTAAACATTTTTATTTATTTCGATTAAAAAGTTGACATTTTTATAGTATATATTTTTCTTTGTGTGTGCTGATCCTCAAAATACTGAAAGGCATAGTCTGCTCTGAGTGTCAGGTTTCTAATAAATTAATCTACATGTATCCTAGAGGTGTGATTATTGATTATCAAGAAAAATAGCTCCGCCTGATGCTGTTTCCCGATGTATTTTTTCAAAGTAATAATTAATAAACCATGTAATGAACTCAAATCATCAATATTATTATGCTTATTCAACTCATAAACACTCTAGTCTAACCATTTTTGAAAATATATCTTAGGTGTGAATATATTTAAAGTCTATGCATTCAAAAATAAGTAAAAAAATAAGTTAAAAAAACAGCCGCTTGGTAAAACTTTGACAAAAACATGATCAATTCCAAGAAAATATAACAATTCTGCTTCCTTTAACATTTTAAATGATTATATTTTTGAGCAGCCGTATGTCTTCTGGAGTAAAAGAGATCAGGGCATGTGTCTGTCTGATATAATTACTGTGTTATAAGACCTGAAAGAGGAACTGACAAAAACGGAGAGAAAACACACCAAAACAGCCTAGAGTTCAAAGGGTTAATTAGCGCAGTAAAAGCCTCCTGGGGAGTGTGTGTCTTGGGGAGTCTGGGGAGGGGATTTTTGAGGTGTTGAGTTGTGTTAAATCACACTTCAATCCATAAAACCACAATCACAATCCAAGTAAAAGTGTTGTTGTTATTTTAGAAGAAGCTCTTCAAAAGTTTCTCTAGAGTTTTTAAGTACATAAAAGGAAAGGTTGAATTTATAGAAGCTAGAAATGGGTCAAAATCTATATTAAATATAGCTTGAGGAAACTATACGTCACTATATGTCGTTACATTAGACAAAAACAGTTTGTTTAAACTATTGTAGATTTGTCAACAAAAATGTTAGCATGTGCCAGAGATTTCTGTAAGTCTTTAGCTGACACTCTAGGATTCTTCCTCACCTCATTGATCTTTCTGCGCTGTGCTCTTGCAGTCATCTTTACAGGACTTTACCATGCCTAGGGAGAGTAGCAGCAACAGTGCTGAACTTTCTCTATTTGTAGATCGTCTGTCTTACTGTGGACACATGAACATCAAGGCTTTTAGATAAAAACTTTTGTAACCCTTTCCAGCTTCATGCAAATCAACAATTTTTGAACATAGGTCGTCTGAGAGCTCTTTTGTGTGAGGCATGATTTACATCAAGCAATCAAGCTTCTTAAGAACAGCAAACTTTCAAAACTGGTGTGTTTTTTTATAGGGCGGGGCAGCTTTAACCAACACACATCAACACACCCAACACACTCATCCTGGCTCCCATTAGCTCTTAGAAACGTCATTAGCCTCACTGTGTGAATGTTAACATGTTCTTTTCAGTAAAACCATCCAAATCATAGACTGTATATAGCTGGACAGAGCATCGTCTCTCAAAAGTGAAGCCACCACAGGTCGGGCGCCCCCTGCTGTTCGGCTGCAGAAAGCTGTGTAACTCCACCCATCCCCATAGGTTTCAATGGCAAAACAGACAACTTTCAATCAGGTTTTTTTCTAATATACTGTAATTCTACCTCCATTATTTAAATGCAGCAGCTAGTGTACCCTCTGCTTATATTGTTACATTTTTATATCCCCACAGAATTCGGTTTTTAAAACGTTATTCAGCTCTATTTAAAAAAGGTGTGGTTATTGTAAAAGGGCTGCTTATGAGCGGGACCAATAACAGACCGTCAGCTCCGCTCCGCCCGTTGTGCAGTCTGTGACCGGGAGGCAGCCCACAGGGGCGGGGTTATTTAAATGAGTAGGTTGCTATCCACAGTCTTTCTCCTTCCTCTGGTCTCTACTGCGCAGAATTGGGTGTCAGGATCGCCAACATGGCGGAAGATTTTGGCTTCATTTTCATTGAATGAATGGGAACGGAGACACGGCGTCCATCTTTTTTTACAGTCTCTGATCCAAATATATAATGTTTTGTGTGGTACTGGTTTAAGCAGACTGTGTTTGTCTATTGTTGTGACGTAGATGAAGATCAGAACACATTTAATGACCAATTTATGCAGAAATCCAAGTAATCCCAAAGGGTTCACATACTTTTTTTTCTTGCAACTGTATGCCCATTGTAAATGAATGTATTTTATAGTAGAATGTAAATATATTAAAGATATAAAAGCTTAGATGGACTGGAGATTGTCTGGAGTTCTCTTGAGTCTCTGCACGGATCATCTTCATACTAGACTACATACGTCTGCTATGTTCTTTATACTTCTCTACATCCAATCACAATCAGATTCACTCTCTCTGGATGGAGAGATTTATCTGGATAGGAGTTTTATTGAATGATGAGAAGCCGGAATGAAAACGAGCTGAAATGAAATAGGAGTAACGAGGCTGTTTTTAAAATTTAAGGAGTAGAAAGTTCAGATAATTACGTGAAAATGTAAGAAAATTAAAATGTCGTCTGAAAAATAATAATTACTCCAGTAACGTATAGAAAAACATTATTTCTACTCAAGTAAGGTACCAAAGTATTTATACCTCATTACTCTGGTATACTTCTGGTCCTATAAAGTATCCAGTGCTCTGTAGGAATCCTGCACGTGTACTGAACAGCCTGGCAGACTTCTTCCCTCTGCTGGTGGAAAAACTCATTACTCGTGTCCATGCAATTCTGCCAGTTGAAGAAAAAATGGCATTATTTAAGGATAAAACACTTTATTTTATACATGTTTTGCTTTGTTTATTAATACTGAAATCCCTCAAACTATGAAAAAAACATGGATTCATTTAGTGAAAAAAAGTGTTAAACAAACCAGAATAAGTTTTTTATTTTTGATTATTCAAACTAACACCTCCTCCTTAGATTATCAGCTTTACACATCTTGGCTGGATGATTTTCTCAGTCAGCTTTATAAGGTAGAGTCACCTGGAATTCAGGCTTTCAGTTAACAGCTGTGCTGAACTCGTCAAGAGTTAATTAATTACTTGAATTTCGTGCCTCCTAATAAAGTGTTTGAGAGCATCAGTTGTTAAGTAGTGAAGAGGTAGAGTTACAGGTATACAGTGAATAACAGCTCTATATATATGAGTTATAGCAAAGCAAATAAACGAATCTAAGACAGTATATATACTTTACAGTGTATATATATATATATATATATATATATATATATATATATATATATATATATATATATCCTGCACTATATATACAGATTTGGAAAAAATGACGAGTTTCCTTGATTTTACCAAATTGAAAAGCTCTGGAATATAATCAAGAGGAAGATGGATGATCACAAGCCATCAAACCAAACTGAACTGCTTGAATTTTTGCACCAGGAGTAAAGCAGCATAAAGTTATACAAAAGCAGTGTGTAAGACTGGTGGAGGAGAACACGATGCCAAGATGCATGAAAACTGTGATTAAAACCCAGGGTTATTCCACCAAATATTGATTTCTGAACTCTTAAAACTTTATGAATATGATTTTTTTTTGCATTATTTGAGGTCTGAAAGCTCTACATCTTTTTTATGTTATTTCAGTTATTTTCAGTTATTTCTCATTTTCTGCAAATAAATGCTCTAAATGACAATATTCTATTTGGAATTTGGGAGAAATGTTGTCTGTAGTTTTTAGAATAAAAAACAGTGTTCATTCTACTCAAATAAATACCTATAAATTGTAAAATCAGAGACAATTTCGTTCCCAGTCTCTTTTTACTGTGTTATAATATCACTGACAGTTGGCTGTGGAATATTTAGCAGTGAGTAGTGAGGAAATTTCACGACTGGACTTGTTGTTACCCAGGTGCTGCATCCTACAGTATCACAATACCACAGTGCTGGAGCTCACTGAGCTCCTGAGAGACTCATTCTTTTACTTTCAATGATTGTAGAAGCAGTCCCAGCATGCCTAGCTGCTGCTTTTATAGTATACCTGTGGAACCACATGGAAGTGATTGGAACAACTTCACAATTTAATGATTATGATTGAATAATAGTGTAGTTTAGATAGAAATAGAGAGATAGAGAGAGAGGGAAAAGCAATAATCGTTATAATATAAAGCTTCATGGTCTATTTTTGTAGATGAACCGTTAAGATGACCCCAGCTGACTACAAATTAGTGTCTTTTTCATGCTTCAAATCCAGATTAGAGCAGAAGAAGGGGTCGAGGGCTGTCATGGACAGGTGTCAACAAGCTCTTCTGAGAGATTGGCTTCAGATGTCATGTCTTAATCTCAGCTTTCTTCTGAAATTCAGAAAGAAAAAAATATCCTGCTGTTTTTTGATTATTTTCTCTAATTTTGAAGGTCAGGAAAATGATAAGGGCATAAACATGATATTAATCATATTTAAATCTCGATGCAAGCATTTCTGAGGCCATCTGTTGATCTCCCCCAATATAAGCTTAATGTCTTTAATCACTCCACTTGATTAAAAGTCTAATTTCACAATTTAATGCCGTCTGTAACCCCTGCACACGTTCCAGCAGATCCCCTTCATAAACTCCATTTCGTCGCTGTCCAATGAAAAACACTTATCTCCATTTTTGTCGATTTTTAGTTTACTACATAATTTGAACAGACAAACTGTCCCTTACACTGTACCAAAATTTCTTGATGAACGGACCAATAGAAACTCTTCAAAATGACCTGAAATAAGCTTGTTTTACATTGATTTCTATTGAAGGTTTTTCTCTCTCCTGTAAAGTTGCTGTTTTGGAGATAAGTGTTTTTCATTGGACAGCCACGATATACAAAAAAACATAAACTGAGCATAAGATGAGTGTCCAAATTGGGGAGAGAAACATAAATATAATCAGAAATATAATCAAAAATATAATATAGACAGTATCAGTCAAAAGTTTGGAAACACCTCATTCAGTGTTTTTCCTTTATTTCTTTTATTTAATTTAGTTTCTATATTCTATTTTAATATAAAAGACTTGAAAATAAATAAGGGACACATATGGGATTACATAGTTAACAGTAAAACCTGTTATTCCTTCACATTAATCCCCTGATCTAAACCCGATGAACTGAGATGGTGATTTGAGGTGATTTAATTGGGATGAGCTGGAGCTTCACAGCGTGAAGGAAAAGCAGCAGCAGCTATTGTTCAGCACCTCCAGGAACTCCTTCCTTCAAGATGCTGAGAAAACTATTCCAGGTCACTCTCCCTCATGAAGACGCTGAGATTAAAATCTCACCAAGAGTGTGTAGATCTGTCCTCAAAGATAAACATGATACTTAGAAGAATCTAAAGTATAAAACGTATTCTTTAATATATTATGTTACAGAATAATTTAGCATGTGTTCCTGTATAGCTTAAATATAGCATTCAATATTACATTTACAGTGTAAAAAAAAGAAAGAAAAAAAAAGAAAAAAAAAAAACAGTAAGTGAGAAGAGGTGAGTCCAAACTTTTGACTGGTACTGTATATAAAAAAAAATAAATAAAAAATAAACTTTTGACTGGTACTGTATATTAAAAAAATTTAAAAAAACAAAACTTTTGACTGGTACTGTATTTTAAAAAACTAAAAAAATAAACATTTTACTGGTACTGTATATTAAAAAAAATAAAAAAATAAACTTTTGACTGGTACTGTATATTAAAAAATAAAAAAATAAACTTTTGACTGGTACTGTATTAAAAAAAAAATTAAATAAACTTTTGACTGGTACTCTATATTAAAAAAAATAAAAAATAAACTTTTGACTGGTACTGTATATTAAAAAAAAATAAAAATAAACTTTTGACTGGTACTGTATTTTAAAAAATAAAAAAAATAAACTTTTGACTGGTACTGTATATTTAAAAAAATTAAATAAACTTTTGACTGGTACTCTATATTAAAACATTTAAAAAATAAACTTTTGACTGGTACTGTATATTAAAAAAATAAAAAAAAATAAACTTTTGACTGGTACTGTATATTAAAAAAAATAATAATAAATAAACATTTGACTGGTACTGTATATTTAAAAAAAAATAATAATAAACTTTTGACTGGTACTGCATATTCAAAAAATAAAAAAATTAAACTTTTGACTGGTACTGTATATTAAAAAATTTTAAAAAATAAACTTTTGACTGGTACTGTATTTTAAAAAAATTAAAAAATAAACTTTTGACTGGTACTGTATATTAAAAAATTAAAAAATAAACTTTTGACTGGTACTGTATATTAACAAAATTAAAAAATAAACTTGACTGGTACTGTATATTAACAAAATTAAAAAATAAACTTTTGACTGGTACTGTATATTAACAAAATTAAAACATAAACTTTTGACTGGTACTGTATATTAACAAAATTAAAAAATAAACTTTTGACTGGTACTGTATATTAAAAAAAATAAAAAAATAAACTTGACTGGTACTATATAATAAAAAAATAAAAATAATAAACTTTTGACTGGTACTGTATTTTAAAAAATAAAATAAAAAAACTTTTGACTGGTACTGTATTTTAAAAAATAAAATAAAAAAACTTTTGACTGGTACTGCATATTAAAAAAAATAAAAAAATAAATTTTTGACTGGTACTGAATATTAAAAAAAATAAAAAATAAATTTTTGACTGGTACTGTATATTAAAAAAAATAAAAAATAAACTTTTGACTGGTACTGTATATTAAAAAAAATTAAAAATAAACTTTTGACTGGTACTGTATATTAAAAAAATAAAGAAATTAAACTTTTGACTGGTACTGTATATTAAAAAAAAAAAAAAAAAATATATATATATATATATATATATATAAAGATATTAAATACAAGAAGAACAGCACGCAAGACAATTCTTCCACACACTTTTTTTTTTATTTGGAAATAATAAAAATGAACTCTTTTTTTAATATAAAACATACACATCATTTGAGCCACATCTTTATACAAACGAAAATGTTGCAAGTGAATACTTTGTATAATCCTAGTTTCTTTTTTTATATATATATGTTTTTATTTTATCTTGACTCAGTTTCAGTGGAACACATATTGCAGGTTGTAAACAATCAGCTTTTTTTTGTTTTTGTTTGATGTTTTTCTTGTCATTTTCTCGTAATTCTCTACCCAGTAATACTGATAATAAAGTAGAATGAAAACCAGCTTGACGTGATAAAAGAAAAGAACATATTGAGTATTGGTCTTTTTTCCTTTTAATTTTTTTTAATTAACTTTTTAAACTTCCCCCGAGCCGATCGTCTGTGTTGTAGCCGTTAGCCGAAGTAAAGGACTTGAGTTTTTAAAGCACAGAGATGAGCTGGACGTTCTGAACGAAGGGATGGGTGGATGTAGGGATGCTATTGGACGATTCAGCGAGCGTTGAGGATGGTTGAGGGTGGAGACGCTGTGATTTGGCCCCGTGGAGTACGAGGGGTTTCTCCGCTCAGCGGCCCCTCGCTCTAAAATCAGGAAATCCTTGGCCCCGAATATTGCAAATATGGCTTAACCAGACTATTACTACATGGTAGTTTGATAGCTACAGATATATTCATTTTTATTAATATATTTAAATATTTATTCATATATTTACTTTTATTTGTACATATATTTTTCCTATTTGTTCTAAATCTGTAGAGAGAGAGTTATTTATCGGATTTATACACATTTCATATTTATATCATCACTTTTTTTTATTATAATCTCTTTCTTGTAGATTCTCTTCTTCTATCAGGAGGTAAGTTATGTATGTTTTTTTTATATGAATTATGTCATAAAAAAGTAAAAGGACTTAAAATGAGATATGATTATTATTATTGTCATTATTATGTTCGGTGGATACAGTCAATTTTACAGTACAGCACAGATTTCCTTATTAAAAGAGGAACGAACGTGAAGATTTCAAAATAAAAGTTCAAAAATAAATAAATAAAATTAAATTAAAAATACCCCACCCCCAAAAAAACAACATTCATCACTGGAATGGAGGGATAAGTACTGGACTTTCCTGGATTTTCTTGATTTTTCTGTATTTTTCTTGCATTTTCTGGATTATCTGGATTATTTTTAGATTTCCTCTTATTTTTAAAAGCTGATCTGAAAAGTCTACCAGTGAGTGTTGAGTGTGAATGGCTTTAGTTTCGTAGTTTTTATCTCTTTATAAACGAGTACAAGCAAACTGTACAAGTACATGCAACAAACAAGCTGGCCTACTGTATGTGGAACTAACACGTATCTATCTCTGTAGGTTTTTTTATGTCGTTTTTTATTTTTTTCCTTCTATTTTTGTCTGTTTTAAAAATAAAATAAACGAAAGTGCATGCAGCTCAGAACAGTTCTGAGTCATGCTCTGCCCCCTTGGTGGGAGGGGCCTGTGGCCTGACACACTATTGGTGCTTGTTTCGGCAATGGCAAGATTGAAAATTAAAATTATTTTTTAAATTAAAATTAAAAAAAGATGTGTGAAGGGGAACTGGCATGATTTTTTAAATTTTTTGTTGTTTTATTTATTGTTTTTTTTTATAGTGATGGAAAAATTAAAATTTCCTGAAATTTAAATATTTTTAGTTAAAACACACCTTTAAATATTTATATAATCTCAAAGATTTATTTTGTAAACAGACCAAGTCTCACTGTCTCAACACATGGATGGCATGTAATACATTCTTTTTAGTAAACTATACATAATGTATTACATACCATCCATGTGTTGAGACAGTGCATTATGTGTGTTTTAACTAAAAATAAATTATAATATATTATGTATTATAAATTATAGTAATTGTAATTAGGTAATATTGTATGCAGAAATGAAGTAAAGTTTACTAAAAGAAAGGATTGATTCAGTAAAAATAAATGAAGTAAAGTTTACTAAAAGAAAGGATTGACTGAAGTTCAGTTCACTTATTTACTCTATGTAACATTTAAGTCTTGAAACCGAGTTGAAGTTACTTAAATTCATCTGAAATTAAATTTACTTAAAACAATTAGCGTAGCATGAGTGCCAGTGCCACATTGTGCTGGTTCCCCTCCACCTTTCTCCTTTCTTTAATCTTTCAATCATTAGAAATGTGAGCAAATTTTAGTCAAGCTGGAGTCTTTGGCCAATGGCTTGTGATCTTTTTTAGACTGAAACAAAAGCTGCAACCGAGGCTTCTTTACTAGCATGGATGCTAGCGAATATTGCTAGCGCGGATGCTAGCACAGTGTGCTAGCAGGGATAGCACAGAAAAAGGTTGTAGAGTAAAGTAAAGTAAAGCAAAGTGAAGTAAAGTGATGTGACAGTACTGTGTATGATTGATTGATTAATTTATGACTCATTTGATGCACTAATGCACTAATCATGGCAGCTTGATAGAAAAACGCTATTGAATCACGTGAAAACCGTAGTTAGGTGAAACTGAAAGAAAAACGGAGAGAAAAAAATTCATTTCATGATCAAAAATGTGTCTTATCTGCAGACACTCTTCTTCCAGTCTTTGTTTTATTTTTAAGTGTGTATTTTTTTTTTCTTATTCTCTGCATCATTTTCACCATGCATACAGTACATTAGACGACACAAACCTCGTAAAAATCTGTGTGCCAGAGGTATGAAAAGAATCCGCTGAACCAATAAGAACGGAGGACACGTTTTTGAGGACGCGGCGGCCTCCGTCGGTCATGGTAAACATACTGAAAAAACAGGTACTTTCGTCAGGAAAAAAGATGGACCACAGCTCGGGGTCCTCAAGGTTTAGGCACCAAGAAAGGCCCTGCACGCCTGAACGACCTCCATAAAAAGGGGGCGGCCCACTTTTTAAACTTTAACGTCTTTTTTTTTCTACGATATTTTCTACGCTTTCCTTCCTTTCGCCGGATTTAAAGTGGGTCTCTACGGAAACCCAACAATCCCTTGGTCGGAGGTCGTCTTTGTGGGTTGTATTTTTTTTTTTTTTCCTTGGGTCGATACATTCTGATGCTCTGTTATTAATTATTTTATTATTATTATTAAAAACTAGCTAAAGTAACTAACGTACATTTCGTTAACACGGACTAAAGTGAAAATCACCCTGCTTGCTTTCAATAGCGCTGAATTCTTCTCAGAGTCACGTTAAAATTAGTGCTTCCCATGTAGAACCGTAGATCAGCAGCCCTAATTCGTTTCTGTTGTGACAAACGATGAGAAAAAAACAAAATAAAATAAAAGCAAACGAAAGACAGACAAAAAAACAGACTATTTGTCTACTTTGTCGTAGACAAACAAAATCGCATCACAGAATTTGTACGCAATGTCTCGTTTCGTTTTTCACAGAAGAGAAGAGAAAAATATAAAATAAAAACAGTACGAACCCAAACGTTAAGCGACAGGAGTGATTGTCAGATTTCATCAAAGCTTTGTGTTTTTTGTGTGTTTTTTTTTTAATTCATCGCATTTTTTTTGTCGGTCAGCCTCTGATTGTTGTCCTTGTTGGGTGTCTCTCGTTCTTTTTCTCTTTCTTGCTCTTTCTTTCTCTCTTTCTGGTTGTATATATGTATATATATATATATATATGCAGTGTGCTTCAGAGCCTCGCAGATTCCTAGCTCTGTAGTAGCTTCTTCGTAGCTTCTTCGTAACTCCGCCCACTACGACCGAGCCGCTGCAGGCGTGGAGGAACTGTCCAGAGACGACTGGGAAGCCCGTCGAGTGAGCGAGGCCAGAGTGGGGTCTACTAAGGAGGAGGGCGGAAACAGTTTGTACCAGCCAATCACGTTGCTGGCCAGGTCCAGCTCCTCCAATAGGATTTGTGCTACTCCCATGAAGGATTTGTGGTCCATTCTTCCGTAGTCTCCCCAGACGATCACCTTACAATCAAGAGACGACCAAAAAAATGTTATACTATTGAATCAACATTTCCAGTATTTGACCGATGCTTTAAAAATGCTTTAAAAGTGCTTTTAAAAGGTGCTACAAAAGGTTTATTCAAGCAAAACCGTAGAAGAACCTCTTTTAGTTCTTGGAAAACTACTTGAAGATACTGTGAGTCTTTAGAACCTTTAAATTGGGCTTGTAAAAAATCTTGTATTGATTATATAATAGCAAATAAGCCTAAAGGCAACCCACAAGCAGTGTTAAAGCAGGACACGTTTTACACATGCATTTCTGGACAAGCTGAAAGATACAATAGCAGCATCTTAAGGCAAAGAAGTACTGCACCTGGACTGACGTGGTAGAGTAATATTACAAGACTCTATATATATCACTAATATGCCATTACGCATGTCATGTGAGCACTGTCCTGCTGCCTTTCTTGCACAGATGCACAGTGTAATAAGCAGCATGCTAACAATTGAGGCTCTATTCTCCCTATTTGAGTAATGTTCTAACTCATATTGTTGCAAAAACTATCTAACTAAGATGAATGTTACAGCGTAGAATAAGGGCTCTGGGTGGTCTAGCGGTCTAAAGCGCTTCCACTATGATCAGGAGTTCGCTGGTTCGAATCCCGGTCATGCAGCTTGCCATCAGCTGTCGGAGCCCTGAGAGAGCACAATTGGCCTTTCTCTCTCTCTGGGTGGGTACAGTAGATGGCGCTCTTTCCCCTCATCACTCCAGGATGATGTGGATCAGCACAAAGCATCTGTGAGCTGATGTATCAGAACCGCCGAACGCACTGCGATGCTACTCAGCAATAATGCATCAGTTGAGCCATATACTTTTTTAACATGTTGTATTAAACTGGATATTAAATTGTGATATTTGTTTTAAGCTTTTTATTCATAATTAGATTTAGTGAAAATTAGAGAAGAAGCCCCACTCCTCACCTGTAACACTTTACCCTGTGGGCTCTCCTCGAACTGAAGAGTCTGCTGGTACAGAGGCTCCAGCGTTTTTCGTGCAATCTTCGTTTTCTTTTTGGCTACGTACGCCCCGTTATCCAGCAGGTACACCTTAACATAAGGAGCTGAAAGAAAATCACATACAGTACATTTATTAAGTTCATTTAATTAACATTTTATTCTTCCTAAATAATAAAAATTAAGGTTAAAAAATAAACCTTATAATAAGTGCCTCTAAAAACTTTTTTTTGTTTTGTTACACATTAAAAATCAATGTAATAACATTGTAACTCCTGGTGAAGTACACCATATTTGAGTATTTTCTATTTCTATATATAGATTTTATAGTAGAACAGTCTTATTTTCTGTGCATTACAGAAAACAAAAAGTCCAAAAGTAATTTTACATTTTTCCCAGTCACTCGAGATAATTCAGGTCTGAAAGAGTTAAGGGTTGAACAATAATGATTCATTGCTGCACTACCTGCCCCCTTTCTGAAGATATACAATAAAGCCATAAAGTTTAATAGTTAAGCAGCAGCAGCAGCTAGGTTGCTGAACTTTAGAGCTACAATGCTGTAGCTAGTTATATCTGTATCAGGTAATGAATGTTAAAAGTCTCAGTGTTTAGAAAGTGTAACGATGTTCGACATCTTATGATGAGAGAGAGAGAGAGAAAGAGAAAGAGAGAGAGAGGTGGAAGACTGACTGAATGAATGACTGAAAGACTGACCAGGGAGTGATTTGGATCCTGGTTTTTGGATCAGGCCCCGGGCTCGGATCACCTCCACCTCCAGCTGACCCTTCTTATTCACCATGCCGATCTGGATGTCCCCTGCACAGCGTGGGGGCAGCGTTCATCCAACGTGAAGAAACAGAGACAGAAAGATAAAGAGCATGAGGGTGATGTTCAGAAACGTTCTCTATGCACAGTGGAATAAAAGAATCTGAAGATTTAACTGACCAATAGAAGGCGTGGCTAAGGTTTGTCGGCCAACCAGCTGTGCAGGACCCAGCCCGTCTAAGAAGTCGCTGAACTGAGTCTCCACCCTCACGGCCGGGAAGATCGGACTGGAGAAAAAAAACAAGAAAACAGTTTTTACATCAGATCAAATCCATATTATGAATATTTTAACTGCAATATTGTGTAAGAATGAGCCTCTTTGCCCAGCTTCTGACCACAACTGATAAGTTTGGTCTTTTCTACTTTTCAGTGGCTCCTACAATTGTGGAGGGCAATTTCACTAGAATTCAAGAGCTACCACTCAAGAAGGACACGCTTTGCACATGCATTTCTGGACAAGCTGAAAGATACAGAAGCAGCATCTGCAATTTCGCTTGGATTCACACTGTGAGCTATTAGTAAAGAAGGACACGCTTTACACATGCATTTCTTGAAAAGCTGAGAGATATAGAAGCAGCATCTTCAATTTTAATCGGACTCAGACTGTGAGCTACCACTCAAGAAGGACACGCTTTACACATGCATTTCTGGACAAGCTGAGAGATACAAAAGCAGCATCTGCAATTTCACTCAGACTCACACTGTGAGCTATCACTTCAGAAGGACACGCTTTACACATGCATTTCTGGACAAGCTGAAAGATGCAAAAGCAGCATCTTTAATTTCACTCAGACTCACACTGTGAGCTATCACTTCAGAAGGACACGCTTTACACATGCATTTCTGGACAAGCTGAAAGATTCAAAAGCAGCATCTTTAATTTCACTCAGACTCACACTGTGAGCTATCACTTCAGAAGGACACGCTTTACACATGCATTTCTGGACAAGCTGAAAGATTCAAAAGCAGCATCTGTAAGTTCTCACAGAATTACACTGTTTTTATATTTTTATTTTAATGTTTTATATTTTGATTCTTATATTCTTAGTTCATTATTACTCATTTTATTATTTCTCTTTATTATTTCACTTCAATTTTACTTTACTTTTACTATCATCTTTTCTTTACTTTTTGTGTCAATTTGTTTTTATGGTCTCTTAAATTTGTATTAATCTATATTAAATGTTGATTTAAATTTAGTATTTCTTTTATTTATTATTTTTACTATTTTATTCCCTATTTTTTCTCATTTCTTATTAAATGTTTTTAACCCCTTTTTTACCATTAATTCTCAGCAACATTGTAAATAAGGGTCACCCTCGATGTATTCCCTAGTGAAAATAAAGGTTGATTAATTGATTAATTCATTCATTGAGCTACCACTCAAGAAGAGCACGCTTTACACATGCATTTCTGGACAAGCTGAGAGATACAAAAGCAGCATCAAGGGAAAGAACTACTCTATGTAGACTGGTGTGGTAGAGTAATATTGTTAATATTGCTCTACACTAAAATGCTATTACATAGTTCATATGTTTATTGTCCTGCTGGTTTCCACAAAGTTACATATTGCAATGAACTTGCTGAGGTTTTATTTTCCATATTAAAGGTCAGTAGAGCATCAAAAACGGAAACGATTTTAAATGTTACTTTGTGGTACAAATGTTAAATATTGCTCCTTAAAAGCAAAGCTTATAGTCAGATATAGTAGTTATTCCTAAAATGTGTCGATATTGTGTTTAGATATGTTTAAATATACTTATTCAGCTCTGGAAAAAAATAAGAGACTGAATTTCTGCACCAGGAGTAAAGGCATAAAGTTAACCAAAAGCAGTGTGTAAGACTGGTGGAGGAGAACATGATGCCAAGATGCATGAAAACTGTGATTAAAAACCAGGGTTATTCCACCAAATATTGATTTCTGAACTCTTAAAACTTTATGAATATGAACTTGTTTTCTTTGCATTATTTGAGGTCTGAAAGCTCTGCATCTTTTTTTTTTGTTATTTCAGACATTTCTCATTTTCTGCAAATAAATGCTCTAAATGACGATATTTCTATTTGGAATTTGGGAGAAATGTTGTCTGTAGTTTATAGAATAAAACAACAATGTTAATTTTACTCAAACATAAACCTATAAATAGCAAAATTAGAAAAACTGATTCAGAAACTGAAGTGCTCTCTTAACTTTTTTCCAGAGCTGTATGTTATATATGTATGTTATATAATCGTAATGCTGGCTTTCTCTCTTTTCTCTCTATTCTCTCTCTCTGCCGTTTTCTCCAGTCTCAGCAGCTGCAGCTAAAAAGGACGACGGGAGCCGAGCAGCTCCACCGTAATTAAACAAATGTCAAAGAAAATTGGTCAGACATTTTATAGGCTCTGTTTAGCCACAATGCACACGTTTGACTGACGGCTCGGTTGCCGCGGTAACTCACACCGCCTCCCGTTGAGGATGCCGAGGCTATTTCTGTACAGAAACAGCTAAACTTAGAGTGTTCAACAGACGACATGATGCGTACAAAACAAACACATGCTTTATTTATAATATTTGATTAGTATTTATTGTACAGCCAGCCTGAGACTGAGTTCACATTTAGAATTAAAGTCTGGAGAAGTTCTCAAAACTACAAAACCAGACAGACGCTAAAAATGAGTATATAATGCACTTAAAATATATTTAATTCTACATGTTCCAGTATGTATTATTTTGGAAAAATACTATTAAATATTCAGCTTCTACATAAAAAAAACACAACTATTTAATAACCAGTATGAATTATTTAGTAAATACAGTATGGTGACGTATTCAGAATTTTCTATTGTATCGACTATACATTGACCTGGAACCAGTAAAAATTATCGAATTACTGCAATAAATCTTTCAATAACCAGTATGAATTATTCAGTAACTACTCGAACATGGTTCGGTGGCTACTTGAGATTATCCGATAATTTCTATGATTTATTCATTTACCAGTATGAATTATCCTGTTCTATCTACTATTAATTATTCATTAGCCACTGTAACTACTTCAAAAACCAGCATCAATTAATCAGTTAAAACTACCCAGAAAATCTGTTCAGTAACGAGTATAAATTATTCAATGACCAGTATGAATTATTTAAACATTACTATAAAATATTTATTAACTATGTATATTTAAAACCAGTATTAATTATTCAGTTACTACTTAACCATGGTTCAGTAGCTACTAGAGATTATCCAATAATAATTATTATGATTCATTAATTTACCAGTATGAATTACTCTAGTCAATTATACTATGAAACATTTAGTAACTACTATTGATTATTCATTAACCACTGTAATTACTTCAATAACCAGTATCAATTAATTCTAACTACTAGAATCTTTGTTCAGTAACGAGTATACATTATTTAAAGACCAGTATGAATTATTTAATCATTACTACGAAATATTAATTAACTACAATAAATGGTTTAATAACCAGTGTGAATTATTAAGTTACTACTATGACTTATTCAGTAACTGCTTAAACATGGTTCAGTAGCTACTAGAGATTATCCGATAATTATTATGATTCATTCATTTACCAGTATGAATTATCCTGTTCTATCTACTATTAAGTATTCATTAGCCACTGTAACTACTTCAAAAACCTGCATCAATTAATCAGTTAAAACTACCCAGAAAATTAGTTCAGTAATGAGTATAAATTATTCAATGACCAGTATGAATTATTAACTATTATTACTTTTTCAATCTAATATCTAATATAACATACTATAACCTATTTGGTAACGTTTCAAAATTATACTAAGTATACAGTATGAAATAAAATAAAGGTTATAAATTAGTCAATAACCAGTATGAATTTTAGATTAGCCAGTGATTTTTGTCACTGATTTAACTTTTTAGCAAGTACTAGAAACTTTTTTGCAACTAGAAATGATTCAGTAACCAGTATGAATTGTTAAATAATTCCTATTAAATGTTCTGTATGCAACTAATGGATTTTATTTTAACTACTACAATTAATTAATTAATTAGCTAACCACTATGAATTCTTTAGCAAGTGCTTTACAAAAAAAAATATTCTGTAACTACATTGTTTTCATATAACTACTATAAATGAATAATCAACCAGTATGAATTATTTAATAACTACTAGAATCCTTTCTGTAACTACTATTAGTTACCCAGTTACAGTCTGAATTATTTAGTAACTAAAACAATGCAAATTACAAATAAAAACTTAAGTTAGGGATGAATTGTTCAGTAACCAGTATGAATAGTTCTGTAACTACAATTGTGTAATTACAATTTAATAAATATATTATGTAGTTATAAAAGTAAGTAAGGGTATGTTAAACTCATGAAATGTTAAAAAAACTATAATTTCTTCACATAACTACTATATTTGAATCATCAACCAGTATGAATTATTTAGTAACTACTAGAATCCTTTCTGTAACTACTATTAGTTACCCAGTTCCAGTATGAATTATTAAGTTACTACTAGAATCCTTTCTGTAACTACTATTAGTTACCCAGTTCCAGTATGAATTATTAAGTTACTACTAGAATCCTTTCTGTGACTACTATTAGTTACCCAGTTCCAGTATGAATTATTAAGTTACTACTAGAATCCTTTCTGTAACTACTATTAGTTACCCAGTTCCAGTATGAATTATTAAGTTACTACTAGAATCCTTTCTGTGACTACTATTAGTTACCCAGTTCCAGTATGAATTATTAAGTTACTACTAGAATCCTTTCTGTAACTACTATTAGTTACCCAGTTCCAGTATGAATTATTAAGTTACTACTAGAATCCTTTCTGTGACTACTATTAGTTACCCAGTTCCAGTATGAATTATTAAGTTACTACTAGAAACCTTTCTGTAACTACTATTAGTTACCCAGTTCCAGTATGAATTATTAAGTTACTACTAGAATCCTTTCTGTGACTACTATTAGTTACCCAGTTCCAGTATGAATTATTAAGTTACTACTAGAATCCTTACTGTAACTACTATTAGTTATCCAGTTCCAGTATGAATTATTAAGTTACTACTAGAATCCTTACTGTAACTACTATTAGTTATCCAGTTCCAGTATGAATTATTTAGTGAATAAAACATTATAAATAACACCAATTACAAATGAATACTTAATTTGGGGATAAATTGTTCAGTTACCAGTATGAATAGTCCTGTAACTACCAGTAATTACTGTGTAATTACAATGAAACTGATATGTTATGTAGTTATAAAAGTAAGTAAGAGTATCACTTCAATTGTATGTTGGTTAAAAGCTGAACTGAACTTCAAGGTGAAAGTAAATGATTCTCTATTGAATGTAACTCTAAAACTCAAATATTACATTTTAGAGTTAGGTTTAGGGTTAGATTTAATGTTGAGGTTGATCTTAAGATTAGGGTTATGTTTAGAAATAGGTTCTATAGAGAATAATTTAACATTTAACTATGAGTTAACTTACATTTAATAGAGATTGGATTTTATTTGAATGTTATTTGAACATCGATGAGGCATCTTTAATAGACCGTCAAAATAAAGTTTTAGCTTTTTAACCCTCCTATTGTCTTTGGGCTCATTTTGACCCCATTCAATGTATAAAGTCTCTGAAAAATTCAATGTCTTTTCTTAATTTGATGAAAACAAGACAAGAAGTACAAAATAAAATGTTTCAAATGTTTCACTTTCAATATCTTTAAAAGTTTTGCACATATTTGTGTGGTAAAAATTCAGTTTTTAATTTTTCTCTAAATGTCACTTCACTTTAGCCCCTGACCTAACAACACAATGCTTATAATACTTATATTATACTAATATAACGTTATACTAATGTCAGAACCACTGATAATTCATTAAATAAACATAAATTATGTTTAAATGTAATTATAATCATTTTCTGGAGGTTTGAGGATAGTAGGAGGGTTAATAAGTATTTTATTCATTCTGAAGTGTGGAAATTAAAGTAAAATGAATGAAATAAAGTATAAAATAAAGTTCCCTCACCTTCCCTCGGAGTTGTAGCTGGTCATGCTGCCGTTGTTGGACTCGCGGCTGGGCTGCCGGCTCATGTTGCGCTGCAGCTCCACGGCCATGCCCGTCTCCTGACTCCGCTGGATGGTCGTCCCGCCTCCTTTAGACTTCTTATTAGATGCCTCTGGAGACAGACGCACGGGACAGCCAGTAAATACAGCAGCCGGGACAGAGTTTACTGAGGTTTACAGGACCTTAAGTGACTCCTACACCCATTTAGTGATATGAAAAGATCACTTTGTATCTAAACATATTGGCCATTGTATTAGAAATACTGTATTTGCCATATAAGAGAAGTTATAGATTAGTTATCAAATGTACTAGAAAAAAAAATGCTGGAAAATGAAACCCCCACCTCCGTAGAAGTTGTCAGCAGAGGGAAAAAACATGAATTTCTGACCCCTGAGTAAATTTTACATTTCATTAGTAAATCAGAGGAGCAGAGTCTGGAGGAAGAGTGGAGAGACACACAGTCCAAAACTGCTTGAGGTCTAGTGTGAAGTTTCCACCAATCAGTGATGGTTTGTTTGGAGAGACATGTGATCTGCTGGTGTTGATCCACTGTGTTTTATTATCAAGTCTAAAGTCAGTGCAGTTTTGTTTTCCCACAAAATCTTACAGCACTTTATGCTTCTTCCCTCTGCTGCTGACAACTTTTATGAAGATACATTTCATTTTTCAGCAGGACTTGGTACACTGACCACACTGCCAAAAAATAAACACAGGAAATAACATTCCAAACATAGGAAATAAACATAATATTGAAACAATGCAAAATCTTCAGCATTGTACTGTGTGAGAATATTGAATACTGGAGCTGAACAGGATGGATTAATTACCGCAGGACTTACATTAGGAACCTCTACACTTCTTTCTGAGTGCAACTCCTGTATTTTTGCAACAGTTTCTTTGAGGATAATCGTAATTTGAGTGTAATCTCTCTGTGTTTGTGCTGATAAATCTGCAGAGAAGAGCTAACGGCTGCTTCTGTGCTCTCCAGAAACAAAAGCTCAATCTCCTCGGCCGGACTCGCTGTGCTCGAACAGGCAGCGGAGTGCAGAGCGGAGTCTCGCTCCAGGCCTCAGAGTTCCCTAATGTGCTTTTATGTCGGCTTCAAAGAGAACAAGAGCAACAGCAGCAGCAGCAGTGCAAGCACCAGCCCTCCGTACCTCACCCTCCAACCCCCCGACCCCGCCCCTCATACAGACTACTGATGCTGAATACTGCAGAGTCACCTCTCACTTTAAAAAGGCTGGAAAATAGCCACAAGTGCTTTTATTAAAAAGAACACTGGTGTTCTAAAGTCTTCTTATATTCTGGTGTTTTCTTTATTTCTTGTGATTATCATATTAAGACTTGCCATAAGTCATGAACATGTGAGCAAAGTTAGGCATGGATTGTATTACAGGATGTTAGATTAGAAGGTGAGGATTTAGGCCCCAAAATGTAGTTTAAGGGCCTTTCCATCAAATGGGTGCCATTTCTGTTGCACACAAATGTGCACACAAAATAACTTTAATTTGTTTTATTATAAAGCACAGTGCTTGTAAGTTGACCTAATTGCAAAAGTGAGATATGTTAATAAAAACATTAATAAAAACTACTTAGAACACTGAAAAAATTCTACAACAGGAAGTGACATCAGCTGGTTCTTCTGAAGATCATGGGAAGACCAAAATTTCCAAAAAGTTCCCTCATTATTGTTTCTGTATATTTGATCTTATTATATAGTAACTATAACTGAGAAGGTCAATCTCAACACTCATTCCTGTTACCTAAATGAATTCTTAGTAAATATATATATATATATTGTGGCGTGAGGAGGCGGGGGAACCGTGGGTCCGCCCCACGCCGGAACTCACAGCCATGTCTGTCCCAGCCGGTGTGCATTCAGGACTGATTAAGCCGCCAGCTGGGACAGGCATAAAAACTCTGCCTCAGCTCACACTCGAGAGAGACTTGGACTTGGGAGGAGTGAGCCGAGGCCGCACGGACCTTTAAACGACCACTCAGTGATTTATATAGACTCTAGAGCCCCATTGGGCCGAGTTATGCTTATTTAAGTTTGTTTTTGGGTGTGGTGGAGGGCATTTTCGAAAATAAAGGTACGTTTTGAATTAATTTAATCCCCGTGTCTGTGTATCTCTGTGTGCTTCCTCCTTCCGGGTCACAGTGGTCACGCCCCCTACCCCAGGGGCCTACCACAATATATATATATATATATTTTTTTTTTGGGGGGGGAAAATCACATACTCATCATCATGTACTCTTTGTCCTTATGCTAATATCATATCCGCTATTTAGCTATTTTTCATGTTTTTGCTAATTCTATCCTAAAAAATTATTTTTATTACTTTCAGTTATGTTAGTCAAAACATAAAAAGTAACAGGAATGAGTGCCAGTAACATAATTTTTTTTCAGTAACAAGAGTGAGTTCTAGTAACAGGAATGAGTGAGATTAACAGGAGTGTATTTTTGTTATAAATATCAATTACTTGAACATTCATCCAACTATTTCTTTAATATAAAGACTTTCTTGAGAGAAAATCAAAGGATTTAGTGGCCTTGCTTTTAAATAGGCTTTTTAAATCTCACATGAGTTTTGTAACCATCTTTAGATTTAAAACCTTAAAAAAATAAGTAAAGCTGCCTGGGATTGACCAGTACATCGAATAGTAAAATATGTTATTAGATTCAAAGTAAAAAAAAAAATATATGATTAAGGGGCACTGAATACTTTTGCACTTCACAAAACTTTGAAAAACCATGTATTATTTTTATTCCTCTTCACAATAAAAAAAAATACATTTAAATTTGTGGTTGTAAGGTGACAAAAAGTGAAGAAGTTCAAGGGGGTTGAATACTTTTCCAAGTACAGTAAATTTGTAAAGTTTGTATGGTGTTGCTACCTAATTATTTTTGTTACTTAGTTTTTTTCCAATTGCCTTGGAGAGGATCTGAAGTAATTTAAACTTTCCTAAGACAATATTATAATAGAATATAAAACTTTTTAATGTTTATTTTAGAGAAATGCATTTAAAAAGATGCTTTTGCTATGTTCGAGGGGTGTTGGAAACAAACTGTGGATTGTAAAAGCATGTCTAAGAATTTCTTATGTTAAATTTCTGGAAGCTATAAGACACTGAAGCTGTGATCACTGACCCGTCGGGCTGATCTGGGAGGTGCTCCTGCTGCGTCTGTTGCCCACGATGGCGACGAAGCGAGCGTTGAGGCTGCCGCGCCGCTTCTTGCTCCCGCCGCTCACCGTGCCCAGAGCCGTGTCTGATTGGCTGCCGTCCGTCCGCTCCGACGTGTTGATCTCACCGCTCACACTGGTGCTCTTCAGCATGCTGCGACCCGCCGACGACCGCACCTGCCGACTGGAGGAGGCAAGGATTACAGTTATCATACACCATCACACAATCTCAGAGAGGAGGACACCTGAGACACGCCCGAATCTGGAGGCTTTAATGTTTTCATGACTTGTATGAAGTATTTTTATTATCATTAAAGGGGTGGTCCGTAATATTTTGTTTCAAAACTGAAAGCGGAAGCATTTCTGATTGGAGAGGAATATGGATCAAATATTGTGTTTAATGGTACCAGTGTGCTGAAACGACCAATCCTGCTAAGCCTAATATATTCATGTCAGGTCGCTTTTTGCATCTTTACGTACTTAGGCCACACGTACTGCCTCTAAAAGAGGCTCTGGCTCAGTTTTACTGAACGCGAGCGGCTGGTGGAGCAATGGAGACTTCAGAAGAGGAATCTCAGAGCTCAGTAGCTCATTCACTCATAGTAAAACCAAAGAAACGAAGGAGTGAAGATTCTGACTGAGCTCTCTCTCTCTCTCTCTCTGACTGAACATAACCTGGAATCGGATTCATCCACTCCTAAAGGAGACCACGTCACACCCACCCAGTTTAAAATGATTCTTCTTCCGCATGCTCAGTGCAATTACCCATTCTCACCAGAGAGGGCACTAAATCCCCTAAATGCCTAAAGTTACGGACATCAGCTTTAACACACTGACACCATTTAAATTTGATTACGTTTTGGTCTATTTTTATAGAAAACCAACAAAACAATCAAAAAAGTCTGTGTGTTTATCATATAGACATGCTGTTTAACCCTTGTGTGGTGTTCATATTTTTGTTACTCGTTTACTTTGTTACTTGTATTTAATTCAGCAAAATTAAGCAATTCTACATTAAAATGCTTTACACATGCTTGCTTCACCTAAATTGCAAGCAATATAAACAGCTTACATGGTTAATATTTGCCCTTTACCTTTCTTATGTTACATTTCTTTTAAAAGTGCTACTCTTTTTTTAATAAAATGTAAAAGAAAATGAATTAAACTCAAGATATGAGTAGAAAATTTGTTTAGTTTCAAATTTACAAATAAAGCAATGTTTATTAGCCCTTGGCCAAACATACTGTATGTAATATAAATGTGTGTGTGTGTGGGGGGGGGGGGGGTGTACAATGTGTGCTTATCGAAAATGGGTTTTGATATATGTTTTTCACAAAAAATGATCCAATGCCAATGAGTTTGAGTTTGAATTTTTTTAGTATCATTTGATGAAAAATGAAAACGGGTCCCACAGACCCGAACACCACACAAGGGATAAAATAAAATGGTAAATAAATGTCAATAAAAACAGAATGTAATGTTTTGCAAATCTCATAGACCCTTGTTTTATTCAAAACACATCTCAAAAAAGGTGTAACAAAGGTAACAGAAGGTTGGAAAAAAGTAAGTGGTACTAATAAAAATCAGCTGAAATAAGTGCAATAAGTGCTCTTTACTTTCTTCTTATCAAGCCTTTTGTTGCCCCGTTCCAATTTTTTTGAGACGTGTAGCTTCCATCAAGTTCTAATTGTATAAAATTAAAGTGTCTCACTTTTAACATCTGATATGTGTTCTATGTTCTATTGGGAATAAAATATGGGTCTATGAGATTTGCAAATCATTGCATTCTGCTTTCATTGTTTTGTAATTGGAGTTTAAGGGTCAAGAATGACCCGCCACCATGTTTAACAGAAAAGGAAAAGCCTTAAACCGGGGGTCAGCAATTAGGTTTGGTCACGGGCCAGATATTTTCCAAGCTATTACGTGGCGGCTACTAAAAAAAAAATGTGTTTTTTGAAAATCAAGTGTAAAGTATCTAGTAGCTCTCCAGCCCAGAGGGTTGTTGAACCCAATTGTAGAACAGTTGATCTCAAAGCAGGTGAACCAGAGAAAAAAGAGGGAAAAATAAATCAATAAACACGTTCCAATACACTACCGCTGCCATGGCTAGTAAATTGGGACACGGCCAGGAAAAAAATGCCCTTATAAGGAGATAGGGAGCCCAAAAACAGGCAGAAAAAATTTCAAAAGAGAGAGACAGGGTAGGAATGTAAACAAAAGCTCACTAGAGAGTCATTTTATTTATTAATTTGTTTTCATTATCATTCATATAGCTTTTTATTTTTATATACCAGAAGCAGATGCTAACTGCTAAATGCTACACAGTCACAGCTTCACATTGATCCCCCTTTGAAACAGCAGAAAGGTAAAGCTCTTGGTCGCCCCCTAGTGCTGTGGAGGAGCTGGTGAGTGCTTGCTCCTTCTGAGGGAGTTAAGGTACTGCAGGACTGTCGGATTACACTGTTTCCACGCCCTCCAGCACCCAGACTGTTCACATTACTGCCTTCTCCTGGGGAGGGTGTGGTTATAGCGGACAGGGGGAGGGAGGAGGTGGGCCTTTCTGCTCCAGAGTGCAGGAGGGTAAGAGAAGGACGGGCAGCTACAGGGCTAACACTGCGTGGACGGGGATCAGGGTCTGGTACGGGGTCCAAGCACTGCAGGTATGACTGGAGGCATGCAAGGAAGGCTCTAAAAAAACACATACAAACACAGGAAATACACAGGAAATACACACTAATACATAATAATACACACAAAAAGGACATGCAAACACATGCATATACTGTAATAGAGCACATGCAAAAGTACTATATGGACCAAAGTACGGGGACACCTCTTAATTCATTGCTTCTTGTTGGAAGTAAATGTCTCTACTGTCAAAGGCTTTCTACTAGACTTTGAAGGAACATTGCTGTGAGAATTTGTTTGCAATTCAGCAACAAGACTCTTGGTTCCCTTTTTTTATACCCCTCTATAGCCTGGCATTTCTTAGAATTAGCCAATTTGTCAATACGTTCATTGTAGGTTTTTCTGCTCCTTGCCAGTTTCAGTCTCTTTCAGAAAGAGCCGTTTACGAGCCGGGCTCTGTCACTTTTTATGCAAATAAGCTTTTGCTGGCCACGCCCCATGTTTACAAAGAGTCTTGACCAAATGTCAGCATTAGCTTGTGCTGAATGGCAAAACACGAACAAGCTAGTTCTTAACTTAACTCTGTCACGGATGGTAGGTACAGATCCCTCCCTCAAACAAAGTCTGCTGGCTAATCCTGCTGTATAATGTTGGATACTCTCAATCAGCAGACTGAAATGGCGTTTCTTTAACTGATGTAGTGGGTGGGGCTCTGGTGGGCTCGACTGATTCAACTAAAACAGATGGATGGATGTTTTTTGTGCTTTGGAGTGTTTATAGGGGTAAAAGCACGCAAATATTGAGGTTTACAAAATATGTTACCTTTAAAATCACTGAATGTACACCTTAGAAGGAGTGTCCACAAACATTTAATCTGCAATTTTCCCTATTTATTAGACTTGTCATGACTATGTGTTTCTAATTAAACTCTTTATTACAGAATTTTTTTTAGGATTTGCATATTTGATGAATCATCATTAATTAGCTGGCAGTTTGCATGCAGATAAAGCAGATAATGTTCTCTTACAATAGAAAACAGAGCCAAATTACCATATACATTATATACAGCATTGAAAAAAAAAATTGTACCAGGAGTAAAGGCATAAAGTTCAAATCCAAAAGCAGTGAGTAAGACTGGTGGAGGAGAACATGATGCCAAGATGCATGAAAACAACTGTGATTAAAAACCAGGGTTATTCCACCAAATATTGATTTCGGAACTTTTAAAACTATTTTTTCTGCAAATAAATGCTCTAAATGAAAATAGTTAACAGGTGGAGGTAAAACGAGTGCTTTATAAATACATAAATAAAGTGTATTATTATTATACAGTATATTCCTAAAAAAAAAAAAACATTTTAGCTACATTAAATAAAACCAAAAAGTAAACTAAATAAATCCTATTTAACACAACAATTATAGTAAAACAACCACAATCAATTTTCTAAAGCAGTTTCCTGTAGCTTGTTCATTGACTGCGCTGAGATGGACGAGTGGCCTGGGCTCTGCTTGTGCTATTATCTTTGCAGGCGGAGGAATAAGTGCTACACTAATGACTCTCAGACCCTGGAGGAACAACACACTCAGGAGATTTGTGGACGTCTGGCTGGAGGACACCATCCGAAACAAACCAGCAGCAGAATCTCTCAGAGTTTCAGTCCTTTAGACCGAGGGAAAGTGTGTCAGGAGCTGGAGGCTCCGCGGACTCATAATGCTCTAGTTGGCGTTTACGTCAGCGGGGCGATGGGGAAGTGTGTCTGGACTGCGTAATGCTTTTAATAGCCGTGCGGTGACACTCTGTACGCTTCTGGAGGCTGAGAGACGATCTGTGTTTTTTATTGTGTTTCTCCATTTTTAAATCAGTAAGACAGAAAATATAGTGCATAAACTATATAGTGTGCAGTTGTTTAGTGTTTAATGTGTAAACAGCATGGAGCAGCAGAGACAGCGTTTGTTCATAGCAGTATGTTATCCAAAATCAGTGCATAGGACTAATTAATCATGTGCGTTAACGCTTTAACGTTGATATTGCCCTAATTTAAAGCTGTTATAAGCCCTATTTGGACGGGATTAGTTTCTAAGGGGGTCCTGGGGTAATTTAAATTTTCTATTTTATGGGGTTTTTTATCCTCTGTAATTTTATTTTCATCCGTATTGACCATTCATGTATTTTTCTCAGACGTCCTCTTAGAGAAAATTACAGGCTGAATTATCTACTGTTTTTCTCTGAACTCTTTTCGTGGTCCTCCGGTAATTTTAGTCCCGTCCGGATCCACATCTCTGAGTTTCGTCTCCTTGCATTTAATAAAATAGTTATTTGTCCACTGCCGCGCACCGTAATTATACTTTGGGCGAGCGTTCTTCGGAGATCCAAGTAAAAACACAACAGTGAGTGGAAATGGAGGAGCTACTGAACGCTGCGATGTCATGTGACCGAGAAAGCCTAAAAAAAACCTCACTTCATCCTCCTGGTTTTTTAATTGCAGTCCAGATGCAAAAGTTTTATTACTGAGTAGAAGTGTGAAATGTATTATCCTTGGTAACGTTAGCTAGCTCACTTTAGCTAGGTAAAGTTAGTATGTTAGTTAGCTCATCGCTAAAGTTAGTATGTTAGCTAGCTCGCTGCTAATGTTAGCATGTTAGCTAGCTCTTCCTTAATCTTAGTTCTCTCTTCGGATTAGATGTTTACATCTGAAAATGTAATACCTAAAGCAAATTTACAGTAAATTTAGGACAATTTCCGACATTATTTACCCAGATTTTAATTTAAGACATTTTAAGACTTTTTAAGGGCCCACAGGAACCATGTTTTAAAGAGCAATGAACCTTATTCAAAAAGAAGGATAATCAGATATTGCACCAATTAGAATGTATAAATGGATATTGGAATACTTGTACTAAATATAAAAGAAAACATAAATAAACTTAACATGCTGTTTTAATTTACTTTAAAAATAATTGGCTCTCATCCATCATCAAGGTCATCCACCATGATCAAGGTCATGACCATATATTGCACAGTAAGCAGGAACCACATGTGCAAATCTGCTCCAGGATCAGGTATTTGGGTAAAGGGGAGGAGATCCAGGACCAGCACAGCTTTACTCAGTACCTGACATCTTCATCTCCGGCCACAGTGTGGCGCCGGCGCTTCAGCTCCTCTGAGAAGCGCCTCTTCCCCAGACTCCTCCTCTGGGTGGGGCTGTTCACGCCCCACGAGATACGCCTCTCCTTTTTCTCCTCCCCTTTACAGCTCTCCAGAGACTTTGACCTTTGGTCACCGATGTGAGAAAACAGTAGGAGCATGCAGACCAGACGAGACGCATGCATTACATGCATCACATGCAGAACAGAAGGAAGAGAGGGATAAAAAGAGGACAAGAGAAAGAGAAAAGAAAAAGACGACAGGAGCATGCATAAGACAGAACAAGCCATGCAAAGACAGATGCAATCACACAGACCACTGATTTATCCACGCCCCCTGCTTATTGGATTTCTGGTGATTAGTGTTTTTAGTGTTTTAAACTTTTAAAAACGTTTGAGAAATGTATGTATCTAATGTTAATCTGGTGTAAAATAGACCTAATGCAGAGGCAGAAAGAGAAATATATGTGCAGTCATGGGCCATGGACTGAAATATACTACTTATAATAATACATTTTTTAATTACTATCATTCACGCACCATTTTACTTGAGTTACTATCGTTATCTATCTTTGACAGTGTTGTTTAAACTTAGATTTTCCAATTGATGTTTCAATTCACTTTTTTTTCCTAAACGCTCAGGAACATTAATGTAGTCAGGGTTGCCAGATCCATCAAAAATATCCAGCCCAAACTCTAACCCTGCACTTCAGAGGCTAAAACTAGCCCGAAATACATGTCTGTCACACGTTTAAAGCAAATTTCAAAATAACTATGTGTGTATGAATTAGTATTTGGTTTAAAAGGAATTTATTATCAGTATTACTATTTATCATGAATACTTTTTGTAACATTAGTGTTTTATTAGTTCTTTTTATGACAGTTTTATATCTCAGTCAAGAACATTTAATAGTAACATAATTAGCAAAAACTGACTTTTATTTTTACCCATTTCTGGACTTGCCCCTCCTGAACTCTCTTCTATCCTCTATAAAATTTTCTATCCTTAGTTCATAAAAAATAAAACTTTCTACTGTTGCACCAGGAGCGGCATAAAGTTATCCAAAAGCAGTGTGTAAGACTGGTGGAGAAGAACATGCCAACATGCATGAAAACTTTGCTCTGCATCTTTTTTGTTATTTTAGCCATTTCTCATTTTCTGCAAATAAATACTCTTAATATCTCAATTTTAATTGGAATGTGGGAGAAATGTTGTCTGTAGTTTATAGAATAAAACAACCATGTTTATTTTACTCAAACAAAAACCTATAAATAGCAAAATCAGAGAAACTGATTCAGAAACTGAAGTGGTCTCTCAATTTGTTACAGAGAGTATCTCTCATTTTGCTATCTGTTCCTCCAGCCTACCTATTCGTTCATGTCTGTCATTCAACTTATCATGACTTAATATCCATTGTAACTCTATGCCCCTATCACTTGCATTGTAAGCCTGAGGGGAGCATCGGTTAAAAGTGCTGTATTTCTAAATGCTGGGGGTAAACGGAGGTGGACTATTGTACAAAAGTTCATACTCGTTTTCATGTTTCAAGTCCATTTCACACGTGTGTGTGTGTGTGTGTGTGTGTGTGTGTGTGTGTGTGTGTGTGTGTGTGTGTGTGTGTGAGTGTCTCCTGTACACGTGAGTGTTTCCTACCTGAGGCGTCCGTGCGGTCTCTCTGATTGGACAGACATGTAGCTGGCGCTGCTGAGGCGTGAGGCACTGCTGGCTCTGGAGATGGCCGACACATCACTCATATCACTGTCCGACGACCGCGCCGACATGTTATCACAGCTCCTCTTATACATCTACAACATGAAAATATATATTGTAGTATTATTATTTTTTTATTATGTTAAACTGGCCTTAAATCTCCTGTTAGAAATTAATTTCACTGTATGACTCCCCCCTATCACTAGCAATGTTGCAATACCAGGACAGTGAAAGCTAGCACACGCCTCCTCCAATACATGAGAAGTCAGGCTCCGCCTCTTTTTGAACTGCTGCTGATGCAGCATTACCGAGTAGCATCACAGCGCTAACACTCGGAGGAAAGCGCAGTGACTCACAGAGGCCTCATGCTGATCAACATCCCCCTAGGAGAGAAACAGCATGGCCAGTGGTGCTCTCTCAGGCTCTGGCTGCTGATGCCGATGTGTATGACTGGGATTCGAACCAGCAATCTACTGATCATAGTGGCAGCTACTTAGAGCAGTGGTTCCCAACCTATGGGTCGCCAAAGATCCACGATGGGTCGCGAAGCCCTCTTGATTTTAAGGGGTTTAATTTTAATACTATATATAGTCTAGGGTAAGCAAAATTCGCCGCGCTGCGCTGCGCTCTCTCTGTCTCTCTCTCTCTCTCTGGCGCGCGCGCGGGCGCTCTCTCCGGCAGCGCGGAGCTGAATTCAGCGCGAGGCTGAATATAATAATATAATAATATAAGAATATAAAACTCAGTTTAGTTAAATAAATGAAAATGAGTGAGGGCCTGTAAAGTTAATCAATTATTGTCCAATATTTGGACAGGTTGAGGTTTTGGTGAGCTGTTTTACTGATTTGAAACTGAAACTGAAACTGATATTATTCTTTTTTTTTATTTTTTTTTTTATATAAATTATTTTTTATTCATTTTAAATAGTTGTATTATTTTATTGATCTAATTATTTTTTTCTTCATAAGATAAAAATTCCTTATGTTTTATGTATCAATTTTTCCTTTTTTACGTGTTTATTTTATTCATCTATAGTAAATGTCAGTTTTTATTTGTCATTTCTAACCCCCCAACCCCCCTCCCCCCCACCACAACCCAATTATACACTTACATCTTTTACATTTGGGGGGGGGGGGATATGTTGGGTCACCAAAGCTTACAATGGTAAAAATATGGGTCCCTGAAGAAAAAGGTTGGGAACCACTGACTTAGAGCCACTGTCCATTTACCTTTAACCAAAAAATCCTACTTACTGTATCTAAAGGTCACATTTTTAACAAAAATATGTCAAGATAACAAAATCCTGCACCAAATACTAGATTTTTATACTAGCTTAATCCTTGTGATATTTGATATTTTGTAAGATGCTACTTTTACTAGTGCATCTTACAAAAATGTAGAACATCATTAAAAAGCTACTTTATTTCAAAATGTGAAACTCATATATTATATAGATGTATTAAACACAAAGTGATCTATTTTATTGTTAATAACCCACAAATCAGTGTCTAAGCATATTAGAATATTATATAAGACCAATTGGTACTTTTGTCAGTGTGGGCAGTGTGCCAAATCCTGCTGGAAAATGAAATCTGCATCTCCATAAACGTTGTCAGCAGAGGAAAGCTATAGGGAAGTGCTGTAAGATTTTCTGAAAAAAAAAAAAACGCTGCACTTCTAATTTTCTGTAAGCCATAATCATCAACAATAAAATAAATAAAAACTTAAAATAGATCACTCTGTGTTTAATACATCTATATAATATATGAGTTTCACAATTTGAACCAAATTACTGAAATAAAGTAACTTTTCAATGATATCATCATTTTTTAAGAGGCACTAGTATATGTGTGTTGTGTGAGTGTATGACATGGCATTATGTTAATTAGAGTGAATTTATTGTTTTTTTTATCTACACATGTATTAAAATATACATAAAAAAATCATACTGAAGGCAAAACATACTTTTTTTTTACCATTACAGACCAGGGCCTGATCATGAATCATACAGGACTATTATTAGAGTGCTATTGTTTGAGTGATTCAGATGAAAGATAGGTGTAGGTAAGATACTCTGGTGGAAGAGTGTAAGTCTGACTCACGTCTCTCTTGTTCTTTAGCTCCATCTCTTGGTCGTGGCCTGTGCTGGCGGAGGATCCCGGCCTATAGGAGGGAACTCGCATCTGACTCAGCTGACGAGCTCGCTCCTCTACTGCCAACGCTGACAGACAGACAGACAGACAGACAGACAGTTAGACAGATGCCAATATTATAGATATAGATATATTCAGTGTAGCACAATTCCAGTTCTCAATATTAATGAAACAGCTTGGGAATGCCCATGTAAATGGATATGTCAAAGTAACATCAATAAAATGTTTACAGGAGTGAGTGCTGCACATGATATCCCATGATATTTGGCACATCAGTACAGAATTATGACTATATATGCAGCAGTACATGAAATACAGGCTGCAAAAGCATGGGATGAGTTACCTTTCTCCTCAGGTTTATTACTGACATGGTCTTCATGAGTATGGAGTTGAAGGACAATGACAGGAATGAAAGGAAGAAAGGAGAGAGGAGAAGGACATGAAGACAGACAGAGACATAACTGTGGGAACTACAATACTAATAAGACAACCGGACGAGGAAGACAATGAAGATAAATCAATATCTAAATAAATATATATATTAATATATAAATATAGATAAATGCTGAGAACCTTCTGTTTCATTTCTAGAGTTTAAACAAGCAAATATGCTTTTACCCCTGAGAAGTAATTTAATTTAGTAATTTAATTTAGTAATTACAACTATCACAACTAGTTGTAATTTAGTAATTCACAACTATTATTTAGTATCATTATTAATTAGTGGGCAGAATCATGTGAAAACATCATTTTCTCCTATTATGCGACACTAGTAAGGAACAGGGGTGTTGCCATGTTTTCCTTCTAATTCAGCATCCAACAAGTTTTGGATGTTAATCTACACAGATTTCACTCTTAAAACCTGTTTATTTGGGTGAGTAAAGCGCTTCTGTTTATTTTCAGTAAGCTTAGATTTCCAGATTTCCACTAAGGCTGGGTGCAGCAGCATTAACATTAACTCCACTAGCACTAACAGCAACAAGACACTCTACACTGAGGAACCCTGAGTGTTCTGGTAAACCAGGGCGATGTTAGCTAGCATTTTATCCCACGTAGCTTGTTTTAGCATGGTAAACACACCTTTCTTGAATGGTGAAAGAGCTAGTGCGGTTAGCGGCTAATGCTAATGCTGCTCCAGCAGTGCTAGCCGGGGTTAGCAGCAGGCTACAGTCTGATATACTTGCTTCTAAACGGCAAAAGAGCTAGTGCTTAGCGCAGTTAGTGGCTAATACTAATGCTGCTCCAGCAGTGCTAGCCCGGGTTAGCAGCAGGCAACAGTCCGATATAATCGCCTCTGAATGGCAAAAGAGCTAGCGCTTAGCACAGTTAATGGCTAATGCTAATGTGCATGCTTCAGCAGTGCTAGCCGGGGTTAGAAACTGGCTACTGTCCGATATACTGCCTTCTGAATGACAAAAAACTAGTGCTTAGCGCAGTTAGTGGCTAATGCTAATGCTACTCCAGCAGTGTTAGCCCAGGTTAGCAGCAGGCTACAGTCCGATATAATCGCCTCTGAACGGCAAAAGAGCTAGCGCTTACCGCAGTTAGTGGCTAATGCTAATGCAAATGCTGCTCCAGCAGTGCTAGCCGGGGTTAGCAGCAGGCTACATTCCGATATAATCGCTTCTGTACAACAAAAGAGCTAGTGCTTAGCGCAGTTAGTGGCTAATGCTAATGCGAATGCTGCTCCAGCAGTGCTAGCCCGGGTTAGCAGCAGGCAACAGTCCGATATAATCGCCTCTGAATGGCAAAATAGCTAGCGCTTAGCACAGTTAATGGCTAATGCTAATGTGCATGCTTCAGCAGTGCTAGCCGGGGTTAGAAACAGGCTACTGTCCGATATACTGCCTTCTGAATGACAAAAAAATAGTGCTTAGCGCAGTTAGTGGCTAATGCTAATGCGAATGCTGCTCCAGCAGTGCTAGCCCGGGTTAAAAGCAGGCTACATTCCGATATAATCGCCTCTAAACGGCAAAAGAGTTAGCGCTTACCGCAGTTAGTGGCTAATGCTAATGCTGCTCCAGCAGTGCTAGTTGGGGTTAGCAGCAGGCTACAGACTGATTATACTCACCATCAAGTGATGAAGAAAAGCTTACCTTGCTCTATACTGCTGCTCTTAGCTGGAAGCTGTGGCAGTTGTCTGCCCCTGCGCACCGACAAGGGAGACCCTTGAGGATGTCCTCTGAAGTAAAGAGAGAGAAAAAGAGAGAAAAAGAGAGAGAAAGAGAGGGAGAGAATAAAAAAACAGAAAATAATGATTCCAATAAGTTCATGTAGGTTTATCTGCTCCAGGGAGCTCTATTCTATTGGCAAATACTATGCTAAAATGCTAAAACTGAATATGCTAACAGTGGGGAAAAATCAACGGAAAGGAGGCTAATAATAAACAGGATCTACAGGGGCTTTTTTTAACCAGCATGCACCTGTCAAGAAGGCGGGGTGAACTGGGGCACGACCCCCCCAGACTGGTCTGGCCGAAGGGCCGGATGGGGGCGTCTCTCCTCCACCTGCTGCCCCGCAGGATGGAGGTGGGCTGGATCCTACATGCAGTCGCCGAAGCCGAGGGGTGAAAAACCGAAAGTGTGGAAAAACACAAAAGAATAAAAAATCAAACAGAACAGAAAATGAAAAGGTGAACGAATGAAAAGAAAAACAAGTATTCAGTGTCTGAAGTTTAGCTTTATGCTAACTGCGTCCTTTTCACAATCACACACTTGCCTCAAACCACATAAAGTTTCTATAATCACTTGCACTGCTCCCAAAATCTCGTTTCCTAGCGACACCCTAGCAACCACAAAGCAGCTTTATGGCAAACTGCCTCTGAAGTACCAGGACCAACCAAAGCAAGCACCTGCAATGCCACAGCAACCACAACCTAGCATAGCAGCCAGTCAAGAAACCATAGCAACTGTGTAGCAACCACCAAAGCAACCACCTGGAATACCACTGCAATGACCTAGTGTAGCAGCCAGTCGAGAAACCATAGCAACTCTCCAGCAACACTGTAGCCACCACTTGACAACACCAAAGCAACCACCTAGCAAAGCAACCAGTTGGGAAAACATAGCAATTGTGTAGCAACACTGTAGCCACCATTTCATAACACCAAGGCAACCAGCTGGAAAACCATAGCAACTGTCTAGCAACACTATAGTCACCACTTTGCAACACCAAAGCAACCACCTGGAATAACACCAGATGGAAAACCACAGCAACTGTTCAGCAATACTGTAGTCACCACTTTGCAACACCAAAGCAACCCCCCGGAATACCACAGCAGCCACCTAGCAAAGGAACCAGCTAGGAAACCATAGCAACTATCCAGCAATAATGTAGCCAGCACTTCACAACACCAAAGTAACCACCTGGAATACCTAAGCAACCAGCTGAAAAAATGATAGCAACTGTGTAGCAACACTGTAGCCACCACTTCACAACACCAAAGCAACCACCCGAGACACCATAATGATTAACATTTACAAAAACCATGGCAAGATCACAAACTATAGCAAATACACACAGTACCAACATCACAGCAACCACTTAAAAACACTATGGCAACCACCTACCAACACCATATCAACCCCCCAGCAACACTACAGCAACCATCTAACAACCACTCGGCAATGCCACTGCAACCACCAGGAGGCGGAATCTGAATCTTTAGCTGTGAACCATTCTGCAATTCCATCCGAAAACACAATTTTCCAATTCGTTTTTTTAGCAATGTTTTAAAATATATACCAGTACTATTCAAAAGTTTGGACACACCTTGAATTCAGTGTTTTTTATTATTTAAAATGTTCTGCACTGTTGATTAATAATAAATTCATCCAAACTATAAAGAAAAACATATGAAATTGTTTATCAAACAAAAAAGTGTTAAAAAAAACCATAACATGTTTCATATTTTATTTGGTTTTTTTTTTTAAGTAGCTCCTCTTGTTTAGACAGTTTTGCACATCTTGGCTGGATTTCCTCAGTCAGCTTTATAAGGTAGAATCACCTGGAGTTCATTACTTAAATCCTCAAGTGCAGTCACCTCAAACACCATCAAAAACATTGTAATGGTGGAACTGGCACTCATCAGAACCTCCCCTGGAAAGAAAGAGCAAGAGTTTTCTCTATTGCACCGGATACTAATACTCAGAAACTGCAGTATTTTGGTTTGTTTGACACTTTTAAGTTACTACATGATTCCTTATGTCTTTTTTTCATAGTCTGGATCACTTCACTATTCATTTACGATGTAGAAAAAATATAAAACATAAAAACATTGAATGAGAAGATGTGTCCAAACTTTTCACTCAGGATCCAGGAGGATTTGAATATATATAAAATAATAATTATATACATAATTGTGAATGAATTAGAATGGGAAGGATTAGGAAGATTTGCTATAGGAAGGGATGATAAAATCAACATATTTGGTATTTATAAAATGAGTAAGAGGAACAGAGAGAGGAGGCTGGAGATGATGTGATGGATGCTGAGGAAGTCTCACCTGTCATTGTCTATGCTTTTCTTGTTAGGTTTTGGGCAGGCAGGTCTATCCAAGCTGCCCACCGGCCTGCCCAGACGGCACGAGCAACGCAGACAAGAAACGAGTGAAAAAAAATAAAGATAATGGTATGAGAAAAAAAAACAGATGCATGGAAAGATGGAAAGCATGACTTAAAGTGTAGAGGTGAACATTACAATACACTTCTCAGCAGTAGAGGGAGCTCAGGAGCAAAAAGAAAAAAAAACGAATTCTTGCATATTAATAATACTAATTAATTCTTGCATATTACTAATACTTAAAATAGTAATTATTGCATATTAATAATGATTTTAGGCACTTATGAAATATGAAAGGTAAGTAATGAGATCTTGCCTATTTTTTCTCCTTATTTCTTTATACAACCATTTCTGCAGTTTCACAGTTAGGATTTCCTACTTAAACTTAAAGCTCCGCCCCTATAATGTACCTTTCTCGGTCTGGGGAGTGGAAGCTGGTCTCTGGCCTCAGACATGTTGTACTGGCACTTCTAACTCTGTCCAGCGATGGCTGAAGGTCACTGAGGAGGAAGAAATTTGAAAAATAAATATTATTATATACATATTACATTATAATATAAAAAAAAAAATACACACCTTTTCTTTTGATTTCCCAATTCAATTAATTCAATGACTCAATCTGATCAAAAACATTATTAATGCACTTAATAATGCTCTGAGTGGTTCGGCAGTCTGAAGCACTGCCACTACGATCGGGAGACTGCTGGTTTGAATCCCGCTCCTGCAGCTTGCCATCAGCTGCCGGAGCCCCGAGTGAGAGCGCAATTGGTCTTGCTCTCTCTCTGGTTGGGTAGGTACAGTGGATTGCATTCTTTCCCCTCATCACTCCAAACGGCTGATGTGGATCAGCACAAGGCTGCATCTGTGAGCTGATGTATCAGAACCGCGCACTGTGATGCTACTCGGTAATGCTGCATCAGCTGCAGTTCAAAAAGAGGCGGCATCTGACTTCACATTGGTGAATCAATATCAGAATCAATATATATATATATAGTTTTTTTTATAGTTTTTGTAGTTTAAAAAATACTAAATACTAAATTTAACTACTAGAGTAGTATTGTAAATACTGTAGGCTGTTGGAAAACTTTGCGTGAGGAGCGAGTCCTTCAGCGTATGAGATCAGAAGTGCCTCCGGGTGCTAAAATGCCTCATTAGAGCTGTGGGATCATGCCCTCTGTTTGGATCTGGACTTGAGCAGATGGCTGATGGACAGACTGCTTCAGACTGCATGTATTTTCCAGGCCTGGCTCCAGTTTTACATCCTTCTCTAATCTTTTACATTCGCCACCAGCCAACTGGACATCAGATTTTACACTTCTGAAACCTGACAGCATTAATGAACAGTGCTAACTAGCAAAAGCATCAGGGGCTGTTCAATAAATAGAGCTCAGTAAAATTATTAAATACTGCATAATGTGCAACTACAGCCATTTTTCATGTGTAACTGATGTAAATATGATGTAAATATTGATGTAATTATCCTCCAGGTTATTGATTATTCACATTTTTTTGTTGCTGCTGCAAAATAAAGGATTGTTTTATATTATCTTACAATACTGTTGAAAAATATTAACAAATATGCAAATAATATATATTCAAAAGTTAAAAACAAATTCACAATCGACAGCCAGAAAAAAACAAAATATCACTATAAAACAGTTCATATACAAAATGTATACCTGTAACACATAATAATTAAATTTTGTTAATTGTACCTTTAAAAGTGGTTGGTGTGGTGCAGTGGATAACAGCACTATCTGCCAGTAAGCTATAACATGAAATGGGGTACTGGGGTTCAATTTCAGGTCTGAGTGAGTGAATGCTGCACTACACCAATAAGAGTCCTTCTAACACTACATTGGCCCACCTCTCATACCATACTCATTCCCAATTCCCACCTCATCTCCAACCCATTCCAAACTCCCAAACTCATCCCCAACTCATCACCAACTCCCCAACTCATCCCCAACTAATCTCCTACTCCCCAACTCATCCCCAAATCATCCCTATCTCCCCAACTTATCCCCTGCTCATCCCCAAATTAATCCCTAACTCATCCCTAACTACCCAACTCTTTCCTAACTCCCCAACCCCCAACTCATCCCCAACTCCCCACCTCATCCTCAACTCATCCTAAACTTATACCCAACTCTCTATCACAAACTCCCAAACTCATCCTCAACTCCACACCTCATCCCTAACTCCCCAGCTCATCCCCAACTCATCCCTAACTCTCCAACTCCCCACCAACTCCGCAACTCATCCACAACTCATTCCCAACTGCCCACCTCATCCTCAATCCATCCCCAACTCCCCACCTTATCCCCAACTCTCCAACTCATCCCCAACCCCCTAGCTCATCCCCTACTCCCCAACTCATCCCTAAATCTCCAACTCATCCTCAAATTCCCAACTCATTCCCAACTCCCCCAATTCATCCCCAACTCATCCTAAACCTATCCCCAACT
This sequence comes from Astyanax mexicanus, assembly GCF_023375975.1. Lineage (NCBI taxonomy): Eukaryota > Metazoa > Chordata > Actinopteri > Characiformes > Acestrorhamphidae > Astyanax > Astyanax mexicanus. The sequence goes on from NC_064428.1 coordinate 32,287,876, forward strand.
CTCCAACTCATCACAAACTCTCCAGCTCATCCTAGACTTATCCTGAACTCATTGCCAATGCATCGCCAACTCATCCCCAACTAATCTCCAACTCCCCAACTCATCCCCTACTAGTTTCCAACTCCCCAACTCATCCCCAACTCATCTCCAACTCCCCAACTCATCCCCAATTAACCCCCAACTCACCCCCAACTAATCTCCAACTCCCCGACTCATCCCCAACTCACCCCCAACTCCCCTCCTCACCCCACCTCATCCCCAAATTATCTCCAACTCATCCATAACTTCTTAACTCATCCTAAAAATATTGAATGTGGCACACCCATCCAGAGAACACAGTTCCACAGTTCTAGAGCTCAGTCTTTAAATATCCATTTGTATTGTCTGTAAAATTACACTCGGTGTAAATAGGCATAATTTCAAATAATGCTAGAGGTGATGGGCAGAAATCACCTCAAGATACAACAGCAAAAGTCACATCGGGTTTCAGAGAGTAATTCATATTAGTACTTAATAAAGTGCTGAATGAGAGTATAGTTCTACTTCTATAGTTCTAATTCTTCACCAGCCTGAATGACTTCAGCCACGCCCACAGGTGCTTACCTAGTGCTGACCTCATCTGTAAACCTGAGCACTCGCTGTGGGACGGCACTACGAGGGGCGACTCCGCCCACTTCTATTCTCCGTGAAGATTTACTCTTTAGGCATGCGGGAAGCGTGGAGCTTAGCATGAAGAGAAACAAAAGAGCAAACGACAGAAAGCATGCAGGACGGATAGAAACAGAAAACAGCCAAAAATGAAAAAGAAAGCAGTTTTAAAGACATATATCACAATAAAGCAAGCAAATCATAAGAAGAATGAATGAAAAATGATGAAATAAGCAGGGCAGGGTTTGAAAGTAAAGAAGCTAAATAGAATTTAGATAGTCCACAGGAAAAACATAAGGAAAAAGTATGAAATGGAAAGACTTCAAAGGGACTTGGCACATAGAAATTCATCTAAATAAGTGGCAAAACCTGGTGATTAAGGCTAAACTCCAATATATGAATATCTAAATATTCTTAACTTCAAATGGAAGTTAATATAAAGTAGGACCTTATGTATTTTAGAGTTTTATTGGTCTATTTACTCCAAATTATTTATACAGTTTACAGACCAGTTACTGGGTTAAAATATTGGAGAACAGCCACAAATGGACAAGTTTTTCATAGGCTTAGGGCATGAACAGCTACACCAGTAAAAACGAATTACCTTTTTTAGCTTTCTGTAGTTTTTTAGTATTTTTTAGGAGGTCTAAAAACAAAATGTTCTTGAACCCTTTTTTGTAATTGCCATTTATTTAAATTTTTGTTTCAATCTCAATAAAAGGAACTTGTTATAAACTTTGTGGATAAAATTATTGGGACACATCTTTTTTTTTATTATTAATTCATCATTTTTATCCCATTTTCTCCCCAGTTTACACGGCCAATTACCCAACCCAGTCATTAGGACTCCCCTAATCACCAGGAGGGTGAAAAAAAGAGAGAGCAAGAACTATTGTGCTCTCTCAGGGCTCTGGTAGCCCATGGCAAGCTGCAAGCTGCATAAACAGGATTCAAACCAGCAATCTCCTAATAATAGTGGCAGCGCTTTATACCGCTGGACCACTCGGAGACCCCTGGGACACACATCTCAAACATTAATTTTTTAAGGGTTTAATTAAAAAAAAAAACAGCTGTTAAAGCTGCAAAGGGGAAACTATGTATTTTTATTGAAATTATATTTAGAATAGAAGGTCAAAAAAGCTTATGTAGATGTAATACATAGTTGTCCCAATACTTTTGTTCATTTATAGTGTCACATTAGTGATTCCTATCTTTTAATTAAATTAAAAAAGCTCATTTCGTTCTTGGACCTCCTAATAAAAACGATTGTTACTATAAAAGCTATAATTAAACAAATGTTAAAGTATTTTATGTTTGAGGCTGTTTTGTCAGTTTTGACGTTGTCAGTCTTCCTACCATAAACACTGTTGCACACAATAAAAACTCCAATACCCAGCATGCACCTGCACTAGACCTTCCAGACTCTGCTGATCATGAGACGCTACGGTGTTCTAACTCACCGAGCTTCTGATTACACACACCTGGTCCTGTTTGCATCAATACCCCCCTGTTTCTGTTCCTCGTTGCCTGGTATTAAACTTGGTTTTTAGTATAAAAATGTAATTCATTTTATTTGTGATAATCAGACATATGCTACGAATGCAGCAAATACGAGATTAATTTAAAAACTCTCAGCTGTTGTGTTTTTCTATTAATACAGGTTAGAACATACAATAAGAGTGATGCAGCTGGACACCCATTTAAGCTATTTTTTAAAAGTAAAAAATACAGAAAACCCTGTAGTTTCTAGCTATAAATAGCCAAAAACATATTTGCTCTACTGCAAGTTGCTTATCTTGAGCAGCTATTTAAATCTGAATCTTCTCAAAACCTACGCTTAGGATAAACAGCATAAATGGGTGAATGCATAATGCATTATACTGTATTTGTTATGTCATATTAGCTATGCTGCACACAAACAAAAAGTGCTAGTCCAAGCAAAAGGTCAAGTAAAGCATCACGCAAGTACTAACACTGCTAACGTGGCAAAGAGCTGGCGTGGATTTATGTGGGGCGATGAGGGGAGATAAACTGAGGTTATTATCTTAAAGGAATACTCCAACTTTTCCATTTTAGGTACTTTCTAGTCCTCCAGAGAAGGCCGAACTATTTTATGTAGGACTATATGATAACTGTGATGCGTAGAACACAAAGAGAATAATGGAATTGGGCCTTTAAAATGAATTTTTAGATGTAAAATCTAAAATCGGTTTAGATTTAAGCAAAACAATTGAATTTGTGAAAAAAATCAAACAATTAATAAAATATTTTCTAAACACATTCCTAAACACACACATTGTTTATAACCGTTAAATAAAGCATATGGAATGCTATTTGCCTGTTTTATGTTTAATAGCGCTAACATAGTATTAGAAACGCTATTAAGACACTTAACAAAAATGTACATTATCATGATCTAGGTGTCCTTTTGCATGTGTTTTTCTAACCAATATATCATTATTTTACTGACCACATTTTTAACATTTAAGATTAATGTATTGAAGATTTTTACAGGTAAAAAAACTAATATTAATGAGATGCAGTTTTAAACTATTAAATTATGAACGCACTTAAAAAAATAGCATTATCAAAAAAAAAAAAAATTAGGCTTTCAGCAAAATGTATTTATAATATTTTTAATATATTTTTTATAAAATATGATATTGATCCAGTAATAACTAAAAATAAAAAAATAGATCTATAATGTTTTTCTAAACGATTTTTCATTATTTTACCAACCACATTTTTGACATATATTTATGTTGAATTTTATTTTACGCTAAGATCTATATATTGAAGATTTTTTTACAGGTAAAAAACAAAAATTACTGAAATGCAGTTTTAAACAATTTAAACAATAATTAGAAATGGGCTTTTGTTTTTATAAAATATATTGTATTGATCCAGTAATAATTGCGATAAAGAAAATTTAAATCTATAATGGTTTTCTAAACAATTTTTTTTATCATTTTACTGACCACATTTTAAACAAAGATTTATGCTCAATTTTATTTAATGCTAATATAGATGTATTAAAGCTTCTTACAAAAAAAAATAATAATTACTGAGATGCAGTCTTAAACTATTTAATTATAAATGCGCTTAATATAATTAGCATTATAATAAAAAATTTAATTAGGATTTTTTTTTTATAAAATATTCTAATAATCCAGTAATAATTGTGATAAACAACGTGCTTTTACCACGGAAAAAAAATCAGTGAACCGAGGGTATAGTGTATGTTATATTAAGTCATATTTTTAAAAAGGTTTTGATGTACCGTATTGTGCAAAAGTCTTAGACTCTAATAAAAGATACAGTATATAGAATTATATTTGCATAATATTTGCACAATGTACATGCATACATGTATTATTTTAGCATAACATAAAAAAACAAAGTAAAAATTGTGTCAGAAAATATTTACTATTTAATTTGAAAGATTTTTCTCATGTCATAGCATAATAAAGCAGTTATACCCTTTAATGAGCAATTAACCTTTAATTATTAGAAATATTCAGACATCGGAATGGGAATAATAAAAAAATCTAAAGTTTAAATATCATAATAAAGTTTAGACAAAATGATGTTATAGGTGTTTATACATTTTTGGTATTTAACAATAAGTCACTAAAGGCTATACCGTACAGATTCAGTATGATAGAAAATATTGGAGTATTGCTTTTTTTTTACTGAATAAATAATTCAGGGTCCGTCTCTTACCTGTAAATGTCTTTGTGAATGCCATTCACTAACAGGGGCATCTTTGGGGGCAAAGTATTGCAGTGCCTAGCTAAGTTCCTACGCAGGGTAGTTAGTAGTACACAAAAAGGCCATGCAATGGAAAGAATAAAGAAAAATCAATGCGTTAGAGTAATGCTAACATGCAGTTTGGACATGCATAGAAAAGAGAGCTCTGCTTTTATATACAGTGGTGTGAAAGAGTATTTTTCCCCTAAGGAATTCTTTAGTTTTTGCTTTTAAAAACTTTAATATCACACAAAGATATCCTGAGAAAATATAAAAAATTTGATATATAATGAAAATTTGATTTATTAAAGGAAAAAAAAATATGCAAACCAATTTAGCTCTGTGTGAAAAAGTGACTTCAAGACACTAATCCCTAATCTCAAAAAATGACATCTCAAAAAAACAACTTAGTATCTCAAAATAATCACTTAGTTCCTTTAAAAAGACTTAGTATCTCAAAATAATCACTTAAGAAATAAAGAAAGACCTAATATCTCAAAGTAATCTGAAAACGACTTAATATCTCAAAATAATCACTTAGTATCTCAAAAAAGACATAATATCTCAAAATAATCACTTAGTATCTCAGAAAACGACTTAATATTTCAAAATAATCAGTAAGTATCTCTGGAAACGACTTAGTATCTCTAAATAATCAGTAAGTATCTCTAAAAAAACGACTTAGTATCTCTAAATAATCACTTTGTACCTAAAAAAAAGACATAATATCTCAAAATGATCACTTAGTATCTTAGAAAACGACTTAATATCTCAAAATAATCAGTAAGTATCTCTAAAAAAACAACTTAGTATCTCAAAATATTCACTTTGTATGTCAAAAAAGACATAATATCTCAAAATAATCAGTAAGTATTTCTAAAAAAACAACTTAATATCTCAAAATAATCACTTAGTACCTCAAAAAACTCTTCACTCTTGGCGACAACAACTGCAATCAAGCTTTACTGATAGCTTCACTTTTTCACAAAGGGCTAGATTGGTTTGGATAGTTTTTTTTCCCTTAATAAATAACACTGTCATTAAAAAAGTGCTTTTTTATATTTACTCAGGTTATATTTGTCTGATATTAAAGTTTCTTTGATAATCTGAAAAAAATGTGAATATGACAAAAATGCAAAAGAAATGATATCTGTAAGAAGGCAAATACTTTTTCACGCCACTGTATGTGCACATATATTTGCCTATACATTACATGTACTAACAAATACAGCCCTGGAACCACTTGAAAAATGATGAGAACTGCTTGAATTTTTGCACCAGGAGTGAGTAGCATAAAGTTATCCAAAAGCAGTGTGTAAGACTGGTGGAGGAGAACATGATGCCAAGATGCATGAAGATTTCTGAACTCTTAAAACTTTATAAATATAAATATGAACTGGTTTTCTTTGCATTATTTGAGGCCATTTCTCATTTTCTGCAAATAAATGCTCTAAATGACAATATTTTCATTTGGAATTTGGGAGAAATGTTGTCTGTAGTTTATAGAATAAAACAACAATGTTCATTTTACTCACATAAACCTATAAATAGCAAAATCAGAAAAAAAACTGATTCAGAAACTAAAGTGGTCTCTTAATTTTTTTTCCAGAGCTGTATATAATAATATCACTCAAAGTAAAACAGCACTATATATACAAGATACTACATCAGTAGATCAGCCAATACAGCCAAAGTTCTCAGAGATTGGAAAGTTGAAGCATCTCTAAATTAATCTCTAAATGATGTAGCAAAGAATTCTGGGAAATGTAGTCAAGCACAAGGCAGTATATATGTCAGAACTCCAGTTTGACTAACAGCTCCTGAATCATATTTATTGGTTTATGGATTATTTTACCTGTTTGTGTGCAGGCACTCAGCGCTCCCGCCTCGGATTGATCTGTGCATCTCCAGGACCTCACTGAGGTTGATGAGTGACAACACCAACGTAAAAACCAACGTAACCCAAGCCCAACGTAAGAGGATGGCCAAAAAACACACGCACCAATCAGTGAACAGAGGGACATAATGATACACACACACACACACACACACATTTAGAAATCATAATCATATTAATACATATTAATACATGATCATAACCATAGTAATGACTGAAAAACATAAAAACGACTGTTTTTAGTCATATTAGTCGTATTAGTGGTTAGTAGAGTAAAAGTAGACTATTAAATAGCTTGTCTAACCAGAATATCCAGTATGAATTTGAATAAATTGACATAGTGTATATAACATCATGTCATATTTTAAAAAAAGGGTTGGATGTACAGTACTGTGCAAAAGTCTTAGACATGCATTATTTTAGCATTACATATTACATTTTCAAACTTTGACATAAATTGCATCAGAAATGTTTTACAGAGCTGCTCTACAGACAGACTCAGGAGATCCTTTGTCCCAAAAGCCATGAGACTCTTCAAATCCTGTAGAGGAGGGCTCATATATATATATTTCTTTTTTCTTTTCTTTTTTAATTATCACAGCCTATTTTCTACATTTTTTTATTTTATTTCTAAATTCATGATGAATGGACCAATAGAAATGCTCCAAAGGAACTTTGCATTTTTCATGTCTTGCACATGTAAAGTTGCTATTTTTAAAACTGTAAAACGTTTAGAAAATGTTGTAAAAAAAAATTTATAAACGTGAATTATTTGGCCTCTTTTGCACAGACTGTACATAGATACTGTATATAGATAATCTACAAGCCACACACACACACACATATATATATATATATATATATATATATATATATATATATGTGTGTGTGGCTTGTAGATTATCTATATACAGTATCTATGTATATATATATATATATATATATATACATATATATATATATATATATATATAAATATATATATAAAATATATATAAAGTATATGTACAATTTGAATACCTATAGAAGAAAACCTGCCCCCGCTTCATAATAATAACTCTTAATAATTTCTAATTTCTTTAAGTATATAGTTACACATTAATAATCCATGTAATAAGAGTGTAACTACTTGTACAGTACACATTGATACAGTTTTATTACAGTTGTACAGGTTATGTAATTGACTGCATGATTTGTTTCATGTGTTATAGTGCGTTTGGAATAAATTGTGTATTCATTTTAATTTCTGCATGTCATTTTAAAACACTAAAAATCATTACTGTATTTCGCGCACTATAAGGTGCAATATAACGTCTTTTTCTGGTCCTTTTTTCTTATAAATAAGGTGCACCGGATTATAAGGCACATTTTATGTGACTTTAGTAAGGAACAGGGGTGTCGTCATGTTTCCTTCCTAATTCAGCAGAAAGCTAAGATAAGCTAACTAAACAAAACTGTAAATCTAAAGAAAAAAACGAGTGCTGGATGTTAATCTACATCTTTTTTTTCCCTGAAAACTGTTTATTTGGGTGAATAAAGAGCTTCTGTTTATTTACAGTAAACTTAGTTTAGATTTCCAGATTTATGGCTAACCGCTAGTGCAGGGGTGTCCAAACTTTTTTTGTTGGGGGCCAGAAGGAGAAATATATTTGAAGTCACGGGCCACAGACTCTGTAATAAAACAAATAATGAAATATACCACTTTAAATAATACATTTTCCTGATTACTTTCATTTACACATCATTTTACTTGACTTACTATCTTTATCTTTGACAGTGTTGTGTAAACTAAGATTTTTCAAATTGATGTTTAATTTCATGATGTCTCTTAATATTAAACTCCTTAATTACGGCAACTTTTAGACTCTTTGTACCGTTTTTCTGTGCTATAACTGAGCACTCTCCGCTTTTAGACTCTTTGGCCAGTTTTTCTTCGCTAAAACTGCGCACTCTCTCCGCTTTTAGACTCTTTGACCCGTTTTTCTGCGCTAGAAATGCGCACCCTTTTCGCTTTTAGACTCTTTGGCTCGTTTTTTTCTGCGCTAAAACTGTGCACCCTCTCCGCTTTTAGACTCTTTGGCCCGATTTTCTGCGCTTCAACTTCACCCTCTTCGCTTTTAGACTCTTTACCCCGTTTTTCTTCGCTAAAACTGCTCACTCTCTCCGTTTTTAGACTCTTTGACCCGTTTTTCTGCGCTAGAAATGCGCACTCTCTCCGCTTTTAGACTCTTTACCCCGTTTTTCTTCGCTAAAACTGCGCACTCTCTCCGCTTTTAGACTCTTTGACCCGTTTTTCTGCGCTGGAAATGCGCACTCTGTCCGCTTTTAGACTCTTTGACCCGTTTTTCTGCGCTTCAACTTCACTCTCGTCGCTTTTAGACTCTTTGGCCCGTTTCTGACACCTAGCGTTCAAACTTTGAATCTCACATTATAAAAACCTGCTTAACAGCGGGCCAACTTTCATTCTATTTCTAAAATACCTCGTGGGCCGCTCCAAAAAGGAAAACGGGCCGCAAATGGCTCGCGGGCCGTAGTTTGGACACCCCTGCGCTAGTGGGTAATGCTAATGCTGCTAAAGCAGTGATAGCTGGGGTTAGCAGCAGCAGGCTACAGGCTGATAATACTCATCTCTGAATGACGAAAGTGCTAGCGCTTAACGGCTAATGCTACTGGAGAACTACACTTAAACTCCTTTATTACTCTGTACTTCAGCCAAGTGGACTTACTGCTCCTTAATACCTGACTGGTAGAATTCATACATAAGACACACCAGACTATAAGGTGGACTGACGATTTTTGGGAAAATTAAAAGATAAAAAATTTAAATATTCTTTTAAACTGACACTGATACACATGTGTAATTCCATAACTTGTACAACTGTTATTAATGTTATCATATATCATCATATAAGCGTTGTAGATGTATTTGTACATATTTAACTCTATGTAAAGAGTATCTGGACCAATAGTAAAGGTTTTTAAATAAATAAAAAGGAAAAGGAAACTCATACCTGTCCTCAGAATAGTCATAGTCCGAGTCTATAGATCTGTGCTCCTGCTGAGATTTGTGGTAGAGCGTGGGCGAGTGAGAATGATGCCGGTTCTGATGAATTTCATCAAGACTTCTGAAAAACGTGTAGAAGAGAGCGAGAGACAGAGGGAAAAACACGGTAAAAAAACTTGAAACATTGTTTTTTTTGTCTTAAAGTCCTATCCGGTGTGATTAGTTTCTCAGGGGGACATCTGTAAAAATATATCACACTTCTACTCAGTGATAAAACTCCTGCATCTGGACTGCAATTGAAAAACAGGAGGATCAGTGAGTTTTTGGGCTTTTTTTTGTTGTCATGTCATATCAGGTTTTGCACACAGAGCACAATGGCGGCGTCTAAGCATTTAAAAAGACACTGGAGCAAAGAGCAAAATTCTCCTCCTGATATCTTTCATACAACTATTTTGAGATTAGTATGTACTTCCTACTCTAAGGAATTGGTAGTTCAGTAGCTCCTCCATTTCCACTCGCTGTTGTGTTTATGTGCATCTCTGTGGAAACGAGCGCCCAAAGTGTCGAGAGAAAAGTTGTAGAGTTTTGATGTTTTATGTGACAGTGTAGACACAAATTTGAAAATATAACAACATGAAACATATTATTAGAATATATGAAAAAATTAAGAGACCACTTCTGAAGTTTCTGAATCAGTAATATATTACTGTTAAATATATATTGTTATTTGGAGCAATTATTTGCAGAAAATAAGAAATGTCTCAAATAACAAAAAAGATGCAGAGCTCAAATAATGCAAAGAAAACAAGTTCATATTCATAAAGTTTTATAAGTTCAGAAATCAATATTTGGTTATATTATGAGTTTTCATGCATCTTGGCATCATGTTCTCCTCCACCAGTCTTACACACTGCTTTTGGATAACTTTATGCCTTTACTCCTGGTGTAAAAATTTAAGCAGTTCAGTTTGGTTTGATGGCTTGTGATCATCCATCTTCCTCTATCATTTTTCAGAGATTTTTGCACATACTGTACATCCAAAAAATGTCATTTAAAATATGACTTGATGTTATATACACTATGTCAGTTTGTTAAAATTCATACTGGACATTCTGGTTAGACAAGCTATTTAATAGTCTACTTTTACTCTACTAACCACTAATATGACTAATATGACTAAAAACAGTCGTTGTTATTGTAACACCTGCACCTTTAAGATCAGCCTCACCGGAGTACTAATAAGCTGACTCCGCCCCTCCCACACACCTGTGGGACATCAGCTTATTACTGAGACTATTTATACTGGGATGTTACTAAGTCTAGTTGCGAGATATTGTCACTCTAGTGTCTTATCGAGCGTTTACGTCTGTGTTTATGATATCTGGTTTTTTGATCCTTGCCTGTTTTTTGACTACGATTTTGCCTAGTGATTTATTCCTGGTTTTGAACTACTGCCTGTATTTTGGATTACGATTTTTGCCTTGCGTTTTGGATTAATAAAGCCTGCCTGCGTTTGCATCCAAATCTCCTTGTTTGGTTCTTACAGTTATGTTTTTCAGGCATGCTCTCCTCCACCAGTCTTACACACTGCTTTTGGATAACTTTATGCTTATCACTCCTGGTGCAAAAATTCAAGCAGTTCAGTTTGGTTTGATGGCTTGTGATCATCCATCTTCCTCTTGATTATATTCCAGAGGTTTTCAATTTGGTAAAATCAAAGAAACTCGTCATTTTTAAGTGCTCTCTTATTTTTTTCAGAGCTGTATGTAAAAATAAGTGTGTGTGAGTGTGTGTTTTTACCTCTGCATGGGTACATGTGAGGGTCTGGACCGGGCTCTACACTGGTCCTCTCTGTGGGGCGAGACGGAGCGGGATCGGTGCTGGACGGCCGCAGGACGGTCCGGGACGGTCAGGGTACTGGACCGGTCTCTGTCTCTGGAGTTCCTCTCCGCTGCTGGGATATGATTTTACATGCAGACACACAAATACAGACATAAAATTCATAAAGCAGGAGCTGGGCTTCAGTACACTGTGGATTCTGTATTATTAGATATCAGATATCTGTGCCAGCTGGCCAGAATGATACAGAATCGACGTGCAGGTGTTTATAAAGATGATACCCACACATTCTTTAGAGATGGTTAAAGTGATAATTCAGCTACAAATCAGATTAACAGTTTTCCCCTTTAATCCAGCAGTTAATGATGAGTGCACTTAAATAAATAAAAAAATCAGTAGCTACAAGAAAAGCCTAAAGCATGATACACCCCCCCCCCATGTTTAACAGTTGGTGAGGTGTAATTTCTACAAAAAATATATATATATTTAAATATATAATTCACTACAGTATGTAAACGCAATGGACAACACTGAGGTCAGCAGAAATGATTAAAGTTAATTATTTAATGCAATTATTGTGAAAGGCCCAACTATTGTCCTAAACAATTTTGATGATTTTTTTTTCTTTTTCCTCTCTAAAAACAAAAATAAGACAATTTTCCTCCTAAACTTCATATCCTACTTACATTTCTACACTAACAGTTAAAATTTTGTATGTGAAAAATGTGTGCACAAACTTTTGAATGTTTTTTTTTTTTTTTGGAATAAAAGGGAAAACTGCCAATGAGACTTTTTTTTTTTTTTTTTTTTTTGCCGAACTATTCCTTTAAAACTCCTACTGGAGTCCATGCGGAAGTATTGTGCCGAACTACCAGCACAACCTCTACCACTCCACCCTTCATGCCAAAAAACAAACAAACAAGAAACACTACTATAGAAGGCCATTCCCGCCACCTAAAAAAATAAATAATCCAGCACATTTTTTTATTATTATTATTAAGTTAACTGCTATCTCATTATTTTGAGATATTAAGTCATTATTTTAGAATACTATCTCATTATTTTGAGATACTATCTTAATATTTTGTGATTCTGTCTCATTATTTTCAGACACAATCTTTATATTTTGTGATGGTAATTATCTCATTATTTTGAGATACTATCTTATTATTTTTAGATACTATCTCATTATTCGGAGATATTAAGTAAGTCTTTTTGAGATACTATCTCATTATTTTGTGATAGCAAGTCATTGTTTGTTATACTATCTCATTATTTTGTGATAGCAAGTCATTGTTTGTTATACTATCTCATTATTTTGTGATAGTAAGTCATTATTTTGTTATACTATCTCATTATTTTGTGATAGCAAGTCATTGTTTGTTATACTATCTCATTATTTTGTGATAGTAAGTCATTATTTTGTTATACTACAGTTGTGGTCAAAAGTTTACATACACTTGCAAAAAAACATAATGTTATGGCTGTCTTGAGTTTTCAATAAGTTCTACAACTCTTATTTTTCTGTGATAGAGTGATCGGAACACATACATGTTTGTCACAAAAAACAGTCACAAAATTTGGTTCTTTCATAAATTTATTATGGGTCTGCTGAAAATGTCACCAAATCTGCTGGGTCAAAAATATACATACAGCAACATTAGTATTTGGTTACACGTCCCTTGGCCATTTTCACGGCAACTAGGCGCTTTTGGTAGCCATCCACAAGCTCCTGGCAAGCTTCAGGTCGAATGTTTGACCACTCTTCTTGACAGAATTGGTGCAGTTCAGCTAAATGTGATGGTTTTCTTGCATGAACCCGTTTCTTTAGCACTGTCCACATGTTCTCAATGGGGTTTAAGTCAGGACTTTGGGAAGGCCATTCTAAAACCTTAATTCTAGCCTGGTTTAGCCATTCCTTTACCACTTTTGATGTGTGTTTTGGGTCATTGTCTTGTTGGAACACCCAACTGCGCCCAAGACCCAACCTTCGGGCTGATGGTTTTAAGTTTTCCTGCAGAATTTGGAGGTAATCCTCCTTCTTCATTATCCCATTTACTTTCTGCAAAGAACCAGTTCCACTGGCAGCAAAACATCCCCAGAGCATAATACTACCACCACCATGCTTGACAGTAGGCATGGTGTTCCTGGGATTAAAGGCCTCACCTTTTCTCCTCCAAACATATTGCTGGGTGTTGTGGCCAAACAGCTCAATTTTTGTTTCGTCTGACCAGAGAACTTTCCTCCAGAAGGTTTTATCTTTGTCCATGTGATCAGCAGCAAACTTCAGCCGAGTCTTAAGGTGCCTTTTCTGGAGCAAGGGCTTCTTTCTTGCACGGCAGCCTCTCAGTCCATGGCGATGTAAAACACGCTTGACTGTGGAGACTGACACCTGTGTTCCATCAGCTTCCAAATCCTTGCAGACCTGCTTCTTGGTGATTCTTGGTTGACTCTTGACCATCCTGACCAATCTCCTCTCGGCAGCATGTGATAGCTTGCGTTTTCTTCCTGATCGTGGCAGTGAAACAACTGTTCCATGCACTTTATACTTGCGTATAATTGTCTGCACAGTTGCTCTTGGGACCTGTAGCTGCTTTGAAATGGCTCCAAGTGACTTCCCTGACTTGTTCAAGTCAATAATTCGCTTTTTCAGATCCACACTGAGTTCCTTTGACTTTCCCATTGTAGCTTTTGTAGCTGAGTCTAATCACTGGGTCAAATGAGCCCTATTCAAATGGGCTCATGAGAAGTCAACAGCTGTAGTCAATCAGAATCACTTACAAGAAGTGAAGAGGCCATGACATGAAGCTAATTTGATTGACACAACTTGCTACATCACCAAAATTGACAAATTTTGTTGCTGTATGTATATTTTTGACCCAGCAGATTTGGTGACATTTTCAGCAGACCCATAATAAATTTATGAAAGAACCAAATTTTATGACTGTTTTTTGTGACAAACATGTATGTGTTCCGATCACTCTATCACAGAAAAATAAGAGTTGTAGAACTTATTGAAAACTCAAGACAGCCATAACATTATGTTTTTTTACAAGTGTATGTAAACTTTTGACCACAACTGTATCTCATTATTTTGTAATAGTAAGTCATTATTTTGTTATACTATCTCATTATTTTGTAATAGTAAGTCATTATTTTGTTATACTATCTCATTATTTTGTAATAGTAAGTCATAAGTTATAAAGAAAAAACATTTTTTTTCCCCAAAAGCAAACACACTAGCTCTCTCAAAAAAGTGACTTGGTATCTCAAAATAATGACAAAGTATCTCAAAATAAGTAGTATCACAAAATAATGAGATAGCAGTTCACCTAATAATAAGGAAAAAAATGTGCTGGATTTTTGTTAATTTTATATGGCGGGAATGGGCTTGAATAGGTACTACTGCATATCTTACAATAATACCACCTTAAAATCGTATGTCATTAACCTGTAACAAAATTTAACCTACAACAAAAAGGTTAAGGTCTTCACTATGCTCTCATTAAGTTTCTAATGCTATGTTTTTTATTTTTCATCCGATCTCATTCCTAAAGAATCAGCATAAATAATTGCATATGTTCCGGTGATCCGGTATAACGCTTATAGTCCGGTGGAGGAGCGAGCAGGGAGAAACGATAGGATTTTGGCTCTTGCTCATGAATATTCATACATGCATACATATTGACATGCATGCCCTGACAGTTGGAACAAAACCCTGGGGTGGATTTTTACTTTTAACTAGTGTAAACAGAACTGTTCTAAACACATACCTACCTATCTCGATTGTACTTCACTGGTGGTGTTTTTCCTCCATAGACCAATTCTAACCATTTTTTTTTAGTTTCTTGGCTCTGAATTACTGGGTAAAGCATATAAACACTGATGTGTTATTTGCACAAATAACACAGGAACGAACTGCCATGCTGTTTCTAGCACTGTTAGTTATCTCCTGTCTGACGAGACGGCGTCGCTGCTTGGCTTCATCTCTGCTTGTGGGCAGTCGCGAGCCAATGTGGGCAGGGCCATGAATACTAAATAATTCACAGGGTGATGTAGACTTGGTGCTTTTCCTGATTGACTCTCATTTTTCTGAATATTTTCTTTTTTACTAGCTACTGCAGACAATGGTGGAGGTTGAGGAAGAGTTTCATGTGCAGCGTCATAAACAACTCAGAGAGACCTACTGTATTTTACAAAGAACAAGAAAAAGTGGATTTTAGCAGAAGAACACCTTTAAATTAATCTTTAAAGGCATAATTTTACATCTTCTCAGGTAACTTTACTCTCAAAACTCCTCAGTTTCACACATTAACTCTTTAAACCACAGTCTTGACCATTCTTTACACTACAGCATAAAAAAAACGTATCATTACTCTATAGTTTCTATAGCAAGCTTTTCTACAAGCATGCAAAAATCAAATAAACAAAAAAAATAAATATAAATAAAAATAAAAAAACCAAGGTTTACACCATAAGTGAACCTTTTGTCATAAGACCCATTTTAATGTTGATTAAAGCTGCCATAATCTGTAACATTTCACTTTAGCAGTTATTATACCAGCTTTATAACACATTTATTAGGCCTTATGAAGGTGTTATAAGTGCTACTACTGATTGAACTATGGTGCCATTCTTGTAGTTTCCATGCAGTTTTTTTGTGATGTGAGTTTTGCTGTGTTGAGCAGCTTCATTACTACTACAGTCCAGCAGAGGGGGAGAAAGATTGATTTTACATCCAACAAACAAATAAAAATCACGCACCATCTCTCTCTGTGTCAGGGCAATTAAATTTTTCTAGTTTCTTAGTTTCTAACAAAGAGCTTTTTTTGTATAGTTTAATCGTTTTTATTAGTATTCATATTTTTTGCAATTACCAATTATCATTAGTCCTTAAAATATATGTTTATCTATTGTTTTTTCAATGTGGTTGAGTTTCATTGTATATTTTTTACTTTTTTATTTGTTCAAAAGTTTGGAATCACTTATCAATACCTTATCTAGTCAAAAGTTTTGGGACACATCTTTGTGATCTTATAATTGAAGTTGTTTAATTAAGGTCGAATGCCACCTGTGTAAAATGCCATAAATGCTCCTGTAAAGTCCCAATACTTTTGTCCATATAAAGTAATAATATGAAAATAGTTTTAATAGTAACAATTTAAAGAATTTTAAATATGTATAGATAAAAATAAATACGTTTATAAACTCGACCTGAGGCTATTTCTATACATTTGTTTTTATACAATACACAATTATGTTTTACATTACATGATATACTATACAATAATATGTACTATTTTATGATTACTTATTTACAATCATTCTACCAAGTTAATCACCACAACACTTAATTACCTCTTTAAAAAGACTCCAACATGCACCTACACCAGACCTTCCAGACTTTGCTGATTATGTGACGCTATGGCATTCTAACTTGCCGAGCTTCTGATTGCTCACACCTGGTCCTGTTTGTATAAATATTCCTCTGTCTCTTGAATCTAGTTTTTTATGTGCATTGAATCTATTTTTTTTAGCTCTTCTACCTTGCATTTCTTCTGTTTGTTTCTCTTTTGTTACCGACCTGTTTTTGTATTTTTTTACCACTCTTACCACTCTTGCCTTTCCCCAGTACTTTTTTTTTTTTATAGTTGCTGACCCTTTTTTCTTTTTGCCTCTCCCATGTATAACTCATTTTTTTCCAGAGTGGTATATATATTTATTTTATTATCAATTTTATTATACTTTCTCCATCTAAATAAACCTAAAAATTCTGAATTCGGAAGTTCCATACTTAATCTATAAAACCTGTGGAATTGCACCTTTCTGGCATAATACTTACAATAAAATATTTTATATTATTGTAAACACTGATATTTTTTTAAGTGTAGTACATATTGAAACTAATTATCGATTGTAGTATACAACTTTATTTATCAGGACAAATAAAACTGAAAAATTTCTGAAATTTCCAAATTGCACATATAAAACCTATGGAATTGTACATTTTATTCTACATTACAATATGGCTGTAAACGCTGATTCCACACTTTTGAACTGTAGTGCACATGGCTAAATATGAACAGTAAATAAACAGGGCAGTTACAACAGTTGTTAATGCAGATTAATAGCAGTCCTCTGATTGGCCGGCTTCTCTCTCACCCTGTGCTGGATGTCTACTGCATAACCACCGCGGCCCCTCCCCCAGCCCACCCACCTGAAGACACTACCGTAATAGCATCATCATAATCAGTCTCAATGATGCGGTGAGATCCTGAGACACACACACAGCATACAGTTCAACGCCTATAAAATATAGCATCATACAGCATCATATAGGTCCCAAGCACACTATAGAGCTGGTTTACAGACCTCTGAGGATGTGTGTAATAAAATATACTGTATTATTCATCACATACATTTGATAAGGATAAGGTTAAAACCTTGTAAACCGCTGATGTTGGAGACATGGATGCTTTGGTTGTGTTCACATTCATAGTACAAAAATGAAGCAAAACCCAAACCAAGTATCACAGTCTCAGACTGCCTTCATTGAGTTTCAACAAAGATGGACATAAGATAAAAGAAAGTGTGCCATATTTTTCACACTATAAGGTGCGCTTAAAATCCTTTATTTTCCCAAAAATCATCATTGCGCCTTATGTACAGTATGAATTTTACCAGTAAGGTATTAAGGAGCAGTAAAGTCATAAAGAGTTATACAGGCGTTTCAATGTAGTTCTTCAGCACCAAGACGCGAAACTGGAGTAGTATTAGCATTAGCCTCTAACCACGCTAAGTGCTAGGTAAGCTTTTTAGACGTTCAGAGGTGAGTTTTATCAGTCTGTAGCCTGCTGCTAACCCCGGCTAGCACTGCTGAAGCAGCATTAGCATTACCTACTTACCACACAGCTCTTTTGCTGGTCAGAGGTGAGTATATCTGACTGTAGTCTGCGTGTTTACCATGTTAAAACAAGCTACGTGTGACGAACCGCTAGCTGATATCCCCCTGGCTTACCAGAACAGGGCAGAGTTAGCCTCTAACCACTAGCAATTAACCGCTAATGCTGATGCTAATGCTCCTGCCTTCATGCTGGAGAAAGTAAGGAATCTAAGCTTACTGTAAATAAACAGAAGCGCTTTACTCACCTAAATAAACTAATAAATGTTTTTAGTAGAGAAATCTGTGTAGATTAATATCCAGTACTCATTTGAATTTAAAACTCTTCTTTTTTTTTTTTAAGAATTACAGTTTTCATTATTTAGCTTAGTTACCCACCACCACCCAGCGCCGAGACCTGCTGTATAAGAAGAAAAATATGGCGACACCCCTGTTCCTTACTAGTGTCACATAAAGTGCCTTATAATCCGATGCGCCTTGTGTATGAAAACAGTCCAGAAAATAGATGTTTATTGATAGTGTGCCTTATAATCCGATGCGCCTCACAGTGCGAAAAATACGGTAGTTGCAATTGTCAAAAACATAATTTTAAATGGTTTGGACCCAGATTTCCTTAATACCATAATAAAGACTGCAAATTGACACACATTCTCAGAGGTGGACTTATTTTAAGAATTATAAGCAATATGAATTATCATAGATTCTTATACCTAAAGTTAAAGTTATGTGAAGTTTTTTAG